>NC_079452.1:1242692-1570525 GCF_903798145.1 Danio aesculapii | reverse complement strand
ACTTCCACCAAAAATGAGATAATGATATTGAGTGATTGCTTTAGGCACATAGTACACCATCAACAAAAAGATTTGCTTCTAATCATCTAAATTGCAGCGTCAGCGCATTCAGAAATAATAGTTTGTTGACAAAAGCTGCTAAGGGCCACTTGCCTTTGACAGCAAAAGCCGCTATATCCCGAGAACAAATCAGAAGGCGCAAATCTAATCATATGTTTTCAATGTAAAGGTGCACTGATAAGCCTGCTTTTATAAGGAGACATATTCCGCTTTTGTTTTCGCTTTTGTTTTGCAAATGAAAATGTGCCTTACCTCAAAACTCTGTGCATTATAAGAAAAAGAAAACAATGTGCAGTCGGAAGTGTAGCATGCATTCAAAATGTTTTTTTACACAGCGACGCTACTTGAATGAGTCCGATTTACTATACATTAAACGGCAACTACGTTTCACAAAAGACAGAGTTAAGATGTCATTATTTTATCCCACTTGGTTGCTGATAAACAAGAGACCAAGGCCATATGGCCATTCAACGCAGGGGCAGACCTGTACAGTCTCGTCCAGTCCAGCAACTCTTTGTGCTGCAAAAGGGATCATTTGTCCCGATGGGCTGTAAACCAAGGCTGAACCTGGACGCGAGCGTCCCACCTGGCTCTGAGGCACCAGCCTCTCCACCACCTTTGATGTACTGTGGTTCAAAGATAGCTTGGGTGGCACCAGCCATTCCTAGTTTTACTACCTAGGGCAGTGCTCAAATTTCGTGGTGGCTATGGTGCACCAACTGCATGTGGTTCTAGTAACAGTTAATAAGAAAGTTCCGTGTTTGCCTTGCGCCACTGGCAGGGATCGGACATTCTTTCTGGGGCAGCGTTTGATGTCTGAGGACCCTGGATGGGACCCACCTTCAAGGGCCACAGCGTCCATCAGCCTTGGCAGGGATTGGACACTGTTTCTGGGGCAACTTTTAATGTCACAGGATCCTCTCTTCTAGGGCCACAGCACCCACCAGCCTTGGCGGGGATCGAACACTCTTTCTGGGGCAGCGTTTAATGTCTGAGGACCCTGGATGGGACCCCCTCTTCCAGGGGCACAGCGCCCCCCATCCTTGGCAGGGATTGGACACTCTTTCTGGGGCAACGTTTAATGTCACAGGACCCTCTCTTTCAGGACCACAGCACCCACCAGCCTTGGCGGAGATCTAACACTCTTTCTGGGGAAGCGTTTCATGCCTGAGCACCCTGGATGGGACCTCCCTCTTCCAGGGCCACAGCGCCCACCAGCCTTGGCAGGGATCGGACACTCTTTCTGGGGCAGTGTTTAATGCCTGAGCACCCTGGAAGGCACCCACTTCCAGGCCACAGCGTTGGCGGGTAAAAAACCTAAATCCACATTTTCACGCCTTCCCCAAACTCCTGAGGTCAGAGTTAATTAGCGTTGGGCACGGACCACCAGGCGCGGGACGTCCTAACAGGTAGGCCGGAAAAGGTGGTCTCCCTTCGGGCATGGCTTGGTGGGCTTGGGCCTGGGTATAATCAACTCTACTGGTGAGCATCATCACGTTGTTCCCACCTGTCAGACCAATCGTCTTCCTACTGGACTTTGGGTTAAACCAGATGCTCGCTAGAAAGACCCACCATCCCCTTAACGGACGTTCCAGAGACCCCTCATCCCCTAAATGAGTGTTCCAGCAAAAAAGACCCACCATCTCCCCAATCAATATTTTTACTTTTTCTCTAAAGATCTTCCTATCTGTCGACAAGCATATGTAACATGATAAAACAAAACTGTTGAAATGAATTTCTGCAAATTATTTATGTCTTTTTTAAATGACAACATATCTACTTTGATAGGGCCATTTTATATTACACTACAAAAAATAAAACATAAGGAACTATATGTTCATTTGCCTTTTCACAAGCTGTAGTAAATTTATTAACAGTAAAATCAGAGGCAACCACTGGTCTGTGTAATCATAATCCACATAAAGAGGCTACATATAATATCAAGCTTGAGCAATTGTTTATTTAACTTTAACTTTTAATTTTTTAAAAAACTTCCAAATGATTTCTTCAGGTGTTTTATGTAGCATCATTTTACAAAGCCAAACCATAATGTTTTCAATTCATATTTTGAAATTTAAAAAAAAAGATAAATCCTAATGCTCTGCCAGTAGTGGGCACTTTTAGACCAGTAATCCCATTGTGAATGGTTAACTAATCTGCCGGTGCTGGTTACATTTTCAAATTCAACAAAATGATCTACACATTCACATAACACATGTATATTGAATTAAGCCTATGTATAGTAGATGTATAATCGTAGTTTTCTCTAACTTTCAGAAAAGAAGTAGGCATATGTACAAAACAATAAAAAAAACTATACAATTATTAAGCAAAATATAACAATATATTAAAAGCTAGACAGTGGAATATACACACACACACACACACACACACTCACAGTTGAAGTCAGAATTAAAAACTTCAATGGGGGGCTGATAATTCTGACTTCAACTGTGTATATATATTTGTATGTATGTATGTTTTTTTTTTATAATTTTTTTATATATATATTTCCCAAACGATGTGTTTAACAGAGCAAGTAAATTTTCACAGTATGTCTGATAATATATATTTTAAAGTCTTATTTGTTTTATTTCGGTTAGAACAAATGCACTTTTTAATTTTTTAAAAGACATTTTAAGGTCAAAATTATTAGCCCCTTTAAGCTATATATTTTTTTCGATTTTACAGAACAAACCATCGTTATACAATGACTTGCCTAATTACCCTAACCTGCCTAGTTACCCTAATTAACCTAGTTAATTCTTTAAATGTCACTTTAAGCTGTATAGAAGTGTCTTGAAAAATATCTAGTAAAATATTATTTACTGTCATCAATACAAAGATAAAATAAATCGGTTATTAGAAATGAGTTACTAAAACTATTATGTTTAGAAATGTGCTGAAAAAAATCTTCTCTCCTTTAAACACAAATTGGGGGAAAAAATAAACACGGGACAATTCCCCCCCCCCCCCCCCCCCCCCCCCCACCGATTTGACCCACTAGTGGAGCTGGCAATCCGAGTGGATAAACCTATGCAGTTGGGCTCCATGCACATTTTTGAGATGGAACGACAGTGCCGACTGTGCATGTATTGTAAGAGAGAGACCGCCTTTTCTCCATCTCCTAATTCCTGTACCTCACTGGCTGCCACTCTGCATTATAGAGAGCTTTCCATCCCTTGCTGTCTTTATTGTCTCTGGTGCAGAAGGTAATTTTTTGGACGAGACTTGGGCGCTCTACCATAAAGTCCCATTCCAGACCCTCGATTCCACTCCCAATGTCTTCGCTATCGATGGATGACCCCTCACCAGGATTCATCGGGTCACACTTCCTGTGAGTCACACCATCTCTGGAATTCACAGAGACAATTACCTTTTATTTGTTTCATTCCCCTCTTACCCCTATTGTGTTGGGCCATCCGTGGCTTCTCCAACATAATCGATGGATATTATCTTAGAGTTTAGCTTGCCATGTAAAATGTCTTGTTTCTGCAGTGTCTACTTTGACTTCTGTTTCTGTGTTTCAGGAGGAGCCTGGAAACTTATCTGGTGTTACTGAGGAGTATCACGATCTGGGACCGGTTTTTAGTTGCTCCCGGGCCGCTTCTCTTCCTCCTCATCACACTTATGATTGCTCCATCGACCTCATTCCGGGGAGCACTCCTCCCCGTGGTAAGCTCTATTCCTTATCTGCTCGCGAACACCAAGCCCTCAAGAGTTACCTTTCGCAATTGTTCGCTGCAAACACTAAAGTCGTGTCTACCTTTCCAGCCGGAGCTGTTTTTTTCTTTGTTTAAAATAAGACTGGTCGAACCGCTATCCTTTACCTCTCATGTCTTCCGCTTTCGAGATCCTGCAGGGAGCTAAGGTTTTCACTAAGTTAGATCTGCGTAATGCGTATCACTTAGTACACATTTAGGCTGGACACGAGTGGAACCTCTCGGTCACTTTAAATATCGTGTTCTTCCCTTTGGCCTGGTCAACGCTCTGTCCGTATTCCAAGCACTGGTGAATGATATCCTACGGCACATGCTTAATATGTTTAATATATAAACGCCAGCGTTTACTTGAAAATCGCCTATTCGTCAAAGCTGAGAAGTGCGTGTTTCACGCTAGCTCAGTAATGTTTTTGGGGTCCGTTATGTCTGGAGAGGGTATTAGTAAGGATCCTTCAAAGGTACACGCGGTTGTAGAATGGCCTCTGCTCTCCCGATCCCGATCTGCTCTCCACAGATTTCTCACAGAAGTTAACCCCCGCTTTTGGGCAGCCCTCTTCCGACCTCTTTATGCAGCCCAAAGGACCGAGCCGTCCCGGGAGACACCTGCAAATACCCAGAGTTGGACCATGGGCCATATGGCCATTCAACGCCGGCGCAGACCTGGACAGTCTCGTCCAGCCTGGCACCTCTTTGTGTTTAAAAAGGGATCATTTGTCCCGATGGGCTTTCAACCAAGGCTGAACCTGGACGCGGGCGTCCCACGCGACACTTTTACCAGAGGAGACAGGGATCATTTGTCCCAATTGGGACTTAGCAAAGGCTGAACCTGGACGCGGGCGTCCCACGCGACACTTCTAACAGAGGAGATAGGGATCATTTGTCCCATTCGAAGCTATTTTTTATCACACAGATAAAGACACTGAACACCATATGACCTTTATTGTTAGTTTACTGTTATTTTTATTTAGGAAGATTCAGTCTTCTGTTGCTTCGAGGGGGCGTTTCCCCTTCGAAGGCGCCCATGGCAGCGTCCTCCTGCTAGTTCCCTCCTGAAAAAGAGAAAAGGCCAGTTAGCTAACACCACACGTCCCTCTGTTGAGGTCCATGCCAAAAAGCAACTGATTTACCAGGGGTGACCCGGGACTCTCTGCCCTCTGGCGTCCCTTCCTTGAGTGGCGTTCTCTGCCTGCTGCCTCCTCCTCCTCCTCCTCCTCCTCCTCCACCAAGGCCCTCTCGAAGAGTCTGCGGCGCTCACGTGCTTGGAGAGGGCCTAGGTGAAGCGCGTAGAACTTATCTGAGGTTGAGGTATCGTGGCACATGAATTGGGCCACCCTACTGCGATCCTCGGAAGAATGTGAATTCTTTGCCTGCGTCAGAGACAGACAGACAGAGACTTTTTGTGGTCAAAGCCGCTGGCAGTCATGGGGGTCAGCGGGGGGGGCACTGGCATAGATACTCACGTGGGTCGCGATGGCAGTTCGGACGTCAGTGAAGGTGGGCTTGCCAGGAAGCCCCATGCTGGTCCACGCAGATTGAAAATATTTGTTCAGGGTTCGACAGGGACTGGGTCTGGAAGTAAAAAAAAAATAGGAGGCCTGGCTCCCCCCGAGGAGGCTAGCCCGCAGCTGCAAGAACCTCCTGAACCAGCTGTATTCTTCCTTGTTGAGAGACAGCTGAGCCGCTCCGAAGGCTCGGTTTGTCTTATGCGTGGTGATCTGGGAAAAACAGAGAGAAGATGAGTGAGCCCTACCACTGGTGGCCCCCACATGCAACGTTCCACTCACGTTTATGACATAGGCGGACTCGTCCGGGCTTCTGGAAGCCTCTTGGACCTCCTGGATGGTCAGGTTCTGGAAGACCCCACAGCGATGGCCCGTGATGCAGGTCAGGTAGCCGTAGAAGCGCCACTGCTGCCTGGTGTCTGGGCTGGACTCGAGGCCGTCTGACGGAGGGAAGTTAGGGGTTAGACTTTTCCAACGAACCATGTTACACCACCAACGGTTTAAACTTAGCGATAGCCGCTGGTGCCCCAAGGCAAAAAGTCTGCTCCGGGGCACCAGCGGCTCTCGGTCAGACCGAGCCACATCAGCGTACCCACCCCTTAACCCCCGTTCGGGGGTTAAGGGGTGGGTACGCTGACGTGGCTCGGTTTGACCGATGGGGGTTAAGGGGTGGGTACGCTGACGTGGCTCGGTTTGACCGAGAGCCGCTGGTGCCCCGGAGCAGAAGAGGGAAGAACGGAGAGAAGGTCAGCGTTTCCACCGCCACTGGTGGAAACGCAGACCGGCGGGCCCAAACACTTACCTAGAAGGGCAGGTATTTTTCTCCCAGCCGTCCGATGACAGTGTAGCAGGGTGGCTTTGGAGATGAGTCTGCCTTCTTTGGCCTGCTTGGTCCTTACCTCGTGTACCACGACGCGGCGGCGTATGCCGCGAATGAGAGCTCGAAGCTCCCTGCGAACCAGCACCAGGGTGGTACTGGAGAGGCAGCAGGAGGCCGGCGGGGTTTCGGGGAGATAATCCAGGAACTGCGCCACGTTCTTCAGGTAGTGCTGCCTCGTGGGCTCAGCCATGCCCGTTTGGCCTAGCAGGGCAGACCAGGCTCGGATGCGCGCCGGTTGGTTGAGGAAGGACAAGGTTTCTGGGTCCGCGTGGCCTGTCGCCATGAAGCCTAGGAAGGCCTTGACCCTCGCCAGTTTGGAGGCGACGTTATTCCGCAGACGGGCGGTGGGCTCGCTTCCCAATTGGAAACCCTCGAACTCTGCCAAAAGCAAGTCTGCAGAACGGGGGCGAAAGTCAAAAGTCAGCCTAGACGACATACACCCACCACCAGCCCAACAGAGAAGTGCCATAACTATACTCAACTCAAGGCGCGGGCGTGGTCCGGGTACGGGTACTTTGTTGGATCGTTGGCTTCCACAGGCCCGGAGGCCGCCCGGAGACCTCGGGCCGCCCCTCGCCCGGGGGCCGGCCCTCGCCCGGGGGCGGGGTCGGGGGATGGTGCCGGCGGGGCAGGACACGACCTTGCCCGCCTGCTCTTCCTCCTCTCTTCCCCCCTCCTCAACTCTCGATAGCGGCGGGCGAATTCGAGCTGGGTGGACCTCACCTTGTCCACCTGCTTGCGGAGCTCTGAGAGCTGGGCCTGTATGCGCTCCGTTGTGAGCCTGCAGCGGGGGTCGGCGCAGGGACGCTCGGCTTCCGGGCCGTCTGGTTCCCGTTCCTCTTCGGAGGACGACGCTAGCCGAGACACCACGGGTACCGTCGGTTGAGTGGACCGCAACCACCGCAACTCTCGAGCCACTTTCCGACGCCTCGCTCGGCCCATAGCCTCCTTCCTGGCCGAGACGGAGAGCTCGGCGTGCTGCTTCAGGTGTCTGTCTAGGCGGGCTTAACCCATGGGGCGTCAAAACAAGCTCCTATCGATCAGCGTACTTGGTCCAGGCGCGAAATGGTCAAAACCTAAGTCTAACTTTCTCAAAGCTGCCAAACCGTCAGAACCTAAGTCCACATTTTTTCGCCTTCACCGAAATCTCGATGGGAGGTCAGAGACAATCGGCGCCGGACAGGCACCTCCAGGCGCGGGACGTCCCGAAAAAGGGGTCTCCCTTCGGGCATGGCTTGGCGGGCTGGGGCCTGGGTCTCACCAAGTACCCCGGTGAGTGTCGCCAAGCCCTCGCCACCGGCCGTTCCGGACACCAACCATTTTCATGGACTTTGGTTTCAAAAGCTCGCTGGAAAGACCCAACCATCATCCCAAATGGTGACACCCAGGGCCACCGCTCCCACCCCCTGTCCCCCAGGGCCCGCACTCTGTCCGGGGGCAGGGGCCCACGTTAGAGGGGCTGGAGCCCCTGACTCCCAAGGCCACCACTGACACCCCCTTTACCCCAGGGCCCGCACCCTGTCCGGGGGCAGGCGCCCACATTAGAGGGGCTGGAGCCTCTGACTCCCAAGGCCACCACTGACACCCCCTTTCCCCCAGGGCCCGCACCCTGTCCGGGGGCAAGGGCCCACACCCTGTCCGGGGGCAAGGGCCCACACCCTGTCCGGGGGCAGGGGCCCACGTTAGAGGGGCTGGAGCCCCTGACTCCCAAGGCCACCACTGACACCCCCTTTACCCCAGGGCCCGCACCCTGTCCGGAGGCAGGCGCCCACATTAGAGGGGCTGGAGCCCCTGACTCCCAAGGCCACCACTGACACCCCCTTTCCCCCAGGGCCCGCACCCTGTCCGGGGGCAAGGGCCCACACCCTGTCCGGGGGCAAGGGCCCACGTTAGAGAGGCTGGAGCCCCTGACTCCCAAGGCCACCACTGACACCCCCTTTCCCCCCAGGGCCCGCACCCTGTCCGGGGGCAGGCGCCCACATTAGAGGGGCTGGAGCCCCTGACTCCCAAGGCCACCACTGACACCCCCTTTCCCCCAGGGCCCGCACCCTGTCCGGGGGCAAGGGCCCACACCCTGTCCGGGGGCAGGGGCCCACATTAGAGGGGCTGGAGCCCCTGACTCCCAAGGCCACCCCCTTTCCCCCAGGGCCCACACCCTGTCCGGGGGCAAGGGCCCACACCCTGTCCGGGGGCAAGGGCCCACGTTAGAGGGGCTGGAGCCCCTGACTCCCAAGGCCACCACTGACACCCCCTTTCCCCCCAGGGCCCGCACCCTGTCTGGGGGCAGGCGCCCACATTAGAGGGGCTGGAGCCCCTGACTCCCAAGGCCACCACTGACACCCCCTTTCCCCCAGGGCCCGCACCCTGTCCGGGGGCAAGGGCCCACACCCTGTCCGGGGGCAGGGGCCCACGTTAGAGGGGCTGGAGCCCCTGACTCCCAAGGCCACCCCCTTTCCCCCAGGGCCCACACCCTGTCCGGGGGCAAGGGCCCACACCCTTTCCGGGGGCAGGGGCCCACATTAGAGGGGCTGGAGCCCCTGACTCCCACTGCCACCACTGACACCCCCTTTCCCCCAGGGCCCACACCCTGTCCGGGGGCAAGGGCCCACACCCTGTCCGGGGGCAGGGGCC
Organism: Danio aesculapii; assembly: GCF_903798145.1. NCBI lineage: Eukaryota > Metazoa > Chordata > Actinopteri > Cypriniformes > Danionidae > Danio > Danio aesculapii. The sequence continues at coordinate 1,561,730 of NC_079452.1, read as the reverse complement.
CACGTTAGAGGGGCTGGAGCCCCTGACTCCCAAGGCCACCACTGACACCCCCTTTCCCCCAGGGCCCACACCCTGTCCGGGGGCAAGGGCCCACACCCTGTCCGGGGGCAGGGGCCCACGTTAGAGGGGCTGGAGCCCCTGACTCCCACTGCCACCACTGACACCCCCTTTCCCCCAGGGCCCACACCCTTTCCGGGGCAAGCACCGGGCCCAAAGGGTCTTCTAGTTTGACACCTGCTCACCAGCAGACCCCGGCCACCCCACACTTAAGCCACGAACATTGACTTAGCTAGTGGCACTCGCTACGCAGACGTGCCGTTGGTGAACCATCTGGATGTGGGGGACCACCCTCTCCACCATCTCGCCCGTACTGTGGCACGAGATAGCTCGGGTGCACCAGCCTTTCCCACTTCCGCCACCCGGCGCAATGCTCAATTTGTTGAGGCGGCTGGGGTGCACCAGCGGCACGTAGTTCCAGGAGCTTTCAATATGGAAGTTTTGCGTTTGCCTTCCTCCAGTGCCGGACGTTCGCCAAGGCCAAGGCCAACAGCGCTGGCCGGGTTCGGGGCACTGTCTTTGGACAAGACTTCAATGTCTGAACCGCTTGGTTGGGGCAGGACCCCCACCCCCCAATGCCAGCGGCGCTGGCCGGGATCGGGGCACTATCTCGGGGCAAGCCTTTAATGTCTGAACCGCTTGTTTGGGGCGGGACCCCCACCCCCCATGGCCAACGGCGCTGGCCTGGATCGGGGCACAATCTTTGGGCCTGACTTCAATGTCTCAACCCCTTGGTTGGGGCGGGACCCCCATGCCCCCAATGCCAATGGCGCTGGCCGGGATTGGGACACTTTTGTGGGTAGCTAGCCTGGCCATTGACCCACTGGTTCGTTCAAACGCAAAGCCGCCAAAACCTAAATCCACATTTCTTCGCCTTTCACGAATCCCTGACGGCAGGTCAGAGACAATCAGCCCAGGACAGGCACCTCCAGGCGCGGGACATCCCGGAAAAGGGGTCTCCCGTCGGGCATGGCTTGGCGGGCTGGGGCCTGGGTCTCACCAAGTACTCCGGTGAGCGTCGACTAGCCACGCTAATTCTCGCTCAATCAACTGTGTCACTGGTGCCCCTGGAACCCCCTCACCGCACCAGAGCCAACAGTGCTCGCCCGGGGTCGGGGCACTGTTCCTGGGTAAGCCTGCAATGTCACAACCCCTTGGCTGAGTTTCCCCATGCCCACGGGCGCGCACCAGCTCGCCCGGGGTCGGGGCACTGTTCCTGGGTAAGTCTGCAATGTCACAACCCCTTGGCTGAGTTTCTCCATGCCCACGGGCGCCCACCAGCTCGCCCGGGGTCGGGGCACTGTTCCTGGGTAAGCCTGCAATGTCTCAACCCCTTGGCTGAGTTTCTCCATGCCCACGGGTGCCCACCAGCTCGCCCGGGGTCGGGGCACTGTTGCTGGGTAAGCTTGCAATGTCTCAACCCCTTGGCTGAGTTTCCCCATGCCCATGAGCGCCCACCAGCTCGCCCGGGGTCGGGGCACTGTTCCTGGGTAAGCCTGCAATGTCTCAACCCCTTGGCTGGGTTTCCCCATGCCCATGGGCGCTCACCAGCTCGTCCGGGGTCGGGGCACTGTTCCTGGGCAGCCAGCCTGGCCATTTACCCCTTGGCTGAGTTTCTCCATACCCACGAGCACCCACCAGCTCGCCCGGGGTCGAGGCACTGTTCCTGGGCAGCCAGCCTGGCCATTTACCCCTTGGCTGAGTTTCTCCATACCCACGAGCGCCCACCAGCTCGCCCAGGGTCGAGGCACTGTTCCTGGGTAAGCCTTCAATGTCTCAACCCCTTGGCTGAGTTTCTCCATACCCACGAGCGCCCACCAGCTCGCCCTGGGTCGAGGCACTGTTCCTGGGCAGCCAGCCTGGTCATTTACACCTTGGCTGAATTTCTCCATACCCACAAGCACCCACCAGCTCGCCCGGGGTCGAGGCACTGTTCCTGGGCAGCCAGCCTGGCCATTTACCCCTTGGCTGAGTTTCTCCATACCCACAAGCGCCCACCAGCTCACCCGGGATCGAGGCACTGTTCCTGGGTAAGCGTTCAATGTCTCAACCCCTTGGCTGAGTTTCTCCATGCCCACGAGCGCCCACCAGCTCGCCCGGGGTCGAGGCACTGTTCCTGGGCAGCCAGCCTGGCCATTTACCCCTTGGCTGAGTTTCTCCATACCCACGAGCGCCCACCAGCTCGCCCGGGATCGAGGCACTGTTCCTGGGCAGCCAGCCTGGGCATTTACCCCTTGGCTGAGTTTCTCCATACCCACGAGCGTCCACCAGCTCGCCCGGGGTCGAGGCACTGTTCCTGGGTAAGCCTTCAATGTCTCAACCCCTTGGCTGAGTTTCTCCATGCCCACAACCACCCACCAGCTCGCCCGGGGTCGAGGCACTGTTCCTGGGCAGCCAGCCTGGTCATTTACCCCTTGGCTGAGTTTCTCCATACCCACGAGCGCCCACCAGCTCACCCGGGATCGAGGCACTGTTCCTGGGCAGCCAGCCTGGCCATTTACCCCTTGGCTGAGTTTCTCCATACCCACGAACGCCCACCAGCTCGCCTGGGGTCGAGGCACTGTTCCTGGGTAAGCCTTCAATGTCTCAACCCCTTGGCTGAGTTTCTCCATGCCCACGAGCGCCCACCAGCTCGCCCGGGGTCGAGGCACTGTTCCTGGGCAGCCAGCCTGGCCATTTACCCCTTGGCTGAGTTTCTCCATACCCACGAGCGCCCACCAGCTCGCCCGGGGTCGAGGCACTGTTCCTGGGCAGCCAGCCTGGCCATTTACCCCTTGGCTGAGTTTCTCCATACCCACGAGCGCCCACCAACTCGCCCGGGGTCAAGGCACTGTTCCTGGGTAAGCCTTCAATGTCTCAACCCCTTGGCTGAGTTTCTCCATACCCACGAGCGCCCACCAGCTCGCCCGGGGTCGAGGCACTGTTCCTGGGCAGCCAGCCTGGCCATTTACCCCTTGGCTGAGTTTCTCCATACCCACAAGCGCCCACCAGCTCGCCCGGGGTCGAGGCACTGTTCCTGGGCAGCCAGCCTGGCCATTTACCCCTTGGCTGAGTTTCTCCATACCCACAAGCGCCCACCAGCTCGCCCGGGGTCGAGGCACTGTTCCTGGGCAGCCAGCCTGGCCATTTACCCCTTGACTGAGTTTCTCCATACCCACGAGCGCCCACCAGCTCGCCCGGGGTCGAGGCACTGTTCCTGGGCAGCCAGCCTGGCCATTTACCCCTTGGCTGAGTTTCTCCATACCCACGAGCGCCCACCAGCTCGCCCGGGGTCGAGGCACTGTTCCTGGGCAGCCAGCCTGGCCATTGACCCCCTGGTTCGTCCAAACGCAGAGCCGCCAAAACCTAAGTCCACATTTCTTCGCCTTTCACGAATCCCTGATGGCAGGTCAGAGACAATCAGCGCCGGACAGGCACCTCCAGGCGCGGGACATCCCGGAAAAGGGGTCTCCCGTCGGGCATGGCTTGGCGGGATGGGGCCTGGGTCTCACCAAGTACCCCGTAGAGCGCCGACTACCAGCCATGCTAATTCTCACTCACCCAACTGTGCCACTGGATCCCCAAATGGACTTGATCGTCTTTTCAAAAGCCGGCTGGAAAGACCAACCATCATCCAAATGAGGCTTTGTTGTTCCAATCAATTATTTTACTTCCTCACCTGTAGCTCTTTTCATCTGATTTCCCCCTCTACATATACTTGTGCTTTTGTGAAGCTGTTTGCCAGATTATTGTGTTTGATTATCTGTACACTCTGTGTGACTTCGCTAACTATAAATTCATTCAATTAATCCTTGTCTAAGTCTAGTCTAGTCCAGTCTTGTTTAAATAACTATCTATTGCCATACCTGTGATCTGCGTAGCCACCCCGCTGTGAGGAGTCCGACCTCCTTACCCCCATGCTCGCCAGCACCAGCACCCGCTCCCGCTGCACTGCTGGAGACCTCTCGCCGCTTAAGGTCCTTTTGGAATCCCCTCGGCTCGGGTCCAGAGGGAGAGGTTTTCTGTGGCCGTAGTACCAGCTGCCTTTGTTTATTAATAAACTTTATGTTGTTCTAATGTATTGAAACACACAATCCTATGAAAAAATATGGTAAAATATGGAGAATATGGTAATTCTAATAGTCAACACTAACTTGTTTTAGTTTTAAAATGCATAACATTTGCTACAGTTATGCCTTCCGTCCACACAAGCCCGAGCCCCGAAAATCGAGTGTTTTGGAAATGCTGTAGAGGCCGTTTTGGTTTTAAAAGACTGCTGCTGCGTGTCAGTGACTACGTTTACATGGACATCAGTAATCAAATTATTTGCCTTAATCTAATTAGGACAATAATAAGATTGTCATTTACATGAGTTGCTTGTTGAATGTTCCTTTCATGATCGTTTTACTTGTTATAGCACATAAATCGATTAATGTCATCACGTCACCACGCTATCCGCTTTTCCTCCGGAGTTTCATGTAATTTCAGGTGTTTCATTCTTAATTTGTCGACTTTAACTGCAGTTTGTCACTTTCACTTTCATTCAGGAACATTTTATGCATGCCCACCCGTAACAAACGAGATATTGGATGCAACTATGAACTACTGAAAAAGTGTTGTTTTAAGGGAAGTTCATACCGCACGCTGAATGGAAGAAAAAAAAAAACTCTCGCATTTCACGATGCAGGTGTCTGTGGTCTGCACTGACTTGGTAGGTGCAGAGAGTGTCAAACAGCCGTGTGCGTGTGTGAACTATCCTGTCGAAAAAAAAGCCCTACATGACGGTAATAGTTTAATTACGGTGTTTACATGTCTGTACTGCATTTCAATAATGCTACTAAAATCAGCATACTCCACATGTCTTAATTGGATTTCTCTTTAGTTCGATTATGACCTTAATCGGATTAAATTAATCTAAAATCGCTAATTACATGATAGACTCTAAATCAACTCATTGTCTTAATTGGATTAAAATCAAATTATTAGTGTCCATGTAAACGTACTCAGTGTGGATGGCGGAAAACGGAGACATCTGAAAACGAAGATGCAGCTGCAGACATTCACTACCTAATTGGGACTTCTTCTCAATATAAAGTCCAGAAAGGTTAGATTTCGCAAGTTTATAACAAACTCCGGAGGACACGAGGAGGACGCATCGGGTAAATCTTCAAATGTAATGGCAGTGTGCATTGATAACGTCATTCATCCTGGCTAAGATTCACTTAACAATACATTGTAAATATAACATGAAGCACTGAAATGCATAGTGAAATAAAAAATACCATCTCTTTTGCTGAATATAATCAGTAAACTAAATTTAATAGTGGGTTTCCTCTGGGTGCTCCGGTTTCCCCCACAGTCCAAAGACATGCGGTACAGGTGAATTGGGTAGGCTAAATTGTCTGTAGTGTATGAGTGTGAATGAGTGTGTATGGATGTTTCCCAGAGATGGGTTGCAGCTGGGAGGGCATCCGCTGCGTAAAACATATGCTGGATAAGTGGGCGGTTCATTCCGCTGTGGCGACCCCGGATTAATAAAGGGACTAAGCTGAAAAGAAAATAAATGAATGAATGAACCATGACAGTTTCGGTTTGCTTTCTCGTTAAAAAGCGTTTGTTTTTCCAACAACAGAACATCGTTGTCTAATTTTACCTGCAGTGCTTCTGTGAGAGGAATGCATTCATTTATATAAAATAAACCAACACAAGAATATGTTTCACTTAACATAAAAATAAATAACCTCGTCATTATTTTTCTATTTGCTCTATAAAATCAAGATGATGGCATTAAGAAGAGCGTATGCTTTTTTATTTTACATAAGCCTAAAGAACGTCATGGGATCTCACTTTTCACTCCGGTAAAACACAATCACGAATTGGAAAATGAAAGAAACACCATTGAAATGGGTTGTTTTGTCAAGTTTACCTGCTTTCAGCTCGATTGTCCAACATGTTTACTACAGCAATGTCATGGTGTTTAAAATAAGAACATCATATTGGCCTACTGTATGAAGCAAATAAAATTAATATCACATCACATCATTTGTTTCAGAAAATGAATAAGCAGTGTCTCAAGGTCTATATGAAAGCATCTAGCAGTGACTGTGTAGGGAGTCAACAGATCCTTCCAGAACCGAACAAGTCACAGACCATATTATCCTTAAAAGATTGGTTGGTGCCTACATGTCTGAGCTTTGATTTCATTTTTAAAGCAATCCACAGGCACCCAGCAACAGGTTATCCACAGGATGACTCGCCAGTTAACTTTACATCTTAACACAATAAAAGAGGCTACACTCAAAGACCCCCCAAACCAGTTTTTGAGAATACTCAGCAAAGCCCCTTTTGTTCTTGCCTGCAAATGGCGTCTGCAAGGCAATACACATTCTCAGGCAGACACAGAAGTGATCAGAAAAGCTTCCAAAGTTTAAATGGACATTCAAGTAAAACTGTGTTTATTTGAGTAATGTATGTTTGCTTTAATCTTCTGTAGGTTTTTGTGTGTACATGTTCCATGTGTTTAACAAAACTGTTATGGATAGTTATTGAGTTATAGCCCTCGGTGACAAATAAAATCTACAGAATGTTTGTGAAATACTTTATGTGTGGTATTGATTGAAAGCTAGGAAAGTTTCAAATGCATTGGTTTATATGAAGAAACCATACTATGAAAGGTGTCCATGTTATGATACTTTAACAATTATCCTATCAAAGCGGCACCCACACAATGTGCCAACCCGGCCTTCTAGAGCAGTGGTTCTCAAACTGGGGGTCGTGACCACTGCGGGGGTCGCAGAATAATTTCAAGGGGTCGCGAGAGTGATTTAAAAATTGTGTAATTTTCTGTGATTATTATATATATTTTTCAGTATTACAAGTGAAAGCTAATATTTTCAGATTTTTAAAAGATATCACTGATGAATTCATAAAGTATTTATGTAGGACACATTCAGGCAGAATGCATCATTGCACTTGAAACGCAGCGCTGAGGAACGGTTTAAAACTGTTGTCATGTCACCATCTGAACACAGTACAGTTAACGTATTGTTAACAGATTCATTAATGAATTCATGTCAAGCAGTGTGTGCAGGGCCGGTGAGCGATCTTTTGGTCACTAAATTATGTTATAAAAATGTATTTTCTTGTGATAACGGGATTTCATTGAGACATATTTTCCTCACGCATGCATATATATATATATATATATATATATATTTTTGCTTGTTAGTTTTAATTAGTGTTGATTTCAAATGCAATAAATCTGTTTATAAAACCTGTAGTAACTGTGCGATAATAGGAACACCAGTGCTACCAAGCAAAAATGTTAATTTCGAGCCCTGTAATGTATAGTAAATATAGTTAAAATATTGTAAACAGCTAAAAATAGGTTATTTTAATTGTTTGGATATGCTTTGGTAGTGGGGGGGGGGGGTCGCGAGTTCTTGGCGATAGTACATTGGGGGTCGTTGGCTTAAAAGTTTGAGAACCACTGTTCTAGAGGAGGGAACTGGGGTGTGACCCCACCCCGCAGCTTCTCTGATTGGACAAATATTGTATAGGCCCAGCCTATACCAAAGCCTATAAAACTTTGAACAAGGAAAAATTATTTGTCGTCTTTTGCCAGCCGTCTTTGCCAGCCGTCGCTGCCCGGACATCACTATTCTTGTGCTGTGGCCGGCTCGACCCCTGATCTGCTTGCGCAACCGCTTCAACGACAAGCCATCGGGTCAACTCATCAGAACTCTGAAACTCTGTCACAACTACAGAAACCCCAGGAAGAACTTCACCTACAAAGCCGCCTCGTCCAACATCTGTATCCCTAGCAACTGACTCCAAGCTTCCCTGAAAGTAAGGAAACCCCTCTTCACCGACGAGGGAATGCCAGCACGTCACTGGAGTTGCTATGCTGACCAATCAGCTTCGCCAGGATTTCCCTTCGGACCAGTCAAGGAAACCAAAATTCCATCAGAACGCAAGTAACACAAACAAGGTTTCTATCCATTGCTGTAACTGGTGTGAATTATATTCAAGTAGTAAAGAATAGCAAAATTCTCTGCTTTTATGGTTTCTCTCAGGTTGCAATGCTAAGAACTTAGCAAATGCTAGAAGTTGAATCCACTCAGTCATAACTCTACTCAAACTGCTTGTGTGTGTGTATGTATGTGCGTTTGTTGTTTTATGTAAATTAGTACGTTGTGTTATAGAGTAGCAATGAACTTTTGATTAGTTTTAAGATCAGTGTTGGTGTGTTGTGTGCTTTATAAGTTAATGCCTCAGCTTCAGATACTGCTACCTTGCTCATTAAATAATTAGATACTGTTTTATATATTGTTATTGTTGGCCACGTAATAATATAGTACAGGGTTGTTTTACACTAAAAGTTCTATTTGCTGGACAAATACTTAGGTTAAGTGTAAGCTTTAAATAATTCTATGTGAATCATGTTCGAATCTTTAGATTTGAATGCCCAAAGTTTAAATGTGATTTAAACCAAAGAGCTGATTCTTACAACTGTTAGTCTTTGACATGACTGGACTTTGCTCCTCAGCGCCCCCACACCTTAATGCTCATGACAAGAATGTGTAGTTATCTTTTTTTAAGTGTTGTAAATCTCCGTCATGCATGGATGAATGATATTTTTGCACTTTTACACATAATAATCCATTCAAAATAACATATTGTCAATATTTTTGAGACCCACCTAATTTTCACAAATCATGTTTTCAGGGGAGCCCATGCCTTATTTAGGGGAGCCGAGCTTCCCCTAGCTCCCCCGTAGTTCGCACTATGCCTGCTAGGTAGCAGGCTAATTTGATATAAACAGGATTAGATTAGGTAATTTCAGCAAAGGTGATACTGAAAGTGTCTACCAAATGCTGATATTTTCTTACAGTAGTTAAACTTAATAATAAAATAGTTTTTAAAAAATTAATAAAACAAATATATAGTTTTAGTTTAAGATAAAAAAAATATATATATAAACAAAATTTATGCAATCTGCACTCTGAAATAAAAGTACAAAAACAGTCACAGGGTGGTTCTCCCTAAGGAGTTTAAAGAGCCCATATTATAGATGAAATAGGGTCATATTTAGGTTGTAAGGGTCTCCAACAACAGTCTAATATACATGCAAGGTCAAACAACACTTTGATGGTCTTTTAATCTGCATTTATTTTTACCTAATTATCCCAGCGACTCCCATATGAATCGTTCAGCGATTCATTTGTTCCCAAACCCATCCTCAGCGCGAAGCTAATCTGCGCTGATTGGACCAATGGCAGCCTGCTGCGATTGGTCGACACGGACAAGGCTTCAGCGCTAGACAGAGTGAAATGCCCTGCTGCTAATCTACAATATAAAAGTAGTCACAGTGCATACACGCTTCACAGTGGATTTTGGCTGCCAGTGGGTGAATGTAGACACAGACGATGGACTAGAAAATACTGACGACGAACTATTTTATTGAGCAAAAAGTCCAAGAACTGGCGAGGAGATCTCCTAGCCTCCTAGTCACAGTCTTCTTACTCTTTTCACACACACACACACAAAGGGCCTGCGCGTCCATAAATAAGCGGCTGAATAGAGAGGGCGCGGCGCTCAGTTATATCCGCGAATACCCGTGCGTTACACACACACACACACAGGGCCGGCGCGTCCATAAAGGAGCGGCTGAATTGAGGCGGCGCGGCGCTCAGTTATATCCGCGAATACCAGTGCATTGCACACACGAGGAGACACACACACACAGGGCCGGCGCGTCCATAAATGAGCGGCTGAATTGAGGCGGCGCGGCGCTCAGTTATATCCGCGAATACCAGTGCGTTGCACACACGAGGAGACACACACACACACAGGGCCGGCGCGTCCATAAAGGAGCGGCTGAATTGAGGCGGCGCGGCGCTCAGTTATATCCGCGAATACCAGTGCGTTGCACACACGAGGAGACACACACACACAGGGCCGGCGCGTCCATAAAGGAGCGGCTGAATTGAGGCGGCGCGGCGCTCAGTTATATCCGCGACTACCCGTGCGTTACACACACGAGGAGACACACACACACAGGGCCGGCGCGTCCATAAATGAGCGGCTGAATTGAGGCGGCGCGGCGCTCAGTTATATCCGCGAATACCTGTGCGTTACACACATGGGGAGACACACACACACCCACACACACATTACTTGACCGTTGCATGTGTGTAAACAGCTGACGATCCGTAATCAAAGCGGCACGCGTCGCGTTTTCAACGTGGCTTTACACGCGATATGAGAATATAAAGAGTTAACCTGATACAGTACACGCGGTTACAAGTAACAAAACACAACTAAATACATAATTTGCAAGATAGAGTAAACGAGGCAATAATTTTAATCGCACGTACTTACACTGGTGAAATGGGGGTAGAAACTGATTCATGATGCTCTGATCCATGTTCAGACAGTCTTCACTGATTCTTCCTTTAACAAACTGATGAAGTCTTCTTTGAAAGCATATAGTTTTCAGAAGCACTCAGAACTGCTCAAGGCTGGGCTATAATGCTGAGGTTTCCTCTTTAATTAGACTCAATAATATCCATCTGCACAGCGTGACTTCATTCGACCGGTGTCTGTCTGTGTGTGTGTGTGTGTGTGTGAGACTTTTTTTTCTGTTAGTGGGCGGGGCCGCAGGTTTCAAATCTCCCGGGTTTGCGCGCCCAACTACTTGTGTTTCGTAGCTGCGTCATCGCGAAACACCTAATGACTCGTTATCAAGACGACTCGTTTGAAGCACTATGAGTCGACTCTTTTATAGATGAATCAATAGTTTTAAACACTGTACACTTACAGATTTAAGCCTTAGCTGGATATTTCACTTCACTTAGAGCTGTGTTACACACTACATGGAAGGGCATTTTCAAAAACCCATAATATGGGCTCTTTAAATACAAAATACAAACGTGTACTATTATTTACCAACCCAGCTTTAGTACAGTTTGTGTATGATAATGTCACATTCCGTCTCGTTCGTGCTGCTCCAATCACCAATCTCCCTCACCATCTCGTTCCCCTTCTCCTGCCACCTCTCATCACACCCGAGCACTCACCTGAATTCTGATAAGACACACCTGCTTCAGCAATCACTGTCCCCCATAAAGCTGCGGTCACATTTGACTTTTCTCCCTATAGACTTCCATTCATACGCACGTGAATGCATCAGAATCGCTTAAAGCTGCGGTCACACTGTTCTTTGTGTGTGTGAAATTCTATTGTACGGCGCTGTGAAATAGGGCGGGGTTAAACAAGATGATTAGACATTTTAAAAAGCTAGCGATTGCTCCATGATTTCGCAGGTCAGAGTTCACAAAGCTTGAACTTTGCACCGCAGCGACATGTGAAACTTGACGCATGACCTTACGTTTCTGGTTTGATGCATTTGTGTGCATATGAATGGAAGTCTATGGGAGGAAAAGCCCAGTGTGACCGCAGCTTCAAGCCTCCTCGATTACAGTCGTTCATCGGCTGGAATTGATGTCAGATGGTTCACCTCACCGCCTCCCTGGTTTGCTTTTTTTCTGTGGATGTTTCCCTTCTCCTATGGACGTTTCTAAACCTGTGGATGCATAAGTTGTGATTACGGAAAGTGACTTTATACTGGTTGCAAGAAGTTCCTTGTTTACATTGTGAACTGGTTACAAGTCTGCTCTCCATCCAAAAATATTACTTACCTGCTTATTCTAATGAACTTTCCACATTGTTTTGATTTTTGTTTTGAATAAATTGACGAAAAAAGAAGTAACAGTTACGCCTTGCACTGATTTAGAAATTTGAATAGGCCTAGGTTACTATAATAAAGAAAATCCAAATGTACAAATAACTAAATACTCTTGACACATTAAAGTGTAAGGCCTGCAGCCCACAATAAATGTGGAAAGTTATTGCGTATCATATTTAACAGTTTACTACAAATGTTATGTAATTTTGCTCGCATGGAAATTTAAATATTAATCAAATGGTGTCATTACGCTGCTGTTCCATCAGCCAATCGTTGCATTGCTGATCATGATTTCGAGGATCAATAGATCTGTCTGTCACAACACGCGCTGTGATCTCAGATCTGTTCATATAGACATTTTAATCTAATTCGCGAACTTGTTTAAATAACCCCAGGGGTCAGTTTTTCGTTCTTCACTTAATTAATCTAAGATGATTCGACAGATCCTGGATCTTTTAACCATGATAACTGATTTCTGGCTAATTTGTTTTTTTAAACAAGTTGCGAATCAGATTAAAATGTCTGGACGAGGGGCGCTAGTGCGCATGCTTAGGGTATAGACCTGTTTAATGAAGCTCCTCTCCAAGTCCTCTACAAGTTGTTATTTTACAGAGTTTTTTTTTTAATCAATAAAAGTTATTGAGCCCTTTTACGATTAACTTGAGTGTACGTTGGGACTCAAAAATGCCGAAACCGAGCATCTAGCAAAGTCAAGAATGCCGAAGAGCGAGCTACTGGAGCTAGCGCTAAACCTAGCTCACCCAGCACATGTGATGTTACACCAGATGTCTATGCGTTGTGCAAAGTTGTGTAAAGATATTTCGGAGTCCATCCTACAGGGAGTAAATGCTCGATTTGATACATTCGAGCTGCATTGCCAACAACTGATGTCTTCGCAAGCCGAACTGCAGGCCCGTGTTGCTAACCACAAGTTAGCCGTTAATGACTTTGAGGCGCGCATTCTGGAACTGGAAGCTAATTACGCAGAACTAAGTAAACAAAATAAACAGCTTTGCGCTAAGGTTTCGGACTTGGAGGCTCGCTCAAGAAGAAACAACATAAAGATTGTGGGGATACAAGAAGGGAAAGAAGAAGGTCAACCTACAGACTTTGTTTCTAAACAGATTCCCCAACTCCTTTGAAAAGAGTTTTTTCCTCATCCAATCAAAGTTGACCGAGCTCATCGCTCTCTTCAGCCCAAGCCAGCCGCCGGTGAAAAGCCGCGTACTATTCTGGCAAGCATCCATAATTTCCAAAAGGAGCAGATTTTTGCGTCGCGGGAGAATGCAGTCACTGGAATTTAAGGGCAAACAGGTCTTCATTTTTCCTGATTACACTGCTGAAGTGATGTCGCAGCGAAATGCTTTTCAAGATGTAATGCAATCCATGCGGAAACACGGCATCAAGTTTTCACTACGATACCCAGCCAGGATGCAGATCTATCGGGATGGAGTGGAGGCACCAGTGACTTTTGACGACCCGGCAAAGGCAGCGAGCTACGTGGAAGAGCTCAGCGGGCACTCATGAGAGCGGCCCAAAAGTGGAACATAAGGTCTCCCTATATAACTGTAGACGGTTCGTACTACTACCTACAGCGTGTATTCCACACACACACTGTTTTGACATTTGTCTCTGAGATCGTAATATGGTCTGATTCTGCTCCCTTTATTATTACTATTTACTTTTAAAATTTTATTTACATTTTTTTGTAATTATCTAAATGTATTTATTTATTTATTCATTTGTATTATTATGGCTTATCAGTGTGTTTTAAACAATTATTTCATGTTTACTAATGTTTTTTTATTATTGTTGTTTTTTATATTTTTTTTTATTATTATTAATATTTTTATATATTTTTTATTTAATTTTTTTTACAGTAACATGTATAATGTGCTTTTACATCTGAGTACCTGGAGAGGGGTCTTTCCCTTTTTTTTTTCTTGTGTGAGTTTTTGATTATAGCTACCTGCCCGGCAGCTCCTTTTTAGAAGGAACAGGAATTTTTGTGTCTTGTTTTTTAGACACTGTAAGGGTGGGGTGGGGTGTTCTTTGTGTTGTTGTCTCGTTCTTGTCTGTTGTTTTTTTCTGTTTTTGTGTATTTTACTATCTACATTCCCTGAAATTACTTTTTTGATGCTATTAATAGTTCACTACTACTAAAAAAGTGTTTACAATGTAAGAGTCTCTTTTTTCCTCTTTTGCTTTTATGCAGAGGTCTTTTCGTAGAGTTATGACTGGAGGAGCGGTGAAACTAGTCTCTTGGAACGTTAGGGGACTAGGACGTCCTATAAAAATGGAGAAAGTATTTAGACATTTAAAGTCGTTATCAGCAGACATAGTTTTCCTACAGGAGACCCACATCAAAGCCACTGAACAGCGCAGGTTGCGGTGTAATTGGGTTTCACAGGTTTATCAGTCACCATTCACATCCCATGTGCGTGGGGTGGTTATTCTCTTTTGGAAAAATATTCCGTTTCAGTTTTCTTCAATGGATACTGAGCCACATGGCAGATATATATTAGTTTCTGGCACCATAAATTCAATCCCTCTGACTTTCCTGAACATCTATGGTCCAAACATGGATGATCCTAACTTTTTTCAAAAGGTTTTTGATTTGCTCCCAGATGACAATACTTTTTTAAAATAATTTGCTTAACTGCAGACATTTAGTGGACATTTGGAGACTCCAACACCCCACGGATAGGTATTATTCACATGTGCACAAATCCTACAGTAGAATAGATTACTTTTTAGTCAATTCACAATTAATCTCGCACATCATTGATACAAAGTACAGTGGTATATTAATATCTGATCATAGTCCCCTTATCATGTCTATCGATTTATCTCTTTCTAGGCAGTCCTAGTCCTGGCACTTTAACCCGTCATTGCTTGCTGATAATAAATTTGTAGAATATATCACTACTAAGCTGAACGATTTCATAGAATTCAATGACAATGGAGAGGTGACAGATTCTACACTCTGGGAGACTTTAAAAGTGGTTATGTGTGGGCATATAATTTCCTATGAATCTGCTGCCAAAAAAGAAAGGGAGAAACGGCTTTCGGAAATAAAGAACACTCTTCCTAATTTAGAACAGATGTATCAGGTATCAAACTTATCTAAAGATTATAACAAGATAATGAAACTTAAATATGAATACAGTCGCATTCTTGGTGCTCAAATACACAGTCTTTTTCTAAAATTGAAGCAGAGACATTTCGAAATCGGCGACAAACCTGACAAACTTTTGGCACGGCAACTTAAAGGAGCTCAAGCTTCTAGTATTCACTGTATTAAATCCAAGAATGGTACATTGTTTATTAACCCTAAGGATATCAACGCCAGTTTCAAAGACTTTTATAGTGAACTTTACTCTTCCAACAGCACGGCCACTCCCTCTAATTTAGCAATTTATTTTTATTCTTTTGAGACGCCCAGCCTCAGTGATAATGCGAAGACAGATTTTGATTCTGATTTTACTTTGGAAGAGATCATCTCTACCATTAAATCAATTCCATCACCTGCTCTTTTTGCTATTGCAATAGAACCTCGGGCTTTAATGATAAGGGGACATAATATATCACAGGATTGACAGTGGGAAATAGGGAAGCTCGCATTAGTCTTTACGCCGATGACATCATATTATACTTGCAGAATTCTGAAAAGGCAGTCCCCACTCTTTTGGATCTAATTACGTCATTCGGGAAGTTATCAGGGAACACCATCAATTGGTCAAAGAGTAGTTTTATGCCCCTTTCTAACACGTATAAATTTGGTTTTCTGGAGAATCTCCCAATCAATATAGTTAGGGACCACTTTGCTTTGTTTATCTTGGCTTAACCTTTCCCAAAGATCGAAAATTACTTTGTAAATTAAATTTTTTTGAATTTCTTACTAAACTTAAAAGCAACATAGAGACTTGGAAAGTTCTGCCTTTGTCTATGATTGGGCGTATAAACTCAATCAAAATGGTTTCCCTCCCTAGATTTCTTTACCTCTGCCAAAACCACCCTGTTTTTTTTAACCTGTTTTCTTTTCAAGGAATTAGATTCTGTCATTTTTTCTTACATTTGGAAATATAAGTGTAGGACTCAAATGGTCCATTGCATGTTCAAAAATTGATGGAGATCTATGTTGAAAATTAAGAAGTTTTATTTTGAATGCAAGAAGTTAGAGAATGCAAGTTCTGCGCAGGAGAGATGTACTACCGTATCAGCTCTGCCCTATTGGGCTCTCCTTCATGCTTTTATATTGTCTTTCACACACTATCTAATGCCAACCCTATTGACTTATATGGTGTTGTCTTGACAGTTTGACCATTCAGCAACCAGATGTTCCTCTTTCTGGTATCTGTGTTGACAGTTGACCTTTTAAGGCAGATGTCTCAGAGCACGTACACACAACTCATACATCCTGTCATTCTCAGAAATTTCTGCACTTTCTATGCACCCATACCTGATAACAGGATGGGCTGTTCTCAGCAACCTGCAACACTTCTCTATACTGTGCACATAATATGGCAATTAACCCTTTAAAGCAAAAACCTTTATGTCTATATTTACTACGTATTTACTAGCAAAAATTAATAAAATGCTTATCCTTTAATCCCTCTCTTGGCCTCTGAAAGAAGCCACACCACTTTAATAAACACTTAAAAAATCTCAGAATTCTTGGTCCAATATGTCCAGATGAGCTTGGGTCGAAAACCTCGGTGAGGAAAGACACACAAGCAGCCCCCTAGTTGGCTTATGGGCAGCCACCACATGTTCACCTGACACATCATATCAGACTACTAGAAAGAAAAGTATTTAAAATGTAATAATAATAATTTAAAAATATAATAATAAAAAATAAAATTCCCTATAAACCAGTGTGCTCAGGCTGGACTGGGCCGAAAACCCCTGTGGGGAAAGGCACCCAGTCAGTTCCCTAATTAACATTTGGCCAACCACAACATGTCAGCTGAGTCAATCACACTGAAATTATCTAAGCTACAAACATTTCAGTGAACAAAAATTTTAATCTTAACACTTTTTCAAACAGCAAATTTCTCAAACATTAATATCTAAAAAACTTAACTTGTGATGAATCAGCATCTGCAAAGAAGCACAGTTATTGGGAAAAAAACATTTGTAAGTCATATTCCTCCTCTTCCTCCTCATCATTATTTCCAGGAGATATCAGCAGAGGCATTGTGTAAGGGGGTGGGGCTCTGTCCTTTTTCTCAATTGCCGTCACTATCACCCTGTTACACAATGATCTTATACATGGGATGCAACAGCATCCACAGGTCACTATTATGGCCACAAAGGTGGCTATAGAGATCAGAATTGATTTAAACATGGTTTTATATTTTCCAAACACACTGGTCAGCCAATCATCAAATGGGTTATTTACACCAGAGTGTTCTGCCATTGTTTTGGAGAGGGTTTTTAACCCCTCTAGGGCTCTTGTCACCGATCCATCTGGAGCGGTGTTATTGGGAATGAAAGTGCAGCAAAAATCACAGGTCCCGTCCTTTTCCGCTAGGAGCATATCTAATGCTATTCTGTTTTGTATTGCCATTAATGAGTTTGAAGCCAATTGTTCTGATAATCCTTCTACGGCATCTCGTGTCAGATTTGGCAATCTCATTACATTTTAATGTACATAATTAATTCTGTCCACATTTTTACTTGGGGTGACAGGGAATAGGGCTGAGGTTATTGGAATATTCTCAAACCCAGCAGCAATTTGATCTGCCAATTTGTATTCATCTGGGACTCCTCTTGGGACTCCAATTGAATCTATAAAGGTTGGGGAATTTGTGGTTAAGTCAAATGTTGCGTCCCTTTTTTTTCTTCCTCCCAGCTGTACTTCCACCCCTTACCTCTTGTCTCCTGCCAATCAGTGTTACTGGTGCTGTCAACCTGACCATTGGACATGTACCTTCCATAGTTTTCCCTTTTATTCTTACAAACAACCTTTTTCCTCCACAGTAATAATATAGTCCTCCCCGTGCCCAAGGTCCTATTATATCCTCTGTATTGTTGATAATCTTTTTGCACCACAAAGGGTTAATATGCCCTACCCTGACTAGCACTGTTCCGGTGGAAGTAAAAGAAAGACAGGTGAAATTTCCTGGGTCTGCAGAAAATGGGCCTGTATTTGTCTGGTTATTTATTGGTGGGAATATTTCTGCTAGAGTGTCACATCTTTTTGGTCTATACTGCCTAGTCAGATTTATCATACACCCATATCCTACTGGGTCATTTGTTATCAATGGGGCTGGTTCTATTCTAAGGGTTGGTCTAGCTTTTGCACATGCAACACAATCTGTCATTCCTGTTTGTTTAGCTGTGGAAATCATCCATTCTAACCACAAATTAGTTTCCCCGTATCCTGTGGCTTTCTCGAGTTTATCCTCAGGGGTTAATTTGGTATAATCCATTTCTATTACAACCCTTCGACCTCTAATTTCTCTTCTATGATCTCTGAATGGGGGGTCCTATAGTCGTTGTCTTGTTTCTATCTATTACATTGACCCTATCTAAAAACTCAACTTCTGAGAAGCAAAATGGCGGCTGGGGAGTAGCAGCTGTACTGAGCCACTCCTGTCACATATACTTGATATTAATCTATATTCGTGAAATAAGGAACGCAAGCTCCGAACTTTGGTTATAAAGCTCGTGTAGTATGTCGCTAGAGACTTTTTGGCCGCAATCTTTGCCGAAAATGACAAAATCTCAAGTGCAATAGATGAGAAACTTGGCCCGCTGGCAGAAACTATGAACATACATACCCAGCAGCTAGAAGACGTTAAGAATCGGTTCGGTGATGCAGAGCGGAGAATCATGGCGGCGGAGACATCATTGGAAAACGCACAATCCCGTGTTTGCACTCTTGAAAAGCAGGTAGCTATGCTTACTGAGCATATCGACGACTTGGAGAACCGAGGCTGTCGTAAAAACATCTGAATCCTGGGCCTCCTGTGAGGAGGCCGAGAGAGGCAATGCTGTGACGTTTCTTGAGTTGTGGATCCCCGAGTTTCTTGGTCTACATACTAAGAATAGTCACGTGAAGATTGAAAGAGCACATCGCACGATGGCCTCAAAGCCTGACGCAAAGGACACACCACGACCGCTCATCGTTCGGTTCCACAACTACAGTGATAAACAGGCAGTCAGTTTGGGAACATTAACAAAATTTTTGAGACGGCGGCTGATGTGTCGCGACACCTGGATAAGAACAGCTCGACTTCTAATACTTAATCGAGGGATGAACTGCTCTAGCTGTATATACTATAGGTCTGAGCGATTGTTTTGCGTTTCTAAAGTTTGTGTTTCTCATTGTTAAGTGACGGGAGCTGGTTTCAGCTTTCGTTTGAGTTTTGGTATTTGGTACCTCGTTTTGTATCGCTGCTACTGGAGAATCGAAGGTTTTTTTTTTTTTTTGTAGTTTGTGAGATGAAAGGTTTTCCCTCAAGCGTGGGGAAATTGCTTCTTTTTTCTTGTTCTACATTTTTCTGTTTATTTTTTAAAGTACAATTTATTTTTGTTCTCGCGTTGCCAGTTTGGCTTGTCTGTACGTGTATGTCTGTTCAGTGTAATGCCTTGACACACGGTTATTTGCATATCGAACCTCATAGGGTAATGAGAACGGAATTTGTTAGCGGAGGGAGAGCACTACTTTATTCTGTTTGTTTTACGCAATGGTTAGTAATTTAAGACTTTGTACTTGGAATATAAGGTGTTTACATGGGCGTATTAAAAGTCGCAAAGTGTTCACACAACTGCATAAAGAAAATATAGACATAGCTTTACTGCAGGAAACCCACTTAAGTGACAACGGACATCAAAATTTGATACATAATAAATGGGTCGGTCAGATCTATTGTTCATCCTTCACAAAGAGCAGTAGGGGAGTAGCAATCTTGATTAACAAAAAGATCTCTCTTAAAATTACAGACAGTATTAAAGACAAATATGGTAGATAAATTATTATTAAAGGAACTTTAAACAATGAGGAAATTTCATTACTAAACATATATTGCCCTCTAAATTATTCTTCAGAGTTTCTTATAAATGCTTTCCTTAAATTCAAAGAATTTGCATCTGGATTGAGCATTATAGGAGGGGACTTTAATTGCTTATTAAATTCTTCTTTAGACCCATTCCCCCCCAGATATTCTTTTTATACCAAACAGTCTAAAACTCTCGTGGCATTATGTGAAGATCTAGAGTATCTTGATGTGTGGCGCACTTTTAAACAATTTCAGATGGAATTCACCTTTTTCTCTCACCCTCACAACTGTCACTCCAGAATAGACTATTTTTTTTGCCCCGAAAACAATGATGCATGCAATTTCAGGCTGTGATATAAAGAACATTGTTGTCTCTGATCATGCTACAGTAACATTAGATGCCAACATAAAAGGTTTTCATAGACCAATCAGAAACTGGAGATTTAATAATCTACTACTCAAAGATGATATGTTTCTTTCATATTTTAACTGTGAATTTAAGATATTTTTATCTATCAATTCGGAATCTTCAGATAACCCCTCGCTTCTCTGGGAGACAGCAAAAGCATATATCAGAGGCCTTATTATTTCATATTCTAGAACTAAAAAAAGAAAACAGATCGAGAAACAGAAACACCTAGAATCAGAGTTAAATGCGGCTACAAGTAGTTTTTTAAATGACCTTTCCCCAGCTGCTTTAGAAAAAATAAGTGCCACAAGAGTCTCCCTAAATTCATTGCTAACCCAGCAATCTCATTCAGATGTATTATTTTCAAAACAAAAATTATATGAATGGGGCAATAAACCTAGTAAATACTTAGCCAATCTGGCAAAATCTAAATCTAATTCACAATTTATTACTTCCATAATAGGCTCTTTCGATTCTATTACTATTAATAACACTTTCAAACAATTTTATTCAGTTCTTTACCAATCACATTACTGTCCTCTAAAACACGACAAGATGATATCATTCTTTTATCACCTAACTCTGCCTGTTATTTCTGATCATTTACAATAATTGAGAAAATTCTATTAAATCCCCCTAAACAAAAACTGATTTCTTTTTTCTATAAGTCTCTGTCCTCTTATAACACTGTCTGTAACTCCCATCTCAAATCAATTTGGGGAAAAGAGCTTGGAGTGGATATTTTGGAGGAAGAATGGGAGATGGTTTGGTCTCTAGCCAATAAGCTTTCAGTTTGCAATAGGGTAAGAGCCATTCAACTCAGGATCCTTCATAGAATTCAAATCACACCACAATTAAGACACAAATTCAATGCAACCCACTCACCTCTATGCCTTAAATGCAAATCAAATATAGGGGATTATATTCATTGCATATGGGACTGTCAGGTGATTCAGGCATATTGGAGCAGAATCGTAGCCCAAATAATTAACATTTTTGGTCTGGACATAGATATAAACCCTCTGTCCCTTCTCCTGGGTTTTCCTTGCAAACTAATTACGAACAAGTATCGACAACGACTCTTCTGCCTGTTAACTTTTGCTGCCAGGAAGAACATTTTGATGTCATGGATCAATGATAAATCAAGAGATTATTCCCCTGGAATACTTAACATGTCTTAGCCACTCCACAACTGATACATTTATTCGCACTTGGACACCATATCTGGACAATATAAACCTTGCTTTATGTGACATTTTGAAACTCATAATGACATAATGTCCGTATAGACATTCATTCAGGTGTACTTTGTTTTCATCAAACTTCTCACTTGTCCTACCATATTGTAATATTCGTAACATAATAGCTTATGGCTCAGGCCATATGTATATTTTAATATATGCAGTTACGTTTTGTGTCAGGCATATTATGTTGTGTTTGTATTTTTGTTTTGTGTATGTCTAAAAGAAAAAAACAAAAACAAATAAAAACATGTAAAAAAAAAAAAAAAAAAAAAAAAAACTCAACTTCTATGATTCCCAGGGGGTCAGTTCCTGATATCTCGACTCCTAATAGTTTATGGAGAAATTTAGGTGGATTGTTTTTCCCAGCATAATGGGTCTCATCTAGGGGGTCTCCTGTCCACTCCCCTATGGACAAAGTAATAGGGTTCGGAGTAGGACTATAATCCCTTTGTATTTTCAGTTTTCTCCACTCGTTTTTAAGATTCCCTAACCATGTTGGGATGGGGGATTGTCCCTGTGTACCCCACTACTTGATCCCACCCTCTACACCACTTATGATCTGCCTTACCCCTCATGTTACAACATGCATTCATAGTCTGATCAAAACAAACATATACGTCATATCCTCGCCACAAACTATTGTATCCCCCACAGTCAATTACCTGACATAGATCAAATGTGTAAGTTGTCGTCTCTCCCTTTACATATTTTATGGACAGCCCTCCATAATACTTGGAACACTTGTTTCCTTCCCCTAGGGATCTTTTTGCTCTGGTTGGTTTTACAGCTGAGGTTCATTCCTGTTCTGACTTTTTTCTACTCCTAGAATTGTCCCCACTCTTATCAGTGCTACTATCCCTATTGCCCCAGTAGCTTACAGTTTTCCCACAACTTGACCCTCATGTTTTATTGATGCTGGTTTTCTTATTATTCAATTCTGGTCCTTCCTTTTGCTTATTTTTTACAGCGTTATTGTGTTAACAGCAAGTAATATATAATCAGTATCAAAGCTACAAAAAAAAATGGCAAGCACAGTAAACTTATTTTAACGTATAAACTGAAATGGTTATATTCTGGCCTTTAAACGTCTTTTCAATAATGTGGAGAACTCTATAGAATTCCAACTTGTCCAAACCACACCCCAGCCTGGGTATTGACAATCTGGTGACATGTAATCTGCTACACCAAGTTCTCATGCATGCTAAACTGCTCTCAAAGTCCTCATAGGTGGGCAAGTCTCTAGCAAAGGTTTTTGTGATCAAATGGAAAACTATTCTGTCTGCCTCGTGGGTTACAGCACAGTCACCCTTCATTTTTCTTTGGGCCTTTACTTTGTCAACCCCTTATCTTTCTCTGAATTTTTTCGCTATGCCCGCTCCAAATGCACAGTCTGCACTGACACAATGGGCTACAGCTTCTCCATTAGGGGCTGTGAATAAATCCCCAGTTTTGTAGACCACCTGCAAAGTTTGTAGGTTACTTTGTGATGGATGAAAATTTTTGTCGTGTGTATGTGTTTGTGTGTCACCTCCTTTGTGGTACCCTCACTCCCTCCTGCACCTTCTGTGGTATCCTCCCTCTATTGGACCTGCGAAGCAAGGTCCACTCTGGTGTCGTCCAATGATCTGGACGGTGGGTCCACCGGACAGCACTGGCTCAAATGGTACCAAGTGTCACCTTTTCCTGCAAGACGAACACAGTGAGAGGTGCGTGCAATTACCTTTATAGGAGTAGACCAGCGAGGCTCTTTCCATTTACGCCTGTAAATTATCAATCTCACCCAGTCCCAAGTTCGGTCAGGTAGGGGTGCTGGATATTCGTGTCCCCTAAAATCAGTTGGTAACATTTTGTCTAAAGATTCAATTAGAGCAGTCAATTTGTCATAGTAAATTTTGTGTGATAATGGTTGTACTGGTTCCAATTGTAGTGGGCCAGGAAATTGGCGACCAGTCAACAGTTCAAATGGTGTGTATCCTTTTGCCCTACTCACAGAGCTCCTTACTGACATCAAGGCCAGTGGAAGAGCAGCCAACCATGTCAATTTAGTCTGCGCACAGATTTTAGCCAATTTGTTTTTTAATGTTAGATTCAACCGCTCAACCTTACCTTGTGACTGCGGGTGATAGACCGCCCCGAAATGATGTACTAAACCCAATGCTCCACATCAGCCAGATGTTCATTTTTAAAGTGTGAGCCGTAGTCAGATCTTACCCGGCTCGGAAAACCATGATGGGATGTCTTCCTTGCCCACCGGGAAGGCCTCTGGCCATCCAGTATATGCATCTATCATAACAAGCAAGTATCGTTTACCATTTACCCTTTCAATCATGTCAGTGAAATCAATTATAACTTCATCCCCAGGGCCATTTACCAATGGGAACGATCCCTGAGATGGTTTCATAGTTGGTTTGACATTGTGCAGATGTCATTGTACAGATGTCAATGACAATATATTGTACAATATATATATATATATATATATATATATATATATATATATATATATATATATATATATATATATATATATATATATATATATTGTAGTGCCTGGACCATCTAATATGTCCGGTACTCTAAGAATAAGCTCATAAATTCAAATTAATTAAAATTAATTCTCGGGGATTCGAATCAGAAGATTCAAATGACTGACTCAGTCAGAAACAGGTTAACAGGTTACATCATCTATTGGTCCACCCTAATAGAAGTAAGCAGCGTGATTTTAGCTTTAGTAAATCTATGTTATATTATTACGTGGCCAACAATAATAATATAAAACAGGATTTCAGTATTTATACAAGCAAGGTAGCAAGACCATATAGCTAAGGCAGTAACTTAGAAACACATACAACTCCGACAAGGATCTTAAAATGAAACAAGTTTATTAAGCTAAACACACAGTACACTACTCTAAAAGACAAACATACAGATGCACACACACACACACACAATTCTGGAATGGGTGAATGACTGACAATAAACAACAAAGAGTCCCAAACGTCTCGCACTTGCTAAGTTCTTAGCATTGCAACCTGAGAAAACCACCAAGCAGAGAATCTGACTAAGGTTTACTGCTTAAATTTAACACCAGCTTCAGCAAGGAGTGATCGTTGTTTGTGTTACTTGCGTTTTGGTTGTGACGGAGAGTTTGACGTCAGCACGCGAGAAGTTTGTTGAATGGGAAATGCTCCAGTGACTGCTCCGGCAGAATTACGAGACTTAGGAAGTAAGAGTTCAGAGAAGTTGAATGACTGACCCTACTGCTGGACAGGGCTGCATCCGAGTGTTCACGGGAAAGCAGTTATACGAGCAGAACAGGGTCAGACTTGAGTTCATGCGAGTCACGAACGTACACAAAAGCAGCTTGAGCTCCTGTGA
This sequence comes from Danio aesculapii, assembly GCF_903798145.1. Lineage (NCBI taxonomy): Eukaryota > Metazoa > Chordata > Actinopteri > Cypriniformes > Danionidae > Danio > Danio aesculapii. Next base: position 1,536,905 of record NC_079452.1, on the reverse strand, counting down.
ACGGGTTCTCATTGCCGTAGTGATATAACGGCGGACAGACACAGGCTTTACACGGTGTAGGGGATCAACCTACGTTTTAAGATCAATCAGGGATTTATTAGCTCATTTCAATGAACCGGATCTTAAAGATTCGAAACATTGATTCGACTCAATAGAGTCAGACTGAATCAGAGTAAAAGATTCACACTTCGTCTACCATTTGTCCTGCAAATAGAAGACATCGTATTTTACCAATCTTGTTAATATTATTTACGTGGCCAACGATAATAACATAACACAGTATTGGGTTAACTTTTAGGAAGGTAACAAGATCTACAGCTCGAGGCAATGACTTAGAAGCACATAAACAAGAACACAGTTCTTACAAACTGAGAACAAAGATTTATTGAGCTACACTACGATACATGAAACTAATTACGTAATAAGCAAACAACAAACAAACGCACACACACATTCACACATACACACAGAGGCAGTTCAGAGGATGTAAGATGAGTTGAACAACCATCCCAAATTAATTCTAATACTTCTTGCAAGATCTTAGAATAACACCTGAGAAACCACAAAAGCAGAGACATGGCTTATCTTTAACTGCTTAAGATCAATCTGCACCAGATCAGCAAGAGACAACATTATTTTGTGGTACTTGCGCCCTTTTTGCCAAAGTCGAATTTCCCTCGCCGGCTGGCCTCGGGGAAACGCGGTGCTCCTGATTGGCTGGTGGCTTCTGTGACGTCCTTGGGATTCCCTCGCTCGTGAGTGGGTCGTTCTGGGTTACCGAGGTGACGGACTGCTGAGAGTCGGTTTGCGGAAGTTTGTGCGGTTTCGGCGGTCCCGAAACTTAAGAGGTTTGCATGGAGAGTTTGTGGTGACCCAATCGCCTGGCGGCGCAGTGTCCGAGCAGGCGAACGGGGGCAGAAAGCAATAGCATGAGCAAGCCAGCTAATGCAAAAAGCAAAGTTTCTTTGTTGCAGGGTGTTTTTAAGTGACCTGGTTTGGTCCATCCCTATGGCTTCCAATGAGCAGTTGCCATGAAGGGCGGGGCCATGCCCCGTACCATCATAGAAAGGGTCAATAATTAACAGACTGCATGTAGAATTCTCGTGGTAAGTTTTGTGACTATATCACATCAACTAGTTTTTCATTTACACCAATGTATTGCAAATGTCACTAGCTTTCGTTCAATACCAGACATCATACATTTCAGACACATACAGATAATTTTAATTTGCTATAAGGGTTAAAACAACATTAATTAACCTGGTTGGTTGGAATAAACATAGCATATGAGGAAAACCATGGCATATTATTCAAAGATACATCTGCCTTAGTTTTGACGATTTAAGAGTTTGTCTTTCAATCGTATGCATTATTTTCTCTTTGTCTCTATGAAATTGTACATCTGGCAGGATGTGCCCCAGGCGAGCACATGACCATGTAGAGGAGTCATTCAAAAGTCTCGTGAGGCCGTTCCCGCTGAAAATCCTGTAAAGCCCCATTGTCTAAGTTTATTAGTCATTTACTAGTTAGCTGAAGGGTACCAGAACATCTGCAGCCAAAGTATTGATGCAGCTATTCAAATCAATTGGTTCTCTGTTATCGTGATGGTATAAGCCCTCAAGCCAGTTCAATGACAGACAATTTGGCACCCAGTTTCTGAGGTTTCAGATTCAACTCGTGCTGTTCGCTGCGATATGCTCATGAGTTCCTTCAACGGGTAGTTCTTCCAAGAGCGATGTCCGGCAGGCGTGTTGTAAAGACAGGAAGCATGCAACGCAAAGTTTATGCGTAGAAACCCCTCGTGAAGCCAAACAAAAGCCGTTAAACTTTCACCTCGTTGAAGTTTTATAGTGGCTAGAGTTGAGACCAGCCCCCTCTGTTGTCTCCGACAGAGAGGGGGAGACCCGTGGCATAAAACTTCACTTTACTGTTATCAAAACTCAATAAAGCTCTGTAATGAACTACTATTTGCAGATACAGTTTTATCATTTAATCCAATGTTCTCTTAAGCCTTATAGCTTTAGTTTGACATCAAACATCACAACCTTTATCAAATACAGTTAATTACATGCGTTACAGACGCTACGACGTTTTATTTACATGCACCCCATAGTGAATATACTTGCTTACATACGTAGTAAAACAAACACAACTATTAGCAATAAAACATTAGAGCAAACACACTTTTAAACGTGAAATGTCCAAAAATCGTGCTGGCTTTTTGTACCGAAACAATACGAGTGTTATCTCCTTTTTTACAGCAAGAGGGGAGGGGGAGGATCACGCGCCCAAAGAGACACACATGTGGCTTTCTTCTTTTGGGTGCAAGTAAGTTAACATAGTCATGTGAGGGGCCAAATGAACGGATTTTCCCGATGGGCCATGTACTTATTAACCCATGGTTACAACCCGTCCTTTGTTTTATAAAGGTGGAAGGAGAGTGTGTATTGGAATTAAGCTCTGGGCGCTACTTAATTAAGAAGGAGACGAAGGGGTTTCAATGAGGCTTTCATGACTGCTGGTTTTAACTCCGCTTAGAATATGGCTGAGTTCCTACAGTTCCCCTATTTGGATGGTGATGTCGCGGAAGCGACCATCGGCAGACACTGGAAGAAGAGGCAGTCAAAGGAAAGAACAGGCACACACAAATCACAAACAACATTTCCATCACAGACTGAATTCTGGTGAAGGTATTAGACAAATTGGCATAATCAGGTTAGGAACACTTGACAGTTGAGGGGAACCTTAATAAGGGTTGCGACAATCAATTTATTTGGCTAATCGTAAACGGTGAGGATGGCAGGTGATGCCGGAGGCAGCTCGATTAAGGTTAACGAATTCTCAGGTTCTCGGTCCTCTTCGCGTTGGAAAATGCGTCGATTGCCGGGTATGCATTTGTTACATGCATCTCGGATGGCGGTCACTCTCTTATGGAGGAGATAGGCGAGCGTCAAAGTTACAACGTAGCCAACAATAGTAAAAACGCACAGAGCCGTATCGGCAGCCGACCAAGACTGAATGATTGGAGAGCCAGGGGGAGGAAGGCGTGCAATGGCCTCCAATGCATCATCGACTGGGGTCAAATCGATTAATTGTGTTCCTTCCTCCTTGATCCTTTATTCCAATTCAGGATCAAGGGTAAAGAAATGTTTCTTGAAAAATGGTGAGATTTCCAGTTCGATTTGATACTCGTCCTCGGGAAGATGGTACAAGGCCAAATCGTCAATATGAAGGATCGAGCCCTTAGGGACAGTGATCCACAAAGTTTGATCGGGAAGGTTAATACGAGGGGCGGTGTCGTGCTGATCGTACGTAAGTGTAGCGGTACGCACAGGGGTGTTAACTAACCATCGGTTAAGTTCAACTTGGGTTGTCTCGACTTGGGCCCGTGGCGTAGCTTCGGCGGGACAGCTGGTATCAGGTCTAACCGATTCCAGGCAGCAGATGCCATCAGTGTTATCGCGAACGAAGGGCTTACTAGGGCACATAATGTATCTCTTTGGTAAGAGTGAACATTTTTAGGTTAGGGGCCAAATACAACTGCTCGTTATTATCATGGTACGCAATGACGTCTGGGGTATGAATTTTGACATAGGTGTCTCCTTGCCAGAATCCAACATTTAGGACATCTTTGAGACGATAAATGTTGGCGGTGTAAATTATCGGTAGACTAGGTAAAAAGGCTAGGTCGCCTGCTTCTGGATCCACGCATAAGAGAATAGCGCTGCCCAGAGAGAAAGCAAGGTGAGCTTGGATCGGGCTAGTGGGGCCCGTAGTGGCAGAAGTCAGGACGTTTTGAACTAGACTTAGGGGTATCAGGTAATGTGGAATTCTACCCATAGCCAGATTATCGACTGAGGAGCTCACTTCTCGTAGCATGTCAGCCATGAGAGTGGTTAACAGCTGCGTTTGAGCTAAATAGCTTTGAATAACTGAGAATAGCTTGTTAATGGATTTGATTGTTTGGCTTAAGAGAGTGCTATGCGTGTTAAGGACTGTAATAGTTCCGTTTAGTGATTTTCCAAAGGTTTGTAAGGCACGGCTCTGGACTGCGAGCTGTTGGCGGATTTCAGATATTTTGGCCTGAATTTCACCCACAAGCCGCCTTACTGTGGCCAAATTTACGGCGTTAGCGATACTCATGCCAATGTTAAACAAAGTTCCTACAGCTGCGGCAGCCCCCAGCAAGATGGCCAAAAATCATTTGGGACGCCGGTGGTACACGCTAAGTTCAGCTTGGGTTACCGTCATTTACTGCAATTGGTGCAGCATGTGTGTAACATCTGCTTGGGCGTGAGCAAGAATTTCCTGGGTCCAACGACTACCGGCCCAGGTGGTTTGGGAGGCTGTGGGAGTGTAGTGAGCTCTGACAACTTCGCAGGGATTAAGTCGGACGTACACCTTTTGGGTGTGCGTTTTACAGTTTATCAGTAACCCCGGTTGTTCGCGGAGCACTATCGCCTATGCTGGGCCCGGCGACATGACTTCTGGCTGGGGTGTAACCCCCATTACGCAGAAGATCAGAACGGTGAGGCCAATCATCTTCCTGGAAATAGAATCAAAGGAAACAAACTAGATTTGGAAATCATGTCGCCCTGAGTGGCGAACGAAAAATTTCAAGAACAATTACAACAATTTAGTGACTGGAGTCAATCCTAAATTTAGGCCTAATGCTTAGCTTGCATGATTCTATGCAAGTCCCTTAGGATGGGACTAGAAGGGCAAATTAAACAAGGAAAAATAAGAAAATTAAGAAACAAGAGACAAAGGGAACTCAGGTAGGTTAAAAATCAGTGACGCAGTGTCACAAATCTGGAGTGGCTCCTCTCTACTAGGGCTTTTCTAGCAGGACTGTGGCGGAGAGAGCATTACTGTTGTGTTTAGCACAGTTAACTAGGTGTTCCCGAGATTGTCTGGGGTTATGTTAGTGTAGTGTAGAGGGTAGGACAGTTGGTCATGTCAGTGGCTTTGGTCCTCCCCCATTTCTGGTTGGCTGGGCCCCCAGTGCCTCTTGATCAGGTTTCGATGAACCCATCGAAGAACAGGGTCACTGCGCCCTGGCCTGATTTTGATTCGGTAGGCCACAGGTGAGAGTTTGCCAACGATCTCATGAGGTCCAGTCCAGTGAGGCAGGAACTTCTTGGACAGATGGTGAGAAGTGTTCTGTCGTGGTAGGGCGAAGCTGTAGTACCACACCTTGTCTCCGACATTGAATTCCTGGTATGAGGCCTTTTTGTCGTAGTAGGCCCTGCATCCTTCCGCACTCCTTTGGAGTTGTTGCTGTGCAAAGGCGAAAGTTGACCTTAGGTGCTGATGCAGCTCTTCAAGGTTCTGGTGAGTGGTATAGGCGGTGAGGAGATTCATGTCACCTGGTTGGTACAGCAGGTGTAATGGGAGTGTCATCTGCCGTCCTGTCATCATGGGGTATCCCAGTAGAGCGATGAGGGGTGGCCCTTATTGCCATCAGTACGAGAGGGAGTTTGATGTCCCAGTCCTTTTGATTGGCAGACACATACTTTTTCAACATGCTGACCACTGTCCTGTTGGTTTGTTCCACTTGACCAGAGGAGATTGGGTGGTGGCTTATATAAAGCTTGGCTTGGAGTCCCAGAAGTTTCCACACTTCCTGCATGACTTCGCCTGTAAAGTGGGTTCCTCGGTCAGAGTTGACTCCAAACGGCAGGCTGAATCTTGAGAAGATGTGGTTCATTAACAGACATGCTGTAGTTTCTGCTGTATCGTTGGGAGCTGGGAGACATTCGACCCATTTTGTGAATTCGCAGACTACTGTCAGAAAGTATTTGTTGCCCCGCGCCGAACATGGCAGAAGTCCTACCCAATCAATTTGGAGGTCTGACATTGGGAAGGTCATTCCTTTCCTTTGCAGCGATGCTCGGTAGTTTGGGTTTGCTGTTCGGAATTGGCAACCCACTAGACATCCCTTTACGTACTCCACTACATCCTGTTGCATGCCAGGCCAATATGCTACCTGTTTGAGCATTTCGTAGGTGGCTTTGGCGCCATGATGTCCAGCGCATGGTGCATCGTGGGCGTACATCAGCATCATCCCCCTCTAACCACGAGGTATGACGAGTCGTAATTGAGTGAGTACCTCGGGGACATATGTGAGTATGCCTTCTGTGAGATGCAGCAGGTGCTTGATGGAATTGAGATGGCGAAGTTCCGAGGACTTGGCCAGGTCAGAGGCTGAGAGTGGATTAGCCGTAGGGTCGGAGATGTGAGCGACCATAGTTTGCAGAACTTGATCCGAAGCTTAAAGGGTGACAAGATCAGTGGCAGCAAAGGCGGCGGGTAATGGCTGCCACATTTGGGTTGGGTGGGTGGGGTTGAAATGTCCAAGGCTCTCCATGTAATGCGCCTGCTTTGGCGAGGGCGTCTGTTTGGTCATTGAAGTCTTTATCTTGCCCTGGTTGGCGTGAATGTCCACGGACCTTTTTTCAATAGACGAGCATGTCATGTTTGGTAACAATAGAGTCGCATGACTGGAAGAGTTCTTGATGCTTGACAGGTTTGTTGTTAGCTGTCTTAAAGCCATTTTGTTTCCATCCCACTAGATGGCATGTGAAGCTCAGCCGAGCATAGTTTGAATCGGTGCAGATAAGGAGCTCTCTGACGCTGTGAGATGCAGCTAGTTGCAGGGTGATGAGAACAGCTGCGAGTGAGGGCCGAGTTTGAATTGTTGTGGTGGGCAGGGATCATCATCGAGCCAGACCACGCCTGCTCTAGCTTTCAAGTTGCCCTGGTGATTGTATGAGCAGCCATCTACATATGCAGTGGTCATTCCTTCACATACGTTCTCCTCAAAGTATCTGTGGTTCATCAGTTGTGGGGGTACCGGATTTATAGGCTCTGTTGAGGCGCACGGCGTGTCAGTCGAGCAGTTCTGGCAGGTTGCTAGCCCATTTCCTAGGGACGATTTGTTGTTTTGAGCATATCTTGCCTCAACGTCCGGTCCCTGAAGTGCCCTTAGCCAGGTAGCTATGCGTGCATTGGTGACCACGCCATCTCTGATTCGCTGGCTGTTGAGGAAGGTCACTGGCTGGTGGCATGTCTCTATGATCACTTTTTGCGCTCCAATGTAGTTGGAGAAATGCTGGATGGCCCACACAGTGCACAGTAAAGACTTTTCACAATCTGAGTACTTGCATTCTGGTGAAAGCAGGTTTTTGCTGGCATAGATGACCACTCGCTTGTCTTTGTCATGGAACTGGTACAGCCTTGCGCTGAGGCATTGCTTGGAGAAACCTGCATCCAGGTAGAACTCCTTGCTTGGGTCTGGGTAGGCTAGGCATGGAGCAGAGCACAGGCATTGTTTGAGTGCGCTCATAGCTTTGTCTTGGGCTTCTGCCCACGCAAAAGGTTCATCCTTTTTCAGGAGGGAGGTTAGTGCTCGTGCAAGGTTGGCGTAGCCTTCGATGAACTGTCTTGAGTAATTGCACACTCCCAGAAAGCTTCTTAGCTCAGACACGTTGGTGGGTGTTTTAATGCTTTGGATTGTCTGGGTACGGCTAGACTGCGGTTCAATGCCATTTCGTCCCACGAGCAGGCCAACGTAATTCACTTTGGTTTTACACCATTGTCCCTTGTTGAGGGCAATCTTTGCTCCTGCGATTGTCAGCTGGTTAAGGACGTGATCGATTTCCTTGAGGTGATCATCTACATCTAATCTATGACAAGATTACCTCTGGCTCTGGCATAAGGGCATGCTTTGTTCAGGAAGATGTTGAATTCTGCTGGTAAATTAGCATAGCCGAAAGGACACTGTGTAAAGGTGTATTGCTGGTTGCCGAAGGTGAATGCCAGTTTGTGTTGGTCATCAGGGTGGACTGGAATTGTCCAGAACCCGGAGGCGACATCTAGTGTTGAGAGAATTGTCAAGCCTTTGATTTTGGGGATTTCCTGGTCCAACTGAGTCATAGGCCATCGTGACAGGGGCACCTGCTGGTTCAACTTGCGGTAGTCGATAGTAGGTCGCCATTTCCCATTGAGTTTTAGTACTGGCCATATTGGAGCAGAGTACGTGCTGTTACAGGGGCGGATGACCCCCTTGGTCAACATGGAGTCGATGATTTCTTGCACTGGCTCGTATGAGCCAATCAGGATTTTATATTGTCTCACAAATGTGGGTGGCGCATTTGGGTGAGTTGGTATGCGCACAGTATGGATGTTGGTTAGGCCACAGTCCAGGGAGTCTTTGGCAAAGGAGTCTTTGTACTTGTACTTGAGTCCTTGGCGATCTGCTTCTTTGTGGAGGGCGTCAGCCTTACTAAGGTTCTGTTGGAGCTGTGCCATGAACCCAGCATAGGGTTCTGCAATCGAGTCATTTGAGGGACTTTGGGTTTGGATGGCAATTGGCTTAGGTGTTTCTGTTGTAGGCTATGTTGAGCCTGCTTAGACCATGAGGTGGGTGTCATCCGTCAGTTCGGATCGGCATACACTTTCTAGAGACACTGGCAGGACAGAAGTTATAGTGATGTTTCCATGTGGTCGTGTAAACATCACTGTGTCATCATCTTCGTCAGACAGTGGTTGGGCTGGTATTGGGCCTATGACAGGTACCATCAGGTCAAAGTCATGAAACGCCTGGTTGATGAGCCACCCTAAGTGACTGGTTTTAGGGACAGTGACATCTCTGGCAGTGCAGTTGTTGAACAGTATGTACATAGCACGTGATGACGCATCAATGAGAGGGGTGGCTTCCAGAGTCAGGCCCAGTTTCAGACAGGTCCTGGATGGCTGGAAGAATCCTAGCTTACTGTTGACAGTGTGGCCAGGTCGCATGTTGAGGCGAACGCTGACACTCTTCCTGTATGCAGGGATTGTGACTTCTCTCTCATTGATCATGGCACATGCATCTGGTATGGTTTGACCAGATCAAAGGGGGTTCAAATTGACTGAAGTGGTCAGTTGGTTGGACAGAGGGGCCCACACAACATTGTTGATAATGTCCACACAGGCATTGAGCCGAACTAGGATGTCTGCTCCGATGTAGATGTCATGAGGTAGGTTAGGGACAATGAGGAAGTGGTGACTCAGCAGTCTGTTGTTCCATCGGATGTCCACAGCACAGATCATCTTGGACATGACCATGGCTGTCGAACAAGGACTGAGGGGGAAGCGGCTGTGTTTTGAGACATGTGGCTTCAGAGTCTGGTGTCTTCGTTTTAAATGCTTGGAAGAGCTTTAGACTGACAGCTGAGTTCTCTGCCCACAGTGCTAGGGCCGCATTGGACACTGAGGTATCTTGAATGTCTATTTCAGTCTTGATTGGAATGGGGCTGGAGTCTGAGTCAGGAGCTTGCAGTGAGCAGAGGAAGGGGTCTTGATCCTTACTGCTGGAGGTTGCACCAGTAGTCAGTGATTTGGGGTCAGTTCAATTCAATTCACCTTTATTTGTATAGCGCTTATACAATGTAGATTGTGTCAAAGCAGCTTCACATAAAGGGTTGTAGTGTTTAAGTTCAGTTCAGTTTAGCTCAGTTCAGTGTGGTTTAATAATGACTACTGAGAGTCCAAACACTGAAGAGCAAATCCAACGATGCGCAGCTCTATAGATCCTGAACCATGCAAGCTAGTGGCGACAGCGCAGAGGGAAAAAAACTTCACTAAATGGCTAAAAGGGAAGAAAGAAAACCTTGAGAGAAACCAGGCTCAGTTGGGCACGACCATTTTAATTTCTCCGCTGGCCAAACGTCTTGTGCAGAGCTGCAGTCTCAGTGGCGGAGGCTGGAAGCTGGCCTCAGCGAAGACTCATCTGTCTCTGGACCGTCACAGGAATCAGTCTCATGTTCTCCACTCCTCCATGACCACCACAGTAGCTGCTCAGCATACGGCCTGGTCCAGGATATGGAAACCTTGGGATCATCTCATCGTTGGTCTTGGATCGAATCAGTGACTCTGCATAGTCTGAGGGCCTCGGGAAGAGTATCCCCAGGTGGAAATGGAAAATAAAGAAAATAATTAGCGAAGCTGCTGTTTATAGTGTATATAAACAAGATGCAGAACCTGTGTGGAAGCCCGCTAAGTGGTGCACTGAGTGTATGCTTTACTAAACTGATAGGTCTTTAATCTAGTTTTGAATTGGGAGAGTGTGTCTGAGCCTCGGACGTTATCAGGAAGGCTATTCTAGAGTTTAGGAGCTATAAATGAGAAGGCTCGACCTCCTTTACTCGACTTTGCTATTCTAGGTACTACCAGAAGCCCTAAGTTTTGAGATCTTAAAGAGCGAGTTGGATTGTAGCGAGACAGAAGATTGGTTAGATAAACAGGAGCTAGATTATTTAAAGCTTTATATGTAAGAAGCAATATTTTAAATTCAATACGAAATTTAACAGGCAGCCAGTGTAAGGAGGATAAAATTGGGGTGATGTGATCAAATTTTCTAGACCTGGTAAGAACTCTGGCAGCTGCATTTTGTACTAATTGAAGTTTGTTAATAGATGATGCTGGGCAGCCAGCAAACAGTGCATTACAGTAGTCCAGCCTAGAAGTCATAAAAGCATGGACTAGCTTTTCTGCATCTGAGATGGATAGCATACTTAGCGATATTTCTCAGATGAAAGAAAGCAGTTTTTGTGACATGGGATATATGATTTTTAAAAGTTAAATTACTGTCTAATATGACACCCAGATCTTTTATAGTAGAGCTAACGCTAACTTTGTATCCCTCTAATTGTAGGTCGAGTTGTGAGATCTTCTGTGTACAGGATTTAGGCCTAATAAGTAATAATTCTGTTTTGTCTGAGTTTAAGAGAAGATAATTGTTGGTCATCCAGTCTTTAACATCTTTAATACACTCAGTTAGCTTGGACAGTTTTTGGACAGCAGGTCAGTGCTTGTAGCTTGACACTGTGGCTCTTTGGAGCAAACTGGCTGGAAGGGCAATGGCTCCCGGACTTGAGTCCATATCTTCATATGCTTAAAATCAATTAGAGGTTCAAATCGGTTCAGCAAATCTTTTCCTTTGAGGAGGGGGTACGTGTTGAGTGGTGACACGTAAACTGGGTGAACGAGGCTCATTGGTCCCACTTTCAAGTGTACTGGGGCAAGCTGTTTCAGCTGTAGGCCAGTGTGGGAGAAGGCTTGGAGGTTTAGTTCAGACCTTTGAAGTCTGAGAGTTCTTTTGGTTCTCTTGGCTCTTTCTTGGACTTCTTCGAGGAGTTCTGCTGACATTAGGGTGATGTCAGCTCCTGTGTCCACGAGAGCTTCGACTTGGCGTTCGATGATGATAGACAAATAGAATTTCCTTGCTACACCTCTTTCGATGAGGTCACCCAGTAGTTAAGGGACAGGAGTTTGGCATGGGACAGGTAGGATTTTAGGGCTGGCTTGAGGTTCGTCGGAGGAGTGGCAGACGACCAGAATGGCACTTTCAAGAATTTTTGGCAATTCATCAGCAGGTGTCTGTGGGATGCTGCCGTGATCTGCTGCAGTAGCTGTGGAGTTAGTGCTTAACTCTATAGCTGGGCGTTCAAACAGGTTTCCTGTTTCACTTGAGGTAGTTGCAGGTATGGCTCTTTGAGAGTGAGGGTATACAGTGCTATTCTCAGGGGTCTGTTGATGGTCGCTTCTGCTTTGTTCGACGGCTAGTCAGGCTGAATCCAGTTTATCCTCCTTTTTCCCATTCCTGTCGTCCTCCTTGCGTTGGAAGAATTCTTTCATCATCATTCTCATCATTTCTTGAGGGTCGAAACCAGATGGGGTAGTTTCTTCTTGTTGGGATTGAGATCGAGTTCAGCCAGTGGAGAATCGGGGTGAGTGCTTTCGTCGACTCCTTGGGCTTATTGATCCAGGGTTTTGTCGTCGTCCCTTGGAGGCACCGTTGGATTGTGACGAGCTTTTTCTCCTTTGAGTGCCGAATGAAGTGGATTGAGTCCACGATCTCTCCCAGTGACGTTCAGGAGAGCGTTGTCGTCCAGAGGGTCCATCATAGCGACTGTTCCTCTGTCTAGGTCTAGCATCAGGATGAGAGTCCCGTTGTCTGCGGGGTGCCGATGCCTTACCCTCTTTAGAAGACTGCTCGGTTTTGTCTGGACATTGGGCACCCTCTAGTGCCAGTTCTGGACTTTGGGTTTCGACGGCCAGAATAGTGGTGGTTTTGGCGCTCTTTTCTGAAGCCATCTTCTGTTTACCATAGGCTTTATGTGCCAAATCTCGTAACTGTTGCACAGTCATTGTTCGTGGGCATGCAAGGACTCCCAGATGGTGGCTTACAGCAGGATGGAGGTTTTGCAGGAATAGAATCTTGAAGTTCAGATCTTCTTCCATTTCGGGTTCATTCCAAGTTCCAAAATAGGCTCGTCTGAGTTGGCTGTAGTATGCTTGCTTCATCTCAAGTGCAGCCACCAGTCCTCTCTTCAATTCGGGGTCAGCAAATTCTTTGATGCGAGCTTCTTGGAGTAGGAGGTAGTCATTCTTTGTGCGAGCTGGCTGTTGGTCTAGGAAGCTGCATACTTCAGGGCTGGATGTCGCCTGATGCATGTAAAGTCTATCTTTGTCTGAGACATTGGGTCTCATTTCCAGATGGAAATCAATGTCTTGTAGATAGGCGTGGACCTCCTGACCACCTGGCGCACTTGGGGTGAACTTGCCAATGTTCCTGGCCAGCTTATTGAGGTCTTTGAGATCCATGTTGTGCGCTGATCTGTGACTGACTAGCACAGGCTCTCATCGCTTTGGGGTGAGGTCAGGCCCTGCAGTAGGAGCTGGTGAGCTTCTTCGGCTTGGTTCCTCATCTTTCTCACTATGTGTGAGTTCGAGTTCGGGTACAGGGGATCCTGTCCTGCTTGGCAAGAGTGAGGCTAATGCATATATTTCCTTGGCGGGTTCACGTCGCAGTTTGTAGGCATACTTAAGTTCATCTTTGACACTGGCAGACTCCTCTTTGAAGTAGTTCAGTTCCTGTGTTAGTCGATTGGCTTCATGTCCCGCTTCATCTAGGTGAGTTTCAAGAGCTCTTTTTTTGGCTTTTTGGTCTCTTGCTTCAACCTTTGCTTCTTCCAGTAGCTGTTCTGCATCTTCAAGCTTGTTGGTAGCATCAGCGTGGTTTGCTTTGGCTTGCTCCAATTCTTGGGTGGCAGCAGCTTGGTTCTCTCGCAGTTTATCTATCTCTTCCTTAAACTCTTGATCCGTCTTCGTGGACAGTTCAGTTTGCTGTCGAGCCACCAGTTCTAGTTGCTCGATGCGAAGTTGTCTGTGTGTCAGCTTGTGCTGGAGCTGGCTGGCATGCCTGTCACTTATCTTGAGGGTGGCGATGAGAGTGTGACTCAGCGTTCCAGTTATCTTGACTAGGTCTTTGTGACTGTAGCTGTGGCTTGGGTCTTGCGACATTAGGCTTGATAAGTTCTCATCCAGCTGATCCTGGGTCAGTTGCTGCAGGTTTTCGGCGGCCTTAGGGAGGAAACTGTCCGTTACCACACTCAGCCATGCTTCTAAGTCCTTCCAATGGCCAGCAGGGTCTTTAGTACGGGCTATGTTTGTTGCAGTGGGGGAGACTTAGAACCGATCTGACACTCACCTTAAAATGGGACGAGAATAGGAAAGAGAGAGAACGAAACACAGCAGAACAAGGGGACCAACAATGTCAGTGTGTAATATTAAGTGTGAGAAGTTAAATGTGTACCAATGTTCTAGTGTGTGTGTTCTAGGTGAATGTTGTTCTCTGGGCCGCGGTCCTCTGCTGGATGTGCGTCTAACTGGTAAACTCTGTGGGGAGAATCAGTAAACACGTACAGTTGGCACAGCTAAGGAACAGAGAAATACAAAGTAATAAAAAGTGTAAAGAATAGGGTAAAGATCGGTGTTTGCACTTTCCTAGAAAGAGAGCGATGATTTAGCTTCCTTCAGTCTAAAACAAAAGAATGCTCCTAAGCTAACTTTTGAATTGTAGGGTCTCTAATCACCAGGACTGCGGCTGTTATTAAAATTTCCTATGAAACAGGAGAAATTGTAATAACCATGACAGTGTTGGTTTCTTAAATCAATAGGACTGACACCACACCAAATGAATTGTGCCTGAATGAGTGTTAAAAATAGCGACTGACGATGCTTATCTTCTTGACGACCTGCTTGTGGGGTAGAGACCCAGCTCTGATTAAACTTAACACTATGCTTATAAATCGACTTCCCAGTCAACCATGGTAAGAAATGGTCGTTCTTACAGGTTGAGTAGTTTCGATAAAAGCATTTATGTCACTCGTGAAACATTCTAACGAGGGGATTAAGCAATAGTATGTTTTGCAAAAGGCCAACAGCTTTTGGGAGTTTCGACTGGTGACATGGGCCCAATATAGCGGCAAAAGCCGTTTAGACAAATGTGATTAACATTAACAATGAGATCGTACACCCTTTATTAACTTCAGCACTTGTCAACTTATTTTCCAAATGAGAAAAGGAGATGAGACATAAGGTAAGCATAAAGAGAAAACATCAAAGATTGAAAATCCGCTAGCGTGAATCAAAGTTCACTTTAACATCAGCCATACAATGCTTTGTGCTAGCCTTCGATATCACTAAACACACATATACTTTAATGCGACGCGTTAGCGTCGGTTAGCTTAGCCTCGTGCTAGGCTTTGTTTACTTTCAGTTCAAGTCGACGCTGGCGCATGCGCGAATGACTAAAGTTCCGGAGAGTCCCTAAGGACTTCCGGGGTTAAGGTCGTTGCTATGCAACGAACACTAAGTGGCAAAATAGCAGTTTACAAGCACCACGCTCTTCACACTGCACAATAGCACTATTCAGAATAATATCCTTCTGATAGTCAGTGACCAATGAATACAGCTTTAGCGATTACTGTTTAATACACTAGGGAGGCCGCGGGTCCTCGCTGTGTGGTCACGCGCACTGGTCAGATCATTTATCTAACGTTAATCAGTGCAGAGCAAAACTTTAATCAACAGGGTAACTGAGATTAAGGTGAGATCCGGGATCTCGGCACTACGTGTTATAGTCTCTTTAAACAGTAACATGGCTGTGGATTCAACCACATAAACTTGATCAAGACAAATATTTTCTCCCACAATACAACACAGTTATCTAAGCAACCGCATTCTTTAATTCACTGCTCTTAGCAAATAAAACGGCAAAGGTGGGTTGATTTATTCTAAGCCCAGTAGCCAGGAGAAAGACGGCCCTTTCAGAGCCAGAGTCTTGCGGCGTAAGAGATCACACTGTATAAGGCCCTTTTAAGAGGAGAGATAAGGGACACGCTTATCCACCTCTTTCTGCGCTCTTAAAGCGGCTTTACTGTTCGTCTCGGCGGACGAATAGACTGCAGTTTTGCACACGGTTCATCACGGCGGACGAATTAATTGCAGTTACAGCGCTGTTCATCTCGGCGGATGAATTAAATGCACTTTTGTGCACGGTTCGTCTCGGCGGACGAATTAAATGCAGCTTTACTTTCTCAACAACACTTCAGCATGGAGTCAAGCAAAAAAACGCATGGTACAATGATAGAGTAATGACATGTGTAGCAAACTCTGTTTCCTCTAATCTATCTTTACGGTCAAAAATAGAGACAATGTGTTTCAGGGGTTTTATATGCTTAAAATTTAGTTCAATCTACTGCCCAAAATTTTACTCCACCATTATATGTAGTGCCTGGACCAGCTAATATGTCCGGTACTCTAAGAATTAGCTCATAAATTCAAATTAATTCAAATTAATTCTCGGGGATTTGAATCAGAAGATTCAAATGACTGACTCACAGTCAGAAACAGGTTAACACGTACACTTACGTCATCTATTGGTCCACCCTAATAGAAGTAAGCAGCGTGATTTTAGCTTTGGTAAATCTATGTTATATTATTACGTGGCCAACAATAATAACATAAAACAGGATTTCAGTATTTATATAAGCAAGGTAGCAAGACCATATAGCTGAGGCAGTAACTTAGAAACACATACAACTCCGACAAGTATCTTAAAATGAAACAAGTTTATTAAACTAAACACACAGTACACTACTCTAAAAGACAAACATACAGATGCACACACACAGTTCTGGAATGGGTGAATGACTGAGGATGAACAACAAAGAGTTCCAAACGTCTCGCACTTGCTAAGTTCTTAGCATTGCAACCTGAGAAAACCACCAAGCAGAGAATCTGACTAAGGTTTACAGCTTAAATTTAACACCAGCTTCAGCAAGGAGTGAACATTGTTTGTGTTACTTGCGTTTTGATGACCAGTAACACTCGACAAGCCGATTGGTTGCAGCGCGTTGACGTGGCAGGGATGTCCTTTGTTGGAGAGGGTTTTCCTTCGTCTTCTGGAGCGTGGGACTCCCTATCCCGGTGACGGAGAGTTTGACGTCAGCACACGGGAAGTTTGTTGAATGGGAATTCCTCCAGTGACTGCTCCGGCAGAATTACGAGACTTAGGAAGTAAGAGTTCAGAGACGTTGAATGACTGACCCTACTGCTGGATGGGGCTGCGTCCGAGTGTTCACGCGAAAGCGGTTATACGAGCAGAACAGGGTCAGACTGAGTTCATGCGAGTCACGAACGTACACAGAAGCAGCGTGAGCTCCTGTGAACGGGTTCTCGTTGCCGTTGTGATGTAACGGCGGACAGACGCAGGCTTTACATGGGTAGTTCTTCCAAGAGCGATGTCCAGCAGGCATGTTGTAAAGACGGGAAGCGTGCAACGCAAAGTTTGTGCGTAGAAACCCCTCATGAAGCCAAACGAAAGCCGTTAAACTTTCACCTTGTTGAAGTTTTATAGTGGCTAGAGTTGAGACCAGCCACCTCTGTGACTGTCCAATGGCACAGCTACTTTGCGAGTCTACCCTCCCTCTTTTTCCTTGTTGTCTCCGACAGGGAGGGGGAGACCCGTGGCATAAAACTTCACTTTACTGTTATCAAAACTGTTATAAAGCTCTGTAATTAACTACTATTTGCAGATACAGTTTTATCATTTAAACCAATGTTCTCTTAAGCCTTATAGCTTTAGTTTGACATCAAACATCATGGCCTTTATCAAATACAGTTAATTACATGTGTTACACACGCTACGACGTTTCATTTACATGCACCCCATAGTGAATATACTTGCTTACATACGTAGTAAAACAAACACAACTATTAGCAATAAAACATTAGAGCAAACACACTTTTAAACGTGAAATGTCCAAAAATCGTGCTGGCCTTTTGTACCGAACCAATACGAGTGTTATCTCCTTTTTTTATAGCAAGAGGGGAGGGGGAGGATCACGCGCCCAAAGAGACACACACGTGTCTTTCTTCTTTTGGGTGCAAGTTAATTAACATAGTCATGTGAGGGGCCAAATGGCCGGATTTACCCGATGGGCCATGTACTTATTAATCCATGGTTACAACCCGTCCTTTGTTTTATAAAGGTGGAAGGAGAGTGTGTATTGGAATTAAGTTCTGGGCGTTACTTAATTAAGAAGGAGACGAAGGGGTTTCAATGAGGCTTTCATGACTGCTGGTTTTAACTCCGCTTAGAATATGGCAACATATATATATATATATATATATATATATATATATATATATATATATATATATATATATATATATATATATATATATATACTCTGCTAAGATATTTTACTTAAACTGTCAAATTTACTTAAACAATCCACAAAGCAAAAACATAGCTTAAATTATTAAAACAGCCCCCTGCAAAAGTTTACACACCCTTGGCTTTTCTACTTTATAGTGGTTGTTCATGAGTCTCTTGTTTGTTCTGAACAGTTAAACTGGCTGCTGTTCTTTAGAAAAATCCTTCATGTCATTGTTCAGTTTTTCATCAGCAGATTTGAACCGTTTCCAGCAGTGGCTGTATGAATTTGAGATTCATCTTTTCACTCTGAGGATGATTGAGGGACATAAACATAACTGTTAAAAAAAGGTTTAAATGCTCACTGATGCTTCAGAAGGAATCACAGGGCATTAAGAGCCAGGGGTGAAACTTTTAAACAAAATGAATATGACATTTTTTCTTTCTTATTTTGTTGAAATATAATTTTTAAATACCATATTTTACTTTAAAAAAAAACTGAAAATACTTGCATATTTCCCAAAAGGCTAATTGCAATTTACCTTAGCATTTAGATTATAAAAGTTTTCACCGCCTGGCTCTTACTGCCTTGCATTAACTTCTGGAGCATCAGTGAGTGTTAAACCTTTTTAATAGCTTTGTTTGAGTCCCTCGATCATCCTCAGAGTGAAAAGACTGAAAGACAAATCCCACAATCATACGATCAACTGCTGGAAAGGGTTCAAATCTGCAGAAGGTGCTGAAAATCTGAAGAATGTGCAGGACATGGAGAGTTTAACTTTTCAGAGGAGTTCAACTTTTCAGTACAAACATAAGACTGATGACCATTGAAGGATAGCATTTTTTATTGTTAGGCTTTGTTAACATTTACTAATAAATACAGACATAAAGGGGTTTCTTTTTCTGAGGAGTTAAATGCCATATGTGCATAAGAGAAGAGTTGATGGGCTGCTCTCAGCAACCTGCCTGTTATCGAGCATTTATCGAGAAATTAAAAACCAATGTATGTAGACTTTTGTGGGGGCTATTTTAATATTTTGAGCTAGGTTTTTGTTTTTTGAACTATATGTAAGCATCTCGTATGAAAAATGTTACCCAAAACAGTGCTAAATAAAAAATAACATGCATTTTGTATGATCTCACTTATTTTGTTAAAAGTTTTCACATGAATAGAAAAATATGTTCTTTTACCTGGTAGTCCTTGATAAACTCTGTCTTTTTACCAAGGAACAGTATTAAGCCTCTGATCTTCGGGAGTCAATGCTGTTATCCTACAAATATATAACAGGACATATTAAAATTGTCACCATTAACTTATCTTCCACCTGTCCAAATGTGAATTTAATGCACTGCAATCAGCTTATAAACAGTTAACACAATAAACCAATTTCTTGAACAATACATACCGTTATCCAGTGCACTTGTCAAGTGAATCACTTGTTGGGGACAGTGTGTAATGATTATTAACTGACCAATACAATAATCCAAATCCATAGCAAATATTTTAACTAATGAAATTTAATTTAAATGGTTATCTAAAAATGTAGTGAAATAAAAACAAACATTCATCTCAGCATTTTAAAAGGAGAGAACAAAGATGCTGAAACTAGCACTGGGTATCTGCGGCACTTTTATTATTATGCTTCAATTTGCTAGCCTGGCTTGCATAATAAATAACATGATTTTTATCATTATCTTGACTTTAAATAATGTTTGAAAAGAGGGCTTAAGACCAGGGAGAGCTTCTCTGAAAGGCCCTTTACATGTAATTTAAGATAAAGAACAAAAAACTATCATCTTGACAGAATATTTTACAAACGTGAGAATGAATCAGTGTTTCTCCAAACATGTACATTTTTGCTCTAACAGATACCATCAATGCAGCTCAAATAGTGAGCACAAATAAATCGAACCATAGTTGCATACAAATATTATGTAGGCCTACTCATTTTTATTCCATTGAAGATAAAATAATGATTAATTATTTTGGACTCCTGACATATATTAAGAAGTTAATGTCACTGCAACATATAACATAAACAGTCTGGTCAAATATTGAAGCTAGATTCTTGTGTAAAGAGGTTAAACTGAAAGAATCTGACTAATCCTGCTCTAAAAATACAATCTAACATTATTTTACACTACATGCATTATTTTAGTCAGATTTGAAAAAGTGTCAACTTAGAGTAAAAACAAATTCTCCATTTGCATTAGCACATGCAGCAACTAACTGCCACATACCAGCTTACCGTTTATGTTAATAAATCCATATAAAAAACAGTTCTTTACAGTTTACAGCTGTCTTTGTTTCTGTACAATGTCAAAACTGTTGTAAAACAAATGTTAATGAACCTATAACTAACTTTAATAACTTGATTCTAACCTTATTTCGTCCGCATGTTCTTCTTCTTTCAAATGGGGTTTCCCAGCCAAAGACGAAGGGGAATAGTTATTTTGTAAATTAAACTAGGTTATGTTATGTTGTCTACGAGTACAACAAATGTTTGTCTGAGATTACTTATTAAAATTGAGTAAATAAAAAAATGCACAATGCCTTGTGTTTTGAACAAACCCTGGTGAATTCAAAACTGCATTATTTCATGTAAAGCTATGAACTTAACATTTTTTGTTAATTTCACTAATTAAACCACATCGTATTTACAAACACTCAGAATCATTTTTATCAGTGTGAGAAGCATGCTTTTTTTTAAATGTTTTTTCTGCAGACACGTGGGATAAATGCCTGAAGATGATGATACGGTCCTGTTCAGTGAACAGTAGACTTCAGTTGGTCCAATGTAAGGTTATCCATCGGTTACATCATACTAAAGCCAAGTCGCATAAGATTTTTCCCTCCATATCACCATTATGTGACAGGTGCAAAGTGACAGAAGACACGACTTCCCATGCTTTCTGGTTTTGTCCTTTGTTGTATACATTTTGGTCAAACATATTTGATTGGTACTCTAAAGCTTATAATAAGCCTTTACCACCTGATGCAGAACTTGCTATTTTCGGATATTCACAACACATTTTTATTTTTCATCTCCCAGATGGCCTCCAGCAATCTTTGTTTTTAGGTATGATTGTGGATAAAAGGCTTTTGCTCCGGCATTGGAAGTCATTTTCCAGACTTTGGTAATACAGATTGAAAGACTGAGATTTCTGAGGACTCATTCTATTGAAAAATTTTTCAGGGTTTGGGGCTTATTTCTTAATTATCTGGATGAGCAAATCAGCCACTCAACCACTGAGGATTCTTCAGAGACTTAATTTACTTAGTTTAGCAAGTGACATCAGAAAATAGAATAAAGAAGTAAAAATAAATAATTAAAAATGTAAAATAAGTTGTCATTGTTATTTGTTCATTGACTCATTGTATGGGATTTGTCCGAGACAGTGCCAAGTGTTGTGTGTGTATGTGTTTCTTTGTGGTTGATCTTAAAAAATCCAATAAAATATAAATATAAAATGTCGGACTAACAGATCTGAGATCTCTGCGTGTGTTGTGAAGGACAGATCTAACGATCCTTGAAATCATGATCAGCAATGCAACGATTGGCTGACGGCACAGCAGCTTAATGACATCATTTGATTAATATTCAATTATCCATGTAAGCAAAATTACATAAAATTCGTAGTAAACAGTTTATTAAATATGATACTGTAGGACTCAAATCGTCCATTGCATGTTCAAAAATTGACGGAGATCTGAATTGAAAATTAACAAGTTTTATTTTGAATGCAAGAAGTTAGAGAGTACAATATCTGCGCAGGAGAGATGTACTACTGTATCAGCCTCTCTCATTATGCTGTCCTTCAGGCTTTTTATACTGTCTCTCACACACTCTCTAACCCTAAACCCTATTTGACTTATATGGTGTTGTCTTGACAGGTTGACCATTCAGCAACCAGATATTCCTCTTCCTGGTATCTGTGTATCTTCTCTTAACAGTTCACCTTTTAAGGCAGATGTTTCAGAGCACGTACACACAGCTTATACATCTTGTCATTCACCCCCACCCAACAACAGGATGCTCTAGCATTCGGTAACATTTCTCTATACTTTGTGCACCTAATATAGCAGTTAACCCTTTAAAGCAAAAGCCTTCATGTCTATATTTACTACGTACTTGCTAACAAAGCTTAATAAAATGCTTATCCCTCAATCCCTCTCTTGGCCTCTAAAAAGAGGCCACACCACTTTAATAAACACTTAAAAATCTCAGAATTATTGGTCCAATATGTCCAGATGAGCTTGGGTCGAAAACCTCTGTGAGGAAAGACACCCAAGCGGCCCCCTAGTTGGCTTATGGGCAGCCACCACATGTTCACCTGACACATCATATCAGACTACTAGAAAGAAAAGTACTTAAAACGTAATAATAATAAAAAAATAACATTCCCTACAAACCAGTGTGCTCAGGCTGGACTGGGCCGAAAACCCCTGTGGGGAAAGGTCCCCTGTTTGATGTTTGAGCAACCACAACATGTCAGCTGAGTCAATCACACTGAAATTATCTAGACTACAAACATTTCAATAATCAAAATTTAAATCTTAACACATTTTCAAACAGCAAATTTCTCAAACATCAATATCTAGAAAACACATAACTTGTGATGAATCAGCATCTGCAAAGAAGCACAGTTATTGGGAAAAAACAACATTTATAAGTCATATTCCTCCTCCTCTTCCTCCTCCTCATTATCTCCAGAAGATACCAGCAGAGGCCTTGTGTAAGGGGGTGGAGCTCCATCTTTCTTTTCATTTGCTGCTATTATCACCCTGTTACACAATGTCCTGATACGTGGGATGCAACAGCATCCACAGGTCACTATTATGGCCACAAAGGTAGCTATAGAGATCAAAATTGATGTAAACATGGTTTATATTTTCCAAACACACTGGTCAGCCAATCATCAAATGGGTTATTTACACCAGAGTGTTCTGCCATTGTTTTGGAAAGGGTTTTTAATCCTTCTAAAGCCCTCATTACTGATCTGTCTGGGGCGGTATTATTGGTAATAAAAGTGCAGCAAAAATCTTTTAAAAAACGCGTTTTCTTCTCCACCAGTAGCATATCTAATGCTATTCTGTTTTGTATTGCCATTAATGAGGTTGGGGCCAATTGTTCTGATAATCCTTCTACGGCATCTTGTGTCAGATTTGCCAATCTCATCACATTATAGTGCACATAATTTATTCTATCCACATTTTTCCTTGGGGTGACGGAATAGGGCTGAAATTTTTGGGATATTCTAGAACCCGGCAGCAATTTGGTCGGCTAGTTTGTATTCAGCAGGGACTCCTCTCTGACTCCTATTTAGTCTATATAGGTTTGACAATTAGTAGTTAGATCAAAGCTTCTGCTTCGTCTCGTGGCTTTCTCTAGTATATCTTCTGGGGTTAATTTGGTATAATCCATTTCTATCACAACCCTTCGGCCTCTAATTTCTCTTCTATGATCTCTGATTGGGGGTCCTATAGTCGTTGTCTTGTTTCTATCTATTACGTTGACCCTGTCTAAAAACTCAACTTCTATGATTCCCAGGGGGTCAGTTCCTGATATGTCAACTCCTAATAGTATATGGAGAAACGTAGGCGGATTGTTTTTTCCAGCATAATGGGTCTCATCTAGGGGGTATCCTATCCACTCCCCTATGGACATAGTAATAGAGTTCTGGGTAGGACTATAGTCCCTTTGTATTTTCAGTGTTCTCCACTCGTTTTAAAAATTCCCTAACCATGTTGGGTTTGGCGTCCATTTCCCTGTGTACCCCACTACTTGATCCCACCCTCTACACCACTTATTATCCGCTTTACCCCTCGTGTTACACCATGCATTCATAGTCTGATCTAAACAAACATATACGTCATATCCTCGCCACAAACTATTGTGTCCCCCACAGTCAATTACCTGACATAGATCAAATGTGTAAGATGTTGTCTCTCCCTTTACATATTCTATGGACAGCCCTCCATAATACTTGGAACATCTGTTTTCTTCCCCTAGGGATCTTTTTACTCTGGTTGGTTTTACAGTTGAAGTTTCATTCCTGTTCTGACTTTTTCCTACTCCTAGAATTGTCCACACTATTATCAGTGTTAAAATCCACACTATCAACAGTAGTTTCCAGTTTTCCCACAACTTGACCCTCATGTTTTATTGATGCTGGTTTTCCTTATTATTCAATTCTGATCTTCCCTTTATCTTATTTTTCACAGCGTTATTGTATTAACAGCAAGTTATATATGTTCAGTATCAAAGCTACAATAAAAAATAGCAAGCACAGTAAACTTATTCTGACGTATAAACTGAAATGGTTGTATTCTGGCCTTTAAATGTCTTTTCAATAATGTGGAGAACTCTATAGAATTCCAACTTGCCCAAACCACACCTCAGCCGGGATATTAACAATCTGGTGATGTGTAATTTGTCACACCACGTTCTCATGCAGATTAGACTGTTCTCAAAGTCCTCATTTGTGGGTAGGTCTCTGGCAAGTGTTTTTGTGATCAGGTGGAAAACTATTCTGTCTGCCTCGTGAGTTATAGAACAGTCACCTTTTGTTTTTCTCTGGGCCTTTACCTTGTCAACCATTTTTTCGCTATGCCTGCTCCAAATGCACAGTCTGCACTGACACAATGGGCTATAGCTTCTCCTTTAGGGGCTGTGAATAAATCCCCAGTTTTGTGGACCACCTGCAAAGTTTGTAGGTTACTTTGTATGGATGAAATTTTTTTCCGTGTGTATGTGTTTGTGTGTCACCTCATTTTGTGGTACTCTCACTCCCTCCTGCACCTCCTGTGGTATCCTCCCTCTCTTGGACCTGCGAAGCAAGGTCCACTCTGGTGTCGTGCAATGATCTGGATGGTGGGTCCGCCGGACATTACTTAATTGGAGAAGACCAGCGAGGCTCTTTCCATTTACGCCTGTAGATTCTCAATCTCACTCAGTCCCAAGTTTGGTTAGGTAGGGGTGCTGAATATTCGTGTCCCCTTGTGACTGTGGGTGATAGACTGCCCCGAAATGGTGTACTAAACCCAATGCCTTTTCCACATCAGCCAGATGTTCATTTTTTAAGTGTGAGTCGTTGTCAGATCTGACCCAGCTCGGAAAACCATGACGTTGGATGTAATGGTTTATTAGACATTTAATGACAGCAGTGCTGTCTTCCATGCCCACCGGGAAGGCTTCTGGCCATCCACTATATGCATCAATCATAACAAGCAAGTATCGTTTACCATTTACCCTTTCAATCATATCAGTGAAATCAATTATAACTTCATCCCCAGGCCCATTTACCAATGGGAACGATCCCTGAGATGGTTTCATAGTTGGTTTGACATTGTGCATCTGACAGATGTCACATGTCGTTATGTACCCAGAAATTAGGTGTGGCATAAAAGAATGCCACCATGATTGCAATGCTCCAACATTTGCTTATCACCACAGTGTGCATGTGTGTGGGCTTCTTTCAACACGCTTGGGACTAGTGATGCTGGGAGCAAAGCTCTACCATCAGGTGCTGTCCTAAGGCCATCATCGTGTCTGATTGCCCCTTTGTTTTTCCACACGGACTTTTCTTCAGGAGCAGCCATGTCTTGGTGCTCAGATAAGAATTCTCTTGAGAATTCTGGTAGGAAGGATGTCACATCTGGCTCAGATGTGACCACAAACTGACCCTGTAGGTAGCCTGAGGCATGTTTTGCCGCCAAGTCTGCTGCTTCATTCCCTTTTGATATTAGGTCAGTTCCTTGAGATTGACCAGTGCACTTAATAATAGCCACTTTGTTTGGCAACATTATGGCTTCAGAGAGCTCTCTTGCTTCTTTCTCATCAGTAATAGGCCGGCCAGAAAAAGTTGTGAATTCACATCTGATCCACACAGGCAGCTCCACATGGGCTGTGAATACTGCATATGCAGAATCAGAGTAGATGTTAACAGCCTGTTCTTTTGAGTATCTCAAGGCATTGATTAGGGCCAATAGTTCTGCTTTTTTAATTTCTGCAGATTTTATGGTGACCAATTGATCATTCTGTAATTTAACCATAGCAAAACCTGCTTTCAGAGTTCCATCATCTACGTAAACAGTGTGATTGGGTTGTCTGCTTCAGGAAGTGGGGAGGCCATCAGGCCCTTATTTTTATTTTTAGCTGACTTCCTCTCCTCAAACTGCAGTTTCAGAAGTTCTTTTGCAGCTTTAGCACCTCACTTCCCTCTTTGTCTGCTCTTTCTACTGCTTTGTCTATGAAATCTACAGCATACCTTTTACATTTAGTATCATCACTGCCTGGTACCTCAGGAGACTGTTCCATGGCCTGGGTCACACCAGCTGGAGCTCCTTGCAACACTGCTGCCCTGAAAATTCTATCAGTAACAGGGTTAGACATTTGGTTTTCATCGCATGCTTCTTCCCACTCTTGACAGCTCCATTTTCACCATCCCTATGTTTTGATACAATGCAAAAAGTTTGTTCATCCATCTGCCTTGCCCTTCTGTTATAGCAGGCAGCTTTTTTTCAGCTTTTTTTTTGATTTCTAAGTCTGTGAGAGACTATTTAACTGCCTTTGCTTGTGGCTTATAGTTGGATTTTACGGGGGTGAGTGATCTTGGTATAGTCTCTGTATGGTGGGGGCAGTGGGCGTGGCCATAAAATCAGTCTTCGCCTCAGCCTCAGCTTCCTATCTCTTACTCAGTCTGGTTTCAGCGTCCTTACTGTTTACTTCCCTTTTCTTTGGTTTCAACACAGTTGCTGCAAGTGTGACTCTAGACCACATATGTCAAAGTCAAGGCCCGCGGGCCACATCCGGCCCGCGAATGAATTATCTATGGCCCCCTGGATGATATTTAATTACTATTGAAACCAGCCCGCAGGCCGCAGCCGCCTGCTGGTGTTTTGCATGCACCAACACTACATTCCCCACAATGCAACGGTAGCCCGCGCACTCACTACAGTGCAGCAAGCGGGCCTCAGCAAAAGATAAACTTAAAGAAATTACAGAATAGCCCAGAAACCCATTTCTTACAATAACAACACTGTCAAATAAAGAGCTAATAAATTGTTTAATAAAGCATACGTGGTAGGAAAGAGGGAGAAACTGATATTTCGTTATAATCTTTCTATTCTGGGCGAAATAGGTGTTCTATGGAGCGCTCTCTGTGTGGCTGCTGACATTACTGTATTTATAATAATACGCGCGCACCGAAATATAAATCGTGGGTGGCTTGTGTTTTTCCGAACCACGGCTGACTTGACCGCAGTGACACAATGCCCCAGCTGCGTATCCAAGCTGCTCAGACGTTCTTTATGTTTGGCAGCACATACCTGTGTGAACAACTGTTCTTTTTAATGAACCTAAACAAAACATCACACAGGAGCCGTCTTTCCGACGAGCACCTTCACTCAATCCTAAGGATTTCCTCAGCTCAGATCCTGACCCCGAACATTGATGAACTTGTACAAAAGATGAGACACCACCAAGTATCAGGCTCAGCCTCAGACAAGTGAGCGTCACAGAGCAGTAATGCATTTTCAGTTTTTAATTCAGTAAAATAAAAAATAAAAAAATTCTACAAGACGTGATTTTTCTTTGAAGGAAGTATTGTTTTGTATGTGTGCCTTAG
Source organism: Danio aesculapii (assembly GCF_903798145.1). Lineage (NCBI taxonomy): Eukaryota > Metazoa > Chordata > Actinopteri > Cypriniformes > Danionidae > Danio > Danio aesculapii. The sequence continues at coordinate 1,509,724 of NC_079452.1, read as the reverse complement.
ATTTTTGTATTTTATTGTATTGTTTTTTTTATTTATATGTATTTTTCAGTTGAATGGAAAATTGCAGATAAGAGCCATGAGAAAGAATACAACGGATTTGATATATTATTTTATTTTTTCATTTTATTATTTGAAAGCAGTGATTGGTAGGATCATAGAGCAGCACAATAGTGCATTTTCCGTTTATAATGCATGCAATTTCATTTATGCATTTATCTTGATATTAAGGAACATATTTTGTTTTTGAAGGACATTTACTTTTTTGCTATTTGCCTGTTTAAAATGTTATCTCTTGAAATTACTGACGGAGGCAAGAAAATAGTGCTTTATTCATTTAAGCATTAAATAATATGCACTGTGTTATGTCTTGGTTCAATAGGTTATATGCAATAATTTCGATATGTTTTAATAAAAATTGATCCAGTCCGGCCCTCGGCTTGTAGCAAATTTGTTTTTTTGGCCCTCTGTGATATTTGACTTTGACATCCCTGCTCTAGACCATCTTAAATTGCATCTAACTGTTTTTCTTGCTTTGCATGGGCTCGCTTGTGCAACAGCCCTACTTCCTCTTTTCTGTGTCTTAAAACAGCTTCCTGTGCTCTTTTCTCTTTTATTCCCACTTTCTGAAACAGAGACCCCTTTTTGTCCATACAATCAGTGCTATAATGTTCAATAATTTCGCGCGTACATTCTCCCAGTTCTTTTATCCGTTTTTTCCAATCTTTTTGATCAGTTTGTGCCAGTAAGATATCTACCATTTTATCCCATTGTTGTCTTAAAGGAGGACAATCATATTCCTCACATTCTCTATCAAATTCTCGTTCCATTTTTTTAAATTTTTTATTCATTTTTTAGTTTTTATTTATTTTATTTATTTTTTTTATCCCTTTTTATTTTTTTATTTTTTATCCGTATCCCTACACTCTCACTATTTCTCAATTCACTAAACCTGCTATCCTTGAGAAATTTACTTGAAGATATCAAATTCTCGTCAGAATAAGAGGGATTTTCAAGGGTTTTGCCTCCTCAGGGAAAAGGGCTTCTCCTTTAAATACTTACGTATTCACCCTGATAATTGGAAATATGAATGACTTCGTCAAGACAGACAATTTCCAATTTATTTACCTATTTAGGGAATAGGACTTCTCCGTAAATCCTAACGATTCACCCTAAGTGCCGATTTAGGCAACAGGACTTCTCCGTAAATCCTAATGATTCACCCAAACTTTCTCTATCACAACTTATCACAATTCATTCTTCTCTTTTTTTTATTTTTTATTTTTTTATATGTAGTCTGTAACCTCCTGCATGCATCAAATGTATCAAAGAAATGAACAACGTATTTACCAATGCCAAAAGCCACTTATTTAGAATATTCAATAGCAGAATTTTAGAAAAAGGTTTCTGCTTACCTTTCTTTTAGAGAGGCATCAGAAATAAACGTTCATCTATTTGACAGTCTAAATCAATCACGTCGTCGGGTCACCAATTGTAGGACTCAAATGGTCCATTGCATGTTCAAAAATTGACGGAGATCTGAATTGAAAATTAACAAGTTTTATTTTGAATGCAAGAAGTTAGAGAGTACAATTTCTGTGCAGGAGAGATGTACTACTGTATCAGCCTCTCTCATTATGCTGTCCTTCAGGCTTTTTATACTGTCTCTCTCACACTCTCTAACCCTAAACTCTATTTGACTTATATGGTGTTGTCTTGACAGGTTGACCATTCAGCAACCAGATATTCCTCTTCCTGGTATCTGTGTATCTTCTCTTAAGAGTTCACCTTTTAAGGCAGATGTTTCAGACAACCCAGTCTCACGGCAGTTCGTGAAATAGTCACAAAATTTAATCTATTGATTCGTGTTCATGGGCACGAATTTCCCTCTTTTTTTGTGTCACCTAGCACGAATTTCCATCCAATGTATTTCAATAGGAAATAATTTTCGTGTCTCTAGCAGGATTTATTTTGCCATAGGGTACCCGATGCTGCGCTTTTAAAAACATAATTGTATTAAATATTATTATAACCACAGGGTACCAGACGCAGTATTACGATTATTATTATAGCCACAGGGTACCAGACGCAGTATTTTGATTATTATTACAGCCACAGGGTACCAGACGCAGTATTTTGATTATTTTTACAGCCACAGGGTACCAGACGCAGTATTTTGATTATTATTACAGCCACAGGGTACCAGACGCAGTATTTTGATTATTATTATAGCCACAGGGTACCAGACGCAATATTACGATTATCATTATAGCCACAGGGTACCAGACGCAGTATTTTGATAATTATTATTATTGACACAGGGTACCAGACGCAGTATTACGATTATTATTATAGCTACAGGGTACCAGACGCAATATTTTGATAATTATTATTATTGACACAGGGTACCAGACGCAGTATTATGATTATTATTATAGCCACAGGGTACCAGATGCAGTATTATGATTATTATTATAGCCACAGGGTACCAGACGCAGTATTTTGATTATTATTATTACAGCCACAGGGTACCAGACACAGTTTTTTTTTATTATTATTATTGACAAAGTGTACCAGACGCAGTTTTTTTATTCATTTATATTTTATTTCATTTTTTTCCATAGAATAGCAGACTCTGTATTGTTTATTTATTTTATTTTGCCACAGGGTATGCAGTATTTTATTTATTTATTTAATTATTCATTTACTGAAAACCCTAATAAGTCAACTGAACTAAATTAATTGAGTAAACTCGTCGCCTGAGTAATGGTGTCTCCCAAAACTTGAATATTTAAGTTTATTTAACTTGCCGGTTTTGTAGATTATATTTAAATTGTTCAGTTCATTAAACTTAGTACTTATTTAATGTACTTGAATGTTCAAAAACCCTAATAAGTCGACTGAACTAAATTAATTGAGTAAACTCGTTGCCTCAATTTAATTGAGTAATGGTGTCTCCTAAACTTGAATATTTAAGTTTATTTAACTTGCCGGTTTTGTAGATTATACTTAAATTGTTCAGTTCATTAAACTTAGTACTTATTTAATGTACTTTAATGTTCACTTGGTAATAATTTCAAGTGTACTTACATATTTAAGTATTTTGACTGCAAGCTTTGTGCACACTGAACTGAAATAACACAATAAACAGTACATTTAATCTTTTGAGTTTTTATTGACTAAATGTCACACTATTAATGAGAATACATTAAACAATACTGTAATGCAAATGGGTTATAGCCACACTTTGGAGGTGGCTATGAAAAAAATTACTTGTTCAGTACATTAATTGTACAACTCTATGAACATATATACTTCTCTCAAGTATAAAGTAACTATGGTAATGTAAACACAACTATTATAATCAACTCTGTGCAAACATAACGAGCTAATATAAAACAATACTCAACAGTGTCATTAACCAAAATTTCACAGTATTATAGTACAAACTGCAGTATACTATAGTGGAAATACTACTGGTTCACAACCACACTACAATGGTGTAACAATATTCCAAATGAACTATTGAACATCTATTGTATAACTCTGCAGTTAACCATTTAAACACTGTTATTCCTCAAAAAATGAAGTAAATCAAGGGGAGAAAAAAAAGATTTCTGTTCAGGTATCACAGTGACGTTTAGGCAGAAAGCTGGTTTGCCAGAGACTGCACTCTAGGCTTGAGGGCATTCTGTCCCAATGACATTAGAACACGCTGGATGAAATCAAAGGTGTTGGCCAATGATTTTGGGTAATTTAGGTCTAGTGCATAAATCAGACCAAAGAGAAGACAGATTGCCTGAGGGAGGTCCTGCATTTTGTCCATCACCACTTGGCCTTCAAGAATGATTTCAATCGAAGAAGTCAAATGCAAGGAGTTGGAGGGCAGATCAGTGTTTTCCAAAAGGATCCCCACTGGCACATCAAGGATAGTGTTGCGATTATCAGACACCTAGTGAAAAAACATGTATAAATATTGTATTGTGATTAGAAATCAAAGGTTTATCATCAGTGCTTGTTTATCAGAATGGCCACAAAGTTTACAAAAAGCCAACATAAACATTTTCTGACAGAATGTATATTTTCTTACACAAACAAATTGATTCACTTGACAAACCCCTTGGAGCCTTGTGGATCAGTTTTATGATGTATGGATAGAATTTTTATCAAAATCTCATCCCCCATTGACACATTTAAAAGCTTGGAAGAACCAGGATACATTTTCTTATAACTGATTGGATGGCTTGAAGTTCAGTTTACCATGGGGTGATAATTTTTGGGTGAACTATCTCTTTTAAGAACAGATTTACATACTAAACATGACTTGAAAGAAGAGTCATCATCACCGAGCATGATAGGCAGTCCTCGAAGAACAAGGGTTCGGACATCAGTTGGCTGGGCTGACTTTAAAGGAAAACATTAAATTCTGTTAATGCCAGAAAAACTCATCTATTTAAGCATTGTTATAAGACTGTGATATAAAATAATTTTTGGTTTCCATCCTTTAAGTTATGTTGAAGACAAATAATTACTGACCTTTATTTGCTGTAAAAAGTTTAACAAGCGCTGGCCCGGAATCCCTCTTTTGCTTTTAAAAAGGTCCATGAACCGCGAGCTGTGTCTGTCCAGGTTTTCGTAGAATTCCTGCTTTAGATTTTTGCCCGTAATTCTGTTGAACTCCATGCAAACCTGGGGGCAAACAAGGCCAGTAAATTAATCACAATAACTTTTACACAAAAATGCTTTACATAATAATAAATAATTAGGAAAAAATAAAGAGGCTAAGAAATAGTGTTGCTTTATAATGTAATTTCTCTAGTATTTTCAGCAGTATTAGTCAGTAAGAACCAGCAACATAATTATTTTTTATTTAATTTTATTTTCGGTGGACTACCCCCTAAGAAAGCCTGAAACAATAATTTATTGATCTCATATGAAATTCTACATTTCAGTTTTTGTTTTTCTTTAAATGCAAAAGTACTCCTTCATGCCATCCTGACATTGGGTGATTAAATGACAACATGTTTTTGTATGACCACCATGTTTCAAAACGATAATGTTTGAGAAGTTACCCTCTTTTTGCAGAGTTAAAAATGCAATACTTACATTTCCACATGTCCTTGTCTCATATCACCTGTAACAGAAAAGTTAAAAAGCTTTTTTTTAACAAAGTCAGTAAAAAAAAACAAAAAAAAACAAAACACTATAATTAAGATGGTAATCTTACAATGTTATCCTAAATGTGCTAATAAAGGGCTCGGGCTCTAAAAGTACATGTGAAAGATAGGCTCTTAAATAAGTAAATCACCGTGTAGCTAATTATTGGAGTCCATTGTGAAAATCTGTAGCCTATTCGTCTCAGCTATAGCAAAACTAGCAATGCTTTAACACACAATTAATCTAGAATTTGCATACTTTACAAATGCTCTGTACAAGCCCAATTTTAAAGAAAAGAAAAAAATCGACTTTTCAATCATACCTCGAGATCATTATGCTCCAAATACTGTTAATTAATCGCGACACTGACAAAAGTGGATGGAAAAACGTTCGTTAACCCACATGGTCTAATTTAAAGCACTGTTGTCTGCCATGTTTTTTTTTTCACTCACTGAAAAAAATACCAGGCGACTTTATCAAATATGTAACGTTACACCTTACTGGTAAAATAATAATAATAATAAAAAACGTTTTAATAATCATACATCACAAAACCATTAAGCAAATATCCTTAATGGCAAGATAAGAGATGGTGGAAACGTTTATCTCAGAAGTGGCTGCCAAGTTCTTTACTACAGAAATACACGATTACACTGTGATTAAGTGAATTAACTAATATTTTTTCAGTAATACAAATAAAACAATTAATAATTTGATATCTCCGTTATCATACCATCAAAAATCCATATCGGTGGCGTTTATTAATAATTATGCTGGCAAAGTTTGATCGTGGCTGCGTTCTTTTATTATATAACTTATCACGAGGATTTAAATAGGCATATTTTACTTAAAATCCTCACTTTATATCTACATAAATGTACTTACCGAGCATAGAAGTAAAAACGTCCATCTTGAAGTGGTGTCAGTAACAGAATAGACTGGGCAAAACGGACCAAACAGTTTTCTTGTTGCTAGGCAGAACTCCTTGCTTGTCCAATCACATTGAATAAAAACCCGCAAAAGCATAAATATGGGAGCATGTAAGCGCTGGCTATTTTCAAATAATGCGCCAGATTTCTGTTAAAGTACTTAGTAGTTGTAATTCCGTAGTTTTGCGTTCACTGTAGCTTTTACAGGCTAGTTTATAGACCACAGAATGATTGGCGTACTTTGTGCAGTCAGGGGTGTCATATTTGGTTCAAGCATAAGAACTTGCATTTATCGTAATTCATGCAGCTGAATGTGGATTTGGGGCACCCTATGATTTACACGCCCCCTTGTCTGCTTTAATTAAAGAAATAATACTACATAAATAAAACTATACACTTATGTGTGCGTGCATGTGTGTAATACTATTAAAAATGTTTAAATTTTAAAGAAAAAATAAGTAGCCATTTATTCACATTATGATGAATAATTATACCTAAACCCATTTGTTTTCTGATTTAAAAAAGACCTTGCACTTAAAAGGTTACACACATTAAAATTTTTACAGTCAAGACTACATTTGTGAAAATGACCTATTTTTTCAAAGGATTAATTATGATTTTGAGCTCATTACACTTGAAATCTTAAGTTTATGCATTTTCATGGTACATAAGTTAAATTAAATCATATTTTTAAGTGACAGGACCAAAATGCAAATTTTTAAGTAATATTTAGTCAACTTTACTTGATTGTTTAAGTAAAGACAACATTAGGGTTTACAGTGTTCTATTGCCATGGGGTACCAGACGTTGTGTCTTTTCATAATTTATTATAATAATTGTTACTTTTCTTCAAGCACTATTTTCTATACCGACACAAAAGGAATTCCATTGCTTTCAATGGGTTGCCTCAGGCGTCATATGGAGAAGTTCAAAGCCTCGTATAATTACCAAAAGATGTCTACGCAATATTTTAAACCTGGTTTACGCCTATTATCCCAGTTTTTTTTTTTTTTAAATATGTGATTTTTGTTTTGTTCATGAAAAGCGTCTGTAAAGAGGGTCGAGACAACTGTAAATGGGAATATACATCGGTCAATGTGACTTCTACTCAACAGTGAGTTGAACATCGCTCAGCTATTGGTCAAAATGCATCACCGGTGAGTTCACCGATGAGTTCAACTGTGCAGCAATACGTGGTAGGTTATGCTACATAATGTATTTTTTTATTTTTATTGGAGATTAGTTGGTATTGATAAATATGTTATTATTTACTTTATATTTAATGAGTGAAATTATATTCAATTGCCCAGTTTAGGGTAATTATGCCTAATAAAACTGATTAATTTGTTTGTTTTTTTACTTAAAAAATATTACATTTAAAGTACTAAGTTTAAAAAATATTTTTAGCTGATCTTTGTATTATTAAATTATTCATTGAAGTTGGGGTCATAGTACGTCGAGATCTATTTTTTTTTACAGTTTATGTTCGCAATCCCAAGGTTCATTGCGATCCCAAGGTCCACTGCGGTTTTCCACGCGGTGAGTAAAAAGTAAACAAATAAAGACGATTTGTTGATTTAGATAAGAGGTTTGTTTAGAACTTTTATAAAAGCAGGGAAGTTATCTCCTGATGCATTAAATGACTGCAGACTTGATATAAATAAAGCATGTACTGCAAACTAGCGATGTAATCTAATTACATCCAAGTTCATTTATTAAAAAATATATTTTCCCCACATGTAGTCGTGCATAGCTCAGAACAATATAGTTGTACATTTGAAGATGAGGAACGGTGTTACCAGATTGTTGTTTTCCACAATAGTAGTCGTCCAAAATCTAAATAAATTCTGCAATATGCAATAAATATTACCTCTAATAATACAATTGTATTCATAACTGCATCAATATTAAAGCAAATCCAGTGTTTCTTAAAAGTTAAAAGGCTACATTGTAACTGCAATTATTTTTCATGCCTTAAAAGAAACAAAAAAGGCAGACAAAACTGAAATTCTGCCTGTCTGAGCACATTTTATTCATTTTAGACCACAAAACTAACCAAAAACTGATTAATCTACCATATATTAAATTTTAAATATTTCACAAATGATGTCGATGAAAAAATAAATGGGGGCTAATAATTCAGGGGGGCTAATAATTCTGAATTCAACTGTGTGTATATATATATATATATATATATATATATATATATATATATATATATATATATATATATATATATATATATATATATATATATAGTTGAAGTCAGAATTATCAGCCCCCCTTTTAATTTATATATTTAATTTAAATATTTCCCAAATGATGTTTAACAGAGCAAGGACATTTTCACAGTATGTCTGATAGTATTTTTTCTTCTGGAGAAAGTCTTATATGTTTTATCTGGCTAGAACAAAAGCAGTTTCTAATTTTCTAAAGTCAAAATTATTAGCCTCTTTAAAGCTATATTTTTTCGATAATCTACAGAACAAACCATCATTTTACAATAACTTGCCTAATTACCCTAACCTGCCTAGTTAACCTAATTAACCTAGTTAAGCCATTAAATGTCACTTTAAGCTATATATATAAGTGCCTTGAAAAATATCTAGTCTAATGTTGTGTACTGTCATCATGGCAAAGAGAAAATAAATCAGTTATTAGAAATGAGTTATTAAAACTATTATGTTTAGAAATGTGTTGAAAAAAAATCTTCTCTCTGTTAAACAGAAATTGGGGGAAAAATAAACAGAAGGGGGCTAATAATTCTGACTTCAACTATATATATATATATATATATATATATATATATATATATATATATATATATATATATATATATATAAATTATAAGGTGTTCAGATATGAATATTTTGTTTTCAGGTTCTTCGAATTTTTTTAAATCCAATTTTCCAATTTTCTAATAAGCAAAAGGTAAAGGCAAATTGTTAAATTGCACATGTCGCTCTCTATCTCTGTTAACACATTTGTATTTGTTTGTTTAATCCTTGTGTCTTTCAGTCTGTTTCTGCCTATCACAATGAGTGATTCAGAACTTCAAGAGCAACTTTTGAACCTTGATACTCGGATTGATCAAGATTTCAATTATAAGCTCAAGTCTTGATGACAACTTCAGTAAAGACAACTGAACCAAGGGTATGGTGGAGAAAGACACAGACACATTGTGTAAGGAAGGCCAAGACCAATCTGGAATCAATAAAGGGTTAGTTTTTCATTCCATGTATATTAAATATCTACAATGTTAAGGCATATATGTATGAGATAAAATTTACATGCATTTATTCTTCCACTACTATTGTATTAACGGAAAGAGACACATTAGTTTTATTCTTACTATTGTTTATGAAAAACATTAAACTACAGTATAAGCTCACAAAATATTTTGAGTAAACTGTTTAAAACAATTTGTTTTATGTGTTGATTAGTGGCCAACCTTTTTTTTTTTCTTTTTCAGAAAGTATTTTGTTTTGTCTGATTTGTATGACACCTTATAGACCATAAACTGATTCGACTGTCCACATTGGAGTCCAGGAAATTAGAAGTCTGCTTATGCTGCTTGTCTACTAGTCTTGGGATAAGTTGAAATGTTATTAATGTTAATTTTCTGTTGTTTTAATCTTGTACAGCTCATAGGAACTCCAATCGTCCCAACTGTGAGAGGGCCTTGCTCCAGTGACTGTTGGTGTGTACTTCATTGTTTCCATTAGTCCCTGTATCTGTAGACCTAGGTGACAGTGGGCTAGAGTGAAATTTTGGTTTTATTTAAACTAAGGCATAATGATGGCCTTTTTGTCTCAGATTTGGTCATGCAAGTAATTAATTGATATCATAAAATATTTTTATATTCTTTCCATTGTAGGTGGAAAAGATGTTGGTATAATTATTTTTAATAGACTGCCAAGATCTCAGCAGACATTTATTTTTCTTAGATATTCTTGAGTGGGAGTCTGTGCAATACAAGGTGGATAGTATTTGCAAGAAGGAGGTACTAGGTACTTTAAACTGTATGTGTTGAAACTAAATTAACAAGAAAACAGCTCTTTGATGTTCACCTAGTAAAATTAGATTAGAAGATATAAACTGTCATGTACTTGTTCTTGACAGGAAGATTTGTGGACTACATTAACTAATGACACTACCTCCAAAGAGTTGCAAAAAGCTGTCCAAAGTTCCAGCACCCTCTTTAAGTCCTTTATTTTGGTGTTCCATGCCAAAGCACATGAGTTTTAATGTGAGATTGGTGAACTATATGAGCATTTTAAACTGATGCTAAAATTTTGTTATTGCTTTCCTTATTTGTTTGTTTGTATATGTTAACCAGGTGAAATGGAGTGAGGCATACCAGGATAGGTGTGGTTTAACTGTTGGGAAGGAGGTTGGAACAGTGCAATGTTTCCTCTCTTGGATTGCAGTGACCAGACATGCTTCTGTAACTCTCATGGTCATGTGCTGGAATTAGCAGATGTTCAACTATTTGGCCATCTCGCTGACCTGTTGATATCAGAAGGTAAAGACATCCAGTAGAGTTTGTTTTAGATGTTCAGTAACCTATTTGAATAGTATTATGATTTTTGATTTCTTATCACTGTAGACCACAACAGCTCTGCAATGCAAGTTGCAAAACAGAATCTATGAAACTGGCAGTGACCGGAAACCAATTGGAAGACTTTGGTTTATGATGTAGAGAAGTGGGCAGACGGTGAGGAAATTATTATTAAGATTACATGTAATCATGAATAATTGTGAGTGTTACTATTATTGTTTTGTATTTTCACTAGCAGAAGCAAAGACAACAAAAAACAGAAATGATGTGGATGTCTTCGCCTTATAGCATGGTATGTACACTAGACTTCTGTCAGTTTTGATTCTTTAAAAGTTGATGTATAATCCATGTGATACAACTTTCTTCTTATGAATACATTTCAGACACTGTCAATCTAACAACAACGAGAAGGGTGTTCAACATCATCCTGCTAGTAAGGACTCTTCAAGAGAAGCAGAGGATTCTTGTGGCAGAGATGGCTAACCATTATAAATACCAAATACCTTTCAACTCATCCTGGTTCCTTCAGAGAACTGTCCTGCTTATGTGCTACTGAAAAGTATGTATTTGTATTATTTAGCACAAACATAAGCATATGGTTACCCAGTCCAAAGGATGTTAAAGAGCCCATATTATGGGTTTTTGAAAATGCCCTTCCATGTAGTGTGTAACACAGCTCTAAGTGAAGTGAAATATCCAGCTAAGGCTTAAATCTGTAAGTGTACAGTGTTTAAAACTATTGATTCATCTATAAAAGAGTCGACTCATAGTGCTTCAAACGAGTCGTCTTGATAACGAGTCATTAGGTGTTTCGTGATGACGCAGCCACGAAACACAAGCCTCGCCAGTAGTTACGCGCGCAAACCAGGGAGATTTGAAACCTGCGGCCCCGCCCACTAACACAGAAAAAACACTAGACACACACACACAGACGCCGCCGGTCTAATGAAGTCAAGCTGTGCTCAGATGGATAATATTGACAGTCTCTACCCAAAGATGAGTTGTGAACTGTGAAGAGTCAGTGGTTGAGGTTTATTCACTAGTGTAAGTAAGTGCGATTAAAATTGTTGCCTCGTTTAACTTGCAAATTATGTATTTATTGTGTTTTGTTACTTGTTAACCTGGTACAGTACACGCGGTTACTCTTTATATTCTCTTATCACATGTAAGCCACGTTAAAAACGCGACGCGTGCCGCTTTGTTTATTGATTTAACGTTAAAGGCTTTTGTGAGCTCGCGTTCCACTGCCGTTTGTCGTTGCTATGGCGATCGTAAGCTAGGAGACAGGAGACTCGCGTCGCTTTCCCTAGTTCTTCTGAGGAGCGTTGTGTGTGTGTGTGTGTGAGAGAGAGAGAGAGAGACTCGCGTCGCTTTCCCTAGTTTTTCTGAGGAGCGTTGTGTGTGTGTGTGTGTGTGTGTGTGAGAGAGAGAGAGAGAGAGACTCGCGTCGCTTTCCCTAGTTCTTCTGAGGAGCGTTGTGTGTGTGTGTGAGAGAGAGAGAGGGAGAGGGAGAGGCTGAGAGACTCGCGTCGATCTCCCCAGTTCTTCTGAGGAGGGTTGTGTGTGTGTGTGAAAAAAGCCTTACACTATGAAGCGCGTGTGCACTGTGACTACTTTTATATAGTTGATTACCAGCTGGGCATTTCACTCTGTCTCGTGCTGAAGCCTGTCACTGTCGACCAATCGCAGCAGGCTGTCATCGGTCCAATCAGCGCAGATTAGCTTCGCGCTGAGGAGGGGTTTGGGAACAAATGAATCGCTGAACGATTCATATGGGAGTCGTTGGGATAATTAGGTAAAAATAAATGCAGATTATAAGACCATAAAAGTGTTTTATGACCTTGCATGCATATTAGACTGTTGTTGGAGACCCTTACAACCTAAATATGACCCTATTTCATGTATAATATGGGCTCTTTAATACATTTTAATGTGGTTGTGTTCTTCTTTTAAGATACGACATGTGGCCTAAACGAAGAGGGGTTAAAAGGTGGGTGGATCATCATTCTCAGAAAGCAACAAAATAACTGAAAAAAAAACTACGACACGAGGGTGCAAGCTAGAGACCTGCAAGGTACCTGCATGTTTTGGCCGGAGCAGAGAACATACATTTTTTAAATAAAGCTCCAACTCATGAGTGTGACATTGACTACAGATTTTCTTTTACTGTAAAGAAAGAAGACGATGACCTTAACCCTGAATCTAAAGCATGTAATAAAATCTGAATTTCTTCATCTATAAGCAAATTGTTGTCTCTTTTTTTTTTCAAATACATAGACATGTACAGTATGTATGCATGCCTCTTAAATCAATCAGTGGTGTTAATTTTGAGCATAATTGAACGCCTAACTGCTTACAACATGTATAGATTTGAGGTACTCTATATGAAAATAAAATAAATACATTAACTGACATTAAGAGCTTTTAAAATATGAATTCTATGAAGAAGAATGTGTATTAAATTTTTGCATATACTTGGGCAAAAATTTATTATTATTATTATTATTATGGTCAACTGCTCAGATACCTCCAGTCAATATGTGGCTGAGTCAGGTAACAAGACTTCTACCACTCGAAAAATTTACCTATGATTTACATCAAAGATCTGATGTGTTCTTGCGCATTTGGTCCTCATTCTGGATTTTTCTTGAGGTTACTCCGTGACTATTTCTTCACCTTGGAATTATAAGGTTCTATCTGCGTTCTGAATGATTTTGAGATATTGAGCTTCAAAGTTTTTGCATTTCATAGCAAACAGTATGTCTGTAACATTTGTTTAAATAAAAAGTCTTAAAATTTAAACAACTTACAACATACTAAAAACTTTCATAAAGTAAATAAGTTGTCATTTAATAAGAATATGTCAATAACACAATTTTGACAAACATGTCAGATAGAACCTTATAACTCTAAGGTGACAATATGTCTTTCTAAATTTGTTTTATCTCCTTTTATTTTTGTCTTTGCTTTGTTGCATTTGTATGCATTTGTTAGAATGTCCAACAAAAGGGGGGGCGCTAGTGAGCAGGTATGGAATAGGTTGTGTTTTGGGTGAGCTCCGCTAAATTTGATTAACTTAACTGTATTTTGAGCCTCTTTTATTTGAAATCCGCGTTAAAACATCATTTAATACTTTGATTACACAACTTTTCTTTCTGTTTTGGTTACGGTGATACGTAAATGGCGAAAAGTCTGCGACAATATACCTTCACCGGAAAGACTATTGCGAGTAGGCCTGGCGCCTCGTGTACTGATCAGAAATCGCCAGAGAAGCTAACTGAGATGGCGGATACAAAAGCTGAAATCCTGTCGCTCTTGAAAAATGACATCCCCACGCTGCTTAGGGTCGAACTGAAAGCTGTTCTTTCTGACGAATTTAACAACATGAGATCGGAACTACTGGCTGTCAAAACTGAAGTTGTCGGCAACATTACCCTACTGCGATCGGACCTTGAAACTATGAAAAAGACGGTAACTGAAATGGAATATGGGCTGTCTACATGTTCGGATGATGTGACTTCATTACAAAGGTCAGTGAGCAAACTTGAAACGGCTGTCTCGGCGTTGCAGGAAAAATGCACAGATATGGAGGGTAGGATGAGGAGGTCGAACATACGTATACTGAACGTGGCGGAAGGACCAGGCTCCAGCTCTCCAGATTCAGTCTCTAAATTGTTAAAGGAGGTCCTAGAAATTAACAGAGAGATACTTGTGGATCGCTCGCACCGTGGCCTCCAGCCAAAACAGCCTGGTGGCAAACCTCGGGTAATTGTGGCCAAATTACACTACTACAGGGACTGTGTGGAGATTCTCCGCAGAGCTAGAGAGACGGGACCCCTCAGATTTAAAGGATCTACAATCCTCATATTTCCTGACTACCCTCCGAGCGTGGCTCGCGCACGATCAGCGTTTAATGATGTCAAGAAGTTGCTTCGAGGACGAGACGGAGTGCGCTATGGTATTCTCCATCCAGCGAAACTCAGGATCACTTACAATGGCAACGAGAAGGATTTCTGTGACCCAGTAGAAGCCATGACATTTGTGAAGAGAAATATCGTCTTGGACAATGTTGAACATTAGACAATAGATACTAGTATGCATCTGACGGGTGATGCTACTGTATATAACAGACACTGAATTTGCACGACAGATATTCAACGTCCTTCAAAAAGACATTTATTATTTACTTTCTATTTCAACTTCATTTAATCTTTTTTCTATAAATGGTGAGTAGATGACAACTTTAGAATTTGAAGACGCAACAATGTCGAAGAAAGCAACCCTTTCACTCCTTTCTTTAAATCTTTTAAATGTCATCTCCCTTTTAGTTGTTTATTATTTTGTTGTGTATAAAGACCACTTTAAGTTAAATATAGTGAAATAAGGTTATAGGCTCTATGTTCATGTTTGGTTTAGGAGCGCCTGCTACACTGTGATTTCTCCAAAACAAACACTTAAATGTGTGGAAACTTTATCAATGGGGTTGGGAGTCACTCTGTTCATTCGAGTGATGTGAGGGTGGGTTTAACTGCACCAGTTTTACATTTTATAAATCACTTGACGCGTTTTTTCTTTATTAGGTGGGAGGAGGGATTACTGCTACATTTTTCAAATGATTAATAAAATGAATAGGTCAGCAGGCTGCAACATTAATATTATTAGCTGGAATGTTAAGTCCTTAAATCACCCTGTTAAGCGAAAAAGTGTACTTTTGCATTTAAAACAACATAAAGTAGGGATTGCGTTTCTTCAGGAAACGCATTTGCGTAAAATAGATCATTTTAGGTTGAAATGTGATTGGGTGGGTCAATTATATCACTCTAATTTTAATTCTAAATCTAGGGGAACAGCAATCCTTATTGAAAAAAATGTCCCATTTGAGGCCTCGATGGTAGAAGCAGACCCTGCAGGTCGCTTCATTATTGTAGTTGGCAGACTTTATAATATCTCAGTCATCTTAGCTAATGTGTATGCACCAAATTATGACGACAGTGTTTTCTTCACAAATACCTTCTCTAAACTAGCAAATTTGGACACACACTCTTTGATATTAGGAGGAGATATGAATTGTGTAATGTCATCCTTAGATCGTAGTTCTGTTAAAACTACTCCCTCGTCAAAGTCAGCGGAGGCCATTAAAACATTTATAGACACATATGGGATATCAGATATTTGGCGATTTCGAAATCCTGTGTCTAGAAGCTATTCTTTTTTCTCATCTGTTCATCAGACATACTCCCGCATAGACTACTTTTTTTCTAGACAACAATCTTATACCTCTGATTAGTTATTGCGAGTATTGTGCTATTGTTATTTCTGACCATGCCCCTTTATTAATGACGCTATGCATTCCAGACACACTTAACAATTATTGTCCCTGGCGTTTAAATACGTTACTGCTTTCAGACGAAACATTTACTAACTTGATATCTTCTAAGATTAAAATATTTCTCGAACTTAATCAAACACCAGAAACATCTTTCTCAGTAATATGGGAAGCTATGAAAGCATATCTAAGAGGAGAGATAATATCCTATAGTTCCTATATTAGAAAAAAACAAAGAGACAGGCTTGAGGAATTAACCAATGCTATAATTAAACTAGATGCTACACTAGCCCTTACACCATCACCCACCCTAAATAAACAAAGATTATCACTTCAAACTGAATATAATCTTCTAAACACCAAACATGTTGAGAATTTATTAAATAAAACTCGTTATAGAATATACGAACATAGTGAGAAGACAGGTAGAATTTTAGCTCATCAGTTGAGACAAAAAGCAGCAGATCGCACTATTACTCAAATAAAAGATAAATTAGGCCAAAAACATACAGAGCATCAGCAGATTAATCAATGTTTTTATGAGTTCTACTCAGAACTATACACATCAGAATCTCCTAAGGACCCAAATTTGCTTTCATCTTTCTTTGATAAAATAACTATTCCTTCAATTGATAAAGAGACTGCAGCCGAACTTGAGGCCCCTTTTTCAGTTCAAGAAATAAATGCCTCAATATTGTCAATGCAAAACTCTAAGTCACCTGGACCTGATGGGTTTCCGAGCGAGTTCTATAAAAAATTTAGGAATGACTTGGCTCCACTGCTGTCAAATGTTTTTGGGGAATCCTTTCATTCTGGCACTTTGCCTCCAACTATGCAACAAGCAGTCATATCGCTTATTCTCAAGGAAAATAAAGACCCTCTCGATTGTGGCTCTTATCGTCCCATCTCTCTTCTCAATGTAGACAGCAAAATCCTGGCCAAAATGTTAGCTCGTAGGCTGGAAAATGTTCTGCCTTCTGTAATATCGAGGGATCAAACTGGATTTATTAAAAACCGGCAACTGTTTTTTAATATACGTAGACTTTTAAATATTCTCTATGATCCCACTCCGTCTAATACTTCTGAGGTACTACTATCGCTTGATGCTGAGAAAGCGTTTGACAGGGTGGAGTGGGATTTTCTTTTTTATGTTTTGGAAAAATTTGGGTTTGGTTCAAAATTTATTCATTGGATTAAAATAATTTATAGCTCACCGGTGGCGGCAGTGCGAACAAATAATAATCTATCTTCTTTTTTTTCTTTGCAACGTGGTACGAGACAGGGATGCCCATTATCTCCTCTTTTATTTGCGTTGGTAATCGAACCACTAGCCGTGGCTATACGAGAGAATACTCTAATTAAAGGAATATACAAAGGGAATATTGAACACAAAGTGTCTCTGTATGCAGACGATATGCTAGTATACTTATCTCATCCACTTACAAGCTTGCCAGCACTGATGGAACTTTTAAATGAATTCGGGAAAATTTCGGGTTATAAAATTAATATTAAGAAAAGTGAACTTATGCCGGTGAATTGTACATCTTACACAACATTATCTAACTCATTTGCTTTTAAAATAAGTACTGAGAAAATTAAATATTTGGGTGTCTGGATTACTCATAAACATCATAAACTTTATAATGCTAACTTTAGCCCACTTTTGCAAAACTTAAAACAAGATCTTGATCGTTGGAACCTGCTTTCTTTATCTTTGGGAGGTAGAATTAACACTGTTAAGATGAATATACTGCCTAGACTGCTATTTTTATTTCAATGTCTTCCAATTTTTTAACTAAGTCTTTCTTTACCAACATAGACTCCCTTATATCTGATTTTATCTGGAATAGGAAAATACCTCGCATGCGTAAAAATTTATTGCAAAGACATCGCTCTTTTGGTGGGTTATCTCTCCCAAATTTTCAACATTATTATTGGGCTTCTAACATTAAATTTATGCTGTATTGGATTAACCCATCTGATAATCCCACATGGTTACAACTAGAAAAGGCTTCTTGTAAATTTACATTATCTTCTTTACTTTGTTCTAAGACTCCTCTTCCTGACCCAATATCTAGATACTCTCCGAATCCAATTGTTAAAACATCTTTTAAAATATGGCACCAATTTAGACGAGCATTATCATTTACAGATCTCTCAATGCAGGCCCCTATTATGAGAAATCATATGTTTACTCCTTCAATTGCAGATGCTACTTTTAACTGCTGGATAGAAAAAGGACTCACCACACTGAACGATTTATATAGCGATTCCAATTTCATGTCCTTCGACCAAATAAGAACAAAATACAATATCCCTAAAACACATTTCTTTAGATATTTACAGATCCGCAGTTTTATGATTTCTAATACAGTAGACTTTCCAACTTTACCTACAGAAACATTACTCGACACCATTTTAAAAACCAACCCAGTTCTTAAAGGTAATATAGGTGTAATTTACTCTTTTATCTCCTCACAAAATCTAACTTCAGTAACAAAGTCGAAACAACAATGGGAAAATGAACTTGAGTTGATTCTCTCAGAGGAAATTTGGCAAGATATTATAAATAAGATTCACTCAACTTCAATTTGTTTGCGACATACAATTATTCAGTTTAAAGTGGTCCATCGCCTTCATTGGACAAAAGCAAAATTAGCTAAATTTTCACCAACTATAAATCCCTTATGTAGTAGATGTGACGTAGAGATAGCTAATCACACACATATGTTTTGGTCATGTTCTAAAATTACCAAGTTCTGGCAATTATTATTTAGTTTTTTTTCAAATGTTTTGCATGTAACAATTGACCCTTGCCCTATTATAGGAATATTTGGTTTAATCACAGATCCCAGTTTAGACAATAATACCAAAAATATGATTTCTTTTTCAACATTAATTGCTAGACGTCTTATTCTACTTAAATGGAAGGACAAATTTCCTCCAACTTTTAATCAATATATTAGGGAGCTTATGTACCATCTTACAATGGAGAAGATTCGGTACTCCACCAGAGGTTGCAGTCAAAAATTTTATCTTATTTGGCAGCCAGTGCTGACATATATAAAACAAATGGATCCAAACTTAATATTTTCAGTTTGACCTTTATTTATTTGTTTCTCACATTTTTTTTTCCTTCCCATCATCTTATTTTATATTCAATTTATTTTATTTCTTTAGTTTACATTTGCGAAGCCTATTGTGACTCGATGCATGTGTATATATGTACAATAGATGAGTGAACATATAATGTAACTTTTATCTACTTGTATGTATGCATGAATATATCATGACATGATGTAAAACAGATTTAAAATAGGCATAACATATTGTACAGAAAAGGTGCAGCGGGGTGGGGGGCTCTGTTGGAGCAAAGATAATTTGTCTCTGTTTTTCAAATACTTTTGAAATTGATGTTTTACTGACCAAAATGTTAATAAAAAGATTTGAACAAAAAAAAAAAAGAATGTCCAACAAAAACTGCTGTACATATTGTTACAAGATACCAGTACCACTGTTGTTCTGTTGAAAATGAAAATAATAATAATGAAATAAAAAAACTATTTGTACAATGTTCTATTGAATGCAAAAAAAATCAAATGATGCCAATTAAAACATTTTCAAAACTAACAAAAAATATATAAAATATGATTTTTTGGTAGACATAATCCATCTTAATAGCTTATACTTACATATAAGAACAGCACAACATTATTTTACTTTTAGTTTAGATAATCTGAAGGTTTGCATTTTTATTTTGTTGGTTAATGGCTATGTTTTTAATCATTTGGAGGTTTGAACTATTCACAGCATTTGTAAAGATATCTTTTCGTCATTGTGTAACCCAGATCAATAATCTAGCTTACATGACTGCTTAATTTATTTATCTAATGATTTTTACAATAATACTTAAGAAGAAATAGAAATTTAAAGATTGATTGCTATGCAAGTAAAGAGATAGGAAGAAAAAGAATAAAACTCCTAAGAGACTTTTAACCTGAAGTCGGAAGTTACCCGGAAGTTAGCTCCGCCCCTGTTGAGTGCGCGCACAGCCAGACAGAGTGCGAGAGAACGCGATTGAACTTGAACGAGAGAGCGCGAGCTTAATGTACACGGCTTAATAATCCAGCGATTATTAACAAATAACTTCATATTTATTTGATACTGTGAGAAACTATCAGTAATGCTTGACAGTTTGAGACCTAGCAACTGACAAAATTGAGAGGAGACCTGACAAATCTATTATACTTTAACATCTATTCCCTCAGAGAGCTGCTATTCCTTTTTTTTTTTTCTTTCATTATCATCAACATTTCTTCTTGGTAAGTTCTGATTCTTTACAAGATATGTATATTATTATTTTGTGTTCATATACTGTGAATTGTGATTAAAAACATTCAGAACATAAGTTATTTAAAAGTTTAAAAGCTCTAACTCTGTGAAATGTGAAGCAATGAGTGTGAAATGTGCGTATATAATTATTTAAAGGTTTGTGATGTGTTCTAGTTGAAAAGTTTTATGGTTGAAAATGATTTATCCAGTGAAATGTGTATTAGATGGATGCTAGCTTTGCTAACTATGTACATAGACCGCAATGTAATACACGAGCACATGGTGACTTAGCATATGTGTTCTGTGTCTGTGTGTGTGTGTTAATAATTTAGACACACAATTCATTTTAGGTTTAAGATGATTTATTCGGACAACTGAAAATAATGTTTTATTCGGCTTTGTTGTTTCAAGGCCGGGTTTTTTTGGGTTTGTTTTTTTTTCACTTTGAAGAGACGTGATTGAGAACTGTCCATCCTGAGCATTCTGTCCGGGTTGGACTGGCGAGCCACCCCATCAAATTGTGACTGGTGAGACACAAAGGGATCAGTCATCAAATCTGGTAGGATCGAACCATTTGATTTATGTTTTTTTGACTTTTGCTTCCTGGATTTTTTGTGGATTATATATATATTTTTTCCCAATTTTTGGATTAAACTTTTCATCGTTGAGGAACATTGCTATATTTTTTTTTCTACTTTTTTTGCGAACTGAACTGAACATTAAGAGCCCAGACTTTTAGTATCTGAGCCCTAACGGAACACTGGACTTTGATGTTTGAATTGAACTGTTTCTTATTGAATTTTCTGAACTGTGCATTTAACTTTTGACATCTTCTTTATTTTGTGGTCTTATTATTCAAATTACTTGTGAAATTATATTTTGTTATTTCTGCACTTACTGCAAATTTTAAGTATCTGAGTGAGTTTATTATTACAGACAATTTATCAAAATTTCAGTGACTGGTTTATTCTCTTTTAAATTGTTTAATAGTGAAAGTATACTTATACATATTCTACTTACCTTTTTTTTTGCTCTTGAGTCGAATCTTTTTCCTTCTGATTGCTGGTCCAGGCGATTTCAAAGTGCTAAACTAGTAGCAAATCGAGCACCACTGAGTACGCGCTACAAAAACTTGGCGAGCCAGCCAGGAGTCGAACCTAGAATCTTCTGATTGCTGGTCCAGGCTATTTCAAAGTGCTAAACTAGTAGCAAATCGAGCACCACTGAGTACGCGCTACAATTGTAACCTCATTTCTTACTATTTTCATGATTTTTACAATGCAGCAATTCTTACAAATCATTTGATTAATAAAGAAAATAATTAGCAAATTAACCCATGATGAAAACAATAATTAAATGCAGTGTCTACAAAATTATCCAGATTGAGTTTCACCACAAGACACAGTAAGTTGCATAGTGTAATACTAATTTGAATTAATATGGTATGCTAAAGGGGAAATTTTTATTTTAGACTTCAGTCCTTTGCTGAAGAAAGATAACAAAGGCCACATTTGTCAGTATCTTAGTGTAGTGTGCAGTAATAACTGAAAACTGTTTAAAGTTTATTATTATAGGGACACATGCAGGACAAAGACATTATGTGGAATAATTATTTCCTAGATTAAATACATAAGTTCATCCATTGTCATCAAAACATACTGTTACACAAACAAGTTGAAGATTTAGAAAGTAAAAGTAATCAGATAAAGAGTTTTTTTTCAAAACAAATACAAAAAGCCTTTAAAAGGTTACATTTATAAACATTTAAATATTTTAATATAACTTATCCATATTTCAAATAAAGTAGAAACAATTAAACATCACATGATGACCATTAATGAAACTTCTTTTCCATGATTAATCCAGAGTCATAAAATCCACACATATTATTCTGAACACTTCAGTGAATTAAGCAATTACTCATATAATTTGTGATGAATATTGATGACTATTGCTAATAACTAGTGATTTGAGAGTATACTGATGTTGTACAGCTTATTTTTTAACACAACTGTACATGTGACAATAACAATGTCTTGTTCATGTTGAAGATGATACATCTACATAGGTTTTACTGCCTTTCTACTCCCAGGGGATGTGTAGAGCCCCATGGAAAAAGAAAAATATTATTCACATTTCAAACGTCTCTAACTCAAAGTCAAATTAGAATATATAAGGGAAAAACCACAAGACTATTACTTATACTATATTCAATAAATAATGTTGGACATAACTTTCAGATATATACTGAAAGTCAATAAAAGCTGTTTAAAAAAACACTCATTGTAAAACAAATTTATGCCTGGCTTTCAGATATGTCATAAATATATGGACAATGACCTTATATAGATAGTCCTATGTTCATTAAAGATCGTATTTATTCCATTTTATTACAATAATATTTTAAACTACATTACCCACAAGTCTTTGTCACTCTATAGATGGGACGGGAACAACATGGCGCTGCAAATTGTAGTTCATTGAAATGTGTAATTAGGGTTAGGTTTAGGGTTACGATCTTGGTTAATCGGTAACTATTTGAAACATAATGATACCTCATTGATAAAGGACACTGTTAGTAAAGTGGCAAAGTTAGCAAAACATAGTTAGCAACACGAAGCATCTTTTAATTTGGCTTTAAAGTTAGTCCAATCACAACGTCGCAATCTACGTCACACTTGTTGTCTCTATTTGGTAATCCGGCTGAAGGTAGATTATAAACTTATAACTTAAATATTAAAATTTATATTAATATTACATATTTAATATTATGTCTTATTAAAAATACAAATGTATATTTACAGTGAGATTCCTTTGTGGGTGTAATCTGATGTGCAAAATAATCACAGTAAAACCAGATCGTAGGCATTCATTTGAAATGAATAATAAAATAATAAATGTCATGTTTGAAAACAAATATAGTTCAGCATTTCCTGTAAATTGACCCTGCATCCTGTAGGTATCCAAATATAAATATATGTCAAACTTCAAGGACAAATATTGTGCCCATTAAATAGTAAAAATAGTGTGTTGTAAATGAGTATGCAAATAAAGACAATACATTTTTAATGAAACATTTATAATTTATTTATAATACCACAAAATAAAAAAAATCACAAAAACATGCAAACACCAAAAATATATATTTTATAACAGTTTTATAGCAATATTTTATTACCATACATATATATGTAAATGGTTAAAAATAATTATAATTGAAGGAAATGTATATTTTGTATTATTATTATTATATTTATTTATTTTGTGATATTTATTCATGTCACACATCTGGTATGTCAAGCTCAAGTAAAACTGCACTGCGAAAAATCTTTTCAAATGATGCCTTTGGAAATGCCATTATAACAAACTTTCACAACAACAGCAAGTCAAGTTCATGACAAATACAAAAATGTTTATAATGACAACTTTCTGAACTTAACAGCAAAAGTACCTAAAAGCTATAACACTTTTCAAAAACATATTCAAAGACTTACTAAAGAACAGCAACATTTTTACAAAACACTGAGAACCAATGTGTGCTTGGCGAGTCCAGGTGTTTATGGTGACTAGACTGTCATATTGCAAACCGGTTGTCATGAGGAGACTTGGGTGTAAAGGGTCAGGAATTCCTGGAAGGATCCCATGTGTTATCCCAGCTTTTGCCACTGTAAAGTATCAGAAGTGCACAATATCATTAAAGAACAAAGAATCAAGATGATTGTTAGGTTTCATTTAGAAAGTTCAGTGATATTAATTTATATCTGTAAAGTGTCATTAAATCTGGCATTCTTGAATTAACTGCTTAAATAAGTTCAACATTTTCAGCATGTTTTCATGTATTCCAAGCAGATCTGACAGTCCTACAGACTCAGATATGAGGATAGTGACTGCACTGTTCACTTCTTGCTATTTAAAACACACTCTTTGACTCATCAATTATTTGAAAACTACAACAGCATACAGTGCTCCACCCTAATATTGCTAAATTATGACAAGTCTTTTACTTTACATGGCTAAACATTTATGTTATACCTGCATGATTCACTGCTATTACTGTAACCCATTAAAGTTTTAACCTAAACTAGTTGACTTTATTAAAAAACTGCATAGAAACCTGTTGCCTTAAACCACTTATTTTTTATACAAGGTGAAACTAAACAGCCATACTTGAATTAACTTACAACATTTACAATCTTATTAGACTTACAGTAATATTTTAAGTCAAGTAGGGCTGTTAAGTTTTATCTTGCATATAATGTAAGTGGTTTAAGGCAATGAGTTTCTATACAATTTTCTAGTAAAGTCAACTAGATTGGTTAAAGGAATAGTTCACTACTTACTCTCCCTCAAGTGGTTGTAAACCTTTATTATAAAACTTCCAAGTTTCTTTGTGTTGAACATGAAGAAAGTTTTTTGAAGAAAGCTGAAAACCTGAAACCATTAGCCGCATTTCCACTATCGGGCCAGTGCGAGCCAGGGCTTTAATCGGGCCAGGCCGGGCCAATAGCCCGGGAGGTTGAGAAATGAGGCCGAAATCATGTCGCGTTTCCACTGTCGGGCTAGTTGCTCGCAGCGCGTCACGCAAACACCGCCCCCCAGAACGTCCCCCGAATCAAACGTCACACAACCCGTCACACAAACCGCCCACTTCAGCGGGAACAAAAAACTCAAATTATAACCGCAAACACAACCTGGCATCACTACGAGAGCTGGAAGATGGAGAACACCGAAGCGATTGCCTTTTTACTGTTTGTGGTCTGTTGATGTAAGGCCAGACAGCGATCCCTAGATAAGGACATTCGAGTTCGGCGGCATTTAACGCCGTCTATTTGCCTCTGAACATTTTCCTCGGCCCAAATGTTCAGAAGAGCCCTGGTGTCCTCAACTGACCAGTACTGTCTGCTATCCATTTTTTCTTCTTCTTAGTGAGTTGATCAAGCGCGATAGCAAAACAAATGTAAGGGAAGAAAGCATCTTGTCTCCTCTTTACCTGACAGGAAAACTCCGCCTTTGTACGTAACCCCGCCCCGAAGCCCCAGTTGGCCCTCCTTGGCCCAAGGTATTTGGCGGGCCGAAAAAGGCCGGACGCTGGCCCCAAGGAAGCCCGCTTTGGCCCGATTACGCCCCGGAAGTGATAGTGGAAACGCGACTGGCCTTGGCTCGCTCGCTTTAGGCGCGATAGTGGAAACGCGGCTATTGACATACATAGGAGTAAAAAAAATACTATGGAAGTCAATGTTTACAGATTTTCATCTTTCTTTAAAACATATATTTTTTGTGTTTAACTGAAGAAAGCAACTCAGACACATTTGGAACAAGTGAAGGACGAGTCATTAATGACAAGAGTTTTCATTTCATTTTTGGGTGAACTATTTCTTTAAGAGTGTACTGAAAGAAATGTCCTACTCAATGTAGCTAACTTCAGCTACGTGTGTAGCGCCTTGAGTACTTAATTAGAAATCAAAACAATGATCAGATCAGTCCCATTTTATGCCCTTTATATCATATTGGCCACAGAATGGACTACTTAGTGTTGCAATGAAATTAAACAATTAATAAAACTATGACTTACCACACAATACAAGACACTCAGTGAATTTCCAATTCTACCTTTTCTGTACACAAGATGAGGTTCCAGCTTCAAAATGGCAGCATAACACTGATCCTGAGTGGGGTGGTTGTGCTGCTGTGAGGTTGTGACTGTTCAGATGCAGTGCTGTGAAGAGTTCTTTATTAAAAGAAAGTACATTCTTTTCAAATCTGCACATATTAAAAAAAAAAATACAATAATTTTAAATAATGAATAATTCTGAAAAACCTTACCCTTAGTCAAGATTAATTCATATGGCCTCTGCATTCTTTTGCTACAAGTATGGAAGACAGATGAGTAATTATGTCTGCAACCTACTAATTTGCAGATTTTTCTACTGTTTTCCAATAAATACATTGGACTTAATCCAGGGTCTAAAGGTTCTGCATCTGAAATGAATAAAAACAGATGTGACATTAGTTAGACCCACTAAACTACTAGATACATCAGTACTGCATTAAGCAATTGTTATGTCATTTAAGTGTAGTCCAAAATGAGCCTTAATCTGTTTAAGATTATGATTTAAAAAGCATTTCTTGCATTAAAAAAAATCCTGCCTCTTGTAATACATATGATCAATGGTATATTTCTGAGAAGGTGCAAGGTAATCCTTGAGTTTTACCATTAACATCATGACTAACATAATATTTGACAGAGAAGACAGCTTGTTGCATCTCTTTACCACATTTTAGAGATGATAGATTCTTTTATAAAATAAATTGGTAAAGGCCAAATTATACTGGTAATAGTGTATGATATTGTGTGAAATACATCAGCTTTTGTTAAACTTGAGCTCATGTTATACTTGAGTTTATGACATGCCCTGGAATTTTCCAGCCTGCTTTTCTCAACAGACTTCACACGCACGCACGCACACACACACACACACACACACACACACACACACACACGCACACACACATATATATATATATATATATATATATATATATAGCATCATATATATAAATACACAATTGAAGTCAGAATTATTTGCCCCCCTGATTATTTTTACCCCAATTTTTAACGGAGAGAAGACTTCTTTAACACATTTCTAAACATAATAGTTTTAATAACAAATTTCTAATAACTGATTTATTTTATCTTTGCCATGATGACAGTAAATAATATTAGACTATATATTCTTCAAGACACTTCTATACAGCTTAAAGTGACATTTAAAGGCTTAACTAGGTTAATTAGGTTAACTAGGCAGGTTAGGGTAATTAGGCTAATTATTGTATAACGATGGATTGTTCTGTAGATTATCAAAAAAATATAACTTAAAAGGGCCAATAATTTTGACCTTAACCTCATAAGGCCCAAGCTGTTTTTATACATGCATTTTTTATTTCTCTTTATTTATTTTTTTATTTTGGCTTATTGGAACCTAATTAGAATAAAACCTAAGTATCATCTTTTGATATGATGCACTTTTAGAGAAAAATTATGTCCATATATATGGAATATGTCCGAATTTATATAAAACACAATAAAGTCACCTTTGTGTAATAGAACGAAAAACTCTTTATTTCTGCCTTGAACACAGCAGTTTTTTTCTTTCTTTTTTTTAATGCATTAATAACATATACACACATATTTTTGAACATGCTTTGACTATCAGTAAAAACATTTTTGCCCTTTTTGGACCGTTAAAATAGTGTTTGGGACATTTCATTTGCTGCAAAATAGTTGCAGCATGACACTGTATGTCTATAACAAAATATAAAACATAAGACCATAAGACATAACAGCTAAAATGTGCTGTCCATGTAAGTGGCCACGAATACAATTGTATTATTAAAGGTAATATTTATTGCATAATTTATTTAGATTTTGGACGTTTACTATTGTGGAACACAACAATCTGGTAACACTGTTCCTCATCTTCAAATGTATAACTATCTTGTAATGAGCTATGCAAGACTATATGTGGGGAAAATATGTTTTTTAATAAATGAACTTGGATGTAATTAGATAACATCGCTAGTTGCAGTACATGCTTTATTTATATCAAGTCTGCAGTCATTTAATGCATTAGGAGATAACTACCCTGCTTTTATAAAGGTTCTGAACAAATCCCTAATCTAAATCAACAAATCGTCTTTATTTGTTTACTTTTTACTTACCGAGTGGAAAACCGCAGTGGACCTTGGGATCGCAATGAACCTTGGGATTGCGACCATAGACTGTAAAAAATAGATCTCGAGGTACTATGACCCCAACTTCAATGAATAATTTAATAATTCAAAGATCAGCTAAAAATATTTTTTAAACTTAGTACTTTAAATGTAATATTTTTTTAAGTAAAAAAAAAATGAATTAATCAGTTTTATTAGGCATAATTACCCTAAACTGGGCAATTGAATATAATTTCACTCATTAAATATAAAGTAAATGATAACATATTTATCAATACCAACTAATCTCCAATAAAAAAAAAAAAAAATACATTATGCAGCATTAAACACGTATTGCTGCACAGTTGAACTTATCAGTAAACTCACCGGTGATGCATTTTGACCAATAGCTGAGCGATGTTAACTCACCGTTGGATGAAAGTCACGTTGACCGATGTATATTCTCATTTACAGTTGTTTACAGCCGCTTTTCATTAACAAAACAAAAATCACACATTAAAAAAAAAAAAAAAAAAAACTGTGATAATAGGCGTAAACCAGGTTTAAAATATTGCGTTGACATCTATTGGTAATTATACGAGGCTTTGAACGTCTCCATATGACGCCTGAGGCAACCCATTGAAAGCAATAGAATTCCTTCTGCGTCTGTATAGAAAATAGTGCTTGAAGAAAAGTAACAATTATTATAATAAATTATGGAAAGACACAACGTCTGGTACCCCATGGCAATAGAATGAATGAATAAATAAATAAATAAAATACTGCATACCCGGTGGCAAAATAAAATAAATAAACAATACAGCGTCTGCTATTCCATGAAAAAAATGAAATCAAATATAAATAAATAAAAAAAAAAAACTGCGTCTGGTACCCTGTGTCAACAATAATAATCAAAATACTGCGTCTGGTACACTATGTCAATAATAATAATAAAATACTGCGTCTGGTACACTGTGGCTATAATAATAATCATAATACTGCGTCTGGTACCCTGTGGCTATAATAATATTTAATAAAATTATTTTTTAAAAGCGCAGCATCGGGTACCCTATGGCAAAATAAATCGCGCTAGAGACACGAAAATTATTTCCTATTGAAATACATTGGATGGAAATTCGTGCAAGGTGACACGAAAAAAAGAGGGAAATTCGTGCCCATGAACACGAATCAATAGATTAAATTTTGTGACTATTTCACGAACTGCCGTGAGACTGGGTTGACGTACACACAGCTTATACATCTTGTCATTCACCCCCACCCAACAACAGGATGCGCTAGCATCCGCTAACATTCCTCTATACTTTGTGCACCTAATATAGCAGTTAACCCTTTAAAGCAAAAGCCTTCATGTCTATAATTACTACGTACTTGCTAACAAAGCTTAATAAAATGCTTATCCTTCAATTCACAATAACTTTCCACATTTATTGTGGGCTTCAGACTTTACACTTTCATGTGTAAAGAGTATTTAACAATTTATATAGTTTTACATTTTAGATCGGATTTTCTTTTCTATAGTAGCCTAGGCCTATTTTCGTTTCTTAATATGCATAAGGAATTTAATTTTGCATCAAAAAAGCATTTTAATATTGGTAAAGGCATCTGTTATTAATCATTATCAACATCTTTAACATTACATTTCAATTTGAATCAATAACTGTTTTTGGTCAATTGAAAATATAGTAAATAGTAAATATAGTAATTTTTTTTCTATTCCAAAAACAATAGCAGTATAGCCTAAACAGGATGTTTAGGATAAACAGGATAGTTTTACAAATGCACAAACCTAAGCATTTTTATAATAAACATCACAAAAGACCTACACGAATATTAAGTTAACACATTAACAAAATAAGAGATCTAACCTCATCAACCAGTGTATAATTTCTTCGACATGAAGAGGACACAATAGATAATAGAATTTTGTATGACCAGAGGCTAAACAATTTTGTCTACTTTTATGTAATTGTTTTTAAACTTTATTTTTGGTGTCTTTGCCTTTTTAGCAGACAAGAATTGGAAAACTCTAAGAATTCAGTAAAAATTGAGAAAGGCAAGATAGATTCAAATGGTGTTCTAGAAGCGGGATTCGATCACACATTGGAAGCTTGATGTGCAGTGCGCTTTGTGTCAGTGTTCAGACCATGGGGCTATTAATGCTCTACGCATTCCTCAACCTTTTACATATGTATGCCAACATGAATCAGTTTAGAATTAGGCTACTTTTTCAATTACATAACTGATTGATATACTTTTAAATGGAACAAAGTATTAAGTAAAAATTTATTTAAGCGAATTCCCAAATTGTACCATATATTTCCAAAAGCTTTAAAGCAATATATGAAGCAGGTGTAGTCTATACCGTATATTGCCATACTTTGACAATAATAAAACTTAATTATATACTTGAAAAGCCTGCATAAGCTAGTTTGAAAACTCCAGGGTTGTTTTTGTAGATTTACAAAGCTTATAGATGGCAGACTTTTGAAAACAATTTGTCTGCGCTTGAGTTGTTTGGATTATTGCATAGCCTTTATTTTATTTAGTTTATTAATATCTAAATTGTTTGTAGTATTTTATTTCTTATTGAATACTCTGTATGGTCAAAACCGAAGGAATTTGTTTCAGTATTACAATGTCAATCTTGCATACCACATTGCAGCCTGCAGTGAAACAGATTAGACACAATTTGAAAAAGGTTAAACTGTGTGTGGTGATTGAATAACAAAGCCCTTTTACGTTAAAAAAGTTATTCAATCAGAATTAGAGATATTTGATTAGCTTTTATTAAATGTGTCTTGTCTCCTGTGTAGTTAAAATGTATGCCATTACAATCTGTTTAATTCATTTATTTGTTTGCATATTTTCAGATTTATTTTCTTATCCTGAAAAAAAAAAAACTAAAGGATTTAGAAATCAAACATCCTTTTTACCACATCACAATTTAATAGGGCACTATAAAGGCTAAAGAACTTTAATTCTTATATTTGCCTAATAATTGCAGACTATGGGCTATGCTTCTCACTGTGTATTGTAGACTTCTTTTTCTAAAACATGCAGTATAGTGTAAAAGCATGTTTATTGCTGTGGAAACCAAAACTAGCAAACCAAATTATATTTTAATTAAACACATCACATCACCTACAGTACCTGTGTATGAGATACATGTACAGTACTGTCCTATCTAGTATTGTGAAAAGGCAAAGTTGACCATGATGAAAATTGCATGTTGATGTTTCAGCTGATGAAGTATATGGTTAAAGCGCCACCCAGCGGTAAAAAGCTGCAGGCACATTTTACAGATATTACCACCGCAAAGACGGCTGTTACCATCTGTGTTACAACTTTAGTTTTTGTAAAACATTTGTTAAAAATTTGGAACAGTATAACATTTACCACTTTGTAATGTTTCCATTCTTTTTCACAACACTTAAAAGACGTTTAGGGATTAAAGACACCAAAGTAATGAAGTGTTTCAGGTGTAATTTTGTCCCATTCTCTCTGCAAACAAGTCTTAAGGTGGGCACCAGTACAGGGTCTTAGTTGTCGCATTTTGCGCTTCAAAGTGTGCCACATATTCTCTGTTGGAGACGGGATTGCAGACAGGCCAGTCAAGTACCTGTATCATTTTCGTTAACAGCCAGGACTTTGTAATGTGTGTAGAATGTGGTTTTACATTGTGTTGTTGAACTATGCATAAGCGTCTCTGTAAAAGAAGGCAGCATATTGTGCTCCAAAATCTATTGTACTTTTCAGCATTAATGGGGCCATCATAGAAGTGCAAGTTACCTTTGCCAAGGGCACTGACACAACCCCATACCATGACAGACCTTGTTGCTGGTAACAGTCTGGATGATCCTTTTCGGCTTTGGTCCAAAGCATATGGTGTCTATTTCTACTGTGTGATGGTCCATCCCAGATATATCTAACCCAGAAGAAGTCGACTGCGCTTCTGGAACATAGGGCTTTCTTTTGGCACAGTACAGTTTTCACTGGCATTTGTGGATGTAACTACATATTGTGGTACTTTAGAAAGGTTTGCCAAAGTATTCCTGAGCCCATGTGGTGATATTACTTTTAGATGAATGAGGATTCTTGATGCAGTGCTGCCTGAGGGATTAGAGTTCACCGTTGTTCAGCTTAGGCTTGTACCCTTGTCCTATACACACAGAAATTCCTCCAGATTCCTTGAATCGTTTAATGATGTTATGCACTGTTGAAGGTGAAATATCCAAATGTCTTTCTTTTTTCTTACTTATTTGTTGGCAAACTGGCGATCCTCGACCCATCTTTGCTCCTAAAGGACTAGACCTTTCTTGGCTGCTGCTTTGGTACAAATCATAATTACAATCATCTGTTGACATCACCTGTTTCAAATCACATCTTAATAATAAACCAATTTACCTGATTACTAGCCTGATTACTAGCCAATTTACCTACTATTACTAAATTGTTCCTGTTTCAACTGTTTTTGAAATGTGTTACAAGAACCAAAATTGGAATACGTGTTTAGTTTGAAAAAATTAAAATAAATAAACAAATAAATAAAAATAAATAAAAATCACAAGCAATACATTAAATAATGTTTGTTGTATTGTCTATAATGGAATATAAGTCAAAGTAAATTTAGAAATCATTACATTCTTTTTTTTTTTTTTTGCATTTTTCATACTGTCCCAAATTTTTTTGATTTGCAATTGTAGTAGAAACAAAATAAAAACGAAACTAAAAACAAACAAACCCGTTCATAAAATAAACAAAACTAAACTGAATTTTACAGCAAATTTTAAAATAGAAATAAATACTAACTTGATGCCTTGTTTCTTGTTGTTGAACTAGCCTTGAAACATATTCTGATATGCTTATTTCTGTGACAACAAAATACATGTCTAAACATAGTATTGTTTAATACCTTTTCCTTTTGAATTTGAAAATAAATATTTAGCTATTACAGTACAATAAAATTTTTTTCAATATGACTTTTTTCCCATCATATGTTGCTTTGTATTTTGTTCAGGCTTAAGCAGGATGATGTAACATTTAGGTGCAAAAATACAAAATAGTAAACCAAAGCTAGATGACAACATGGCAAATATCTCCACAGCTACAGTCAATTTTCCAGGAGAACTGACATAAGCTGGTATAAAAGTAATCCATACAGCACAAAATATGAGCATACTGAATGTGATGAATTTGGCTTCATTAAAGTTATCAGGCAGCTTCCGAGCCAGAAAAGCCAGAACAAAGCACAAGACAGCCAGTAGGCTGATATAACCCAAAACAGCCCAGAAGCCTAATGTAGAACCCAGATTGCACTCTATAATAATCTTTTCCTTATAATATTTCATATTTTTGTAGGGAAATGGTGGAGATATTGTTATCCAAACCACACAGATAATAATTTGTATAAGTGTAAAGGCAAGAACACTGAGTCGTTGTTGTACAGGCCCAAACCATTTCATGACATTGCTACCTGGAAGTGTAGCTTTGAAGGCCATTAACACCACTATTGTTTTCCCAAGAACACAGGAGATACAAAGGACAAAAGTGATTCCAAACGCTGTGTGACGCAACATACAGGACCACTCAGTGGGGCGACCAATGAAAGTGAGTGAGCAGAGGAAACACAGACTCAAGGAGAAGAGCAATAGGAAGCTCAACTCTGAGTTGTTGGCTTTTACTATGGGAGTGTCCTTCTTCCTGTAAAACAGGATAGTCACTAGTGTGGTTAGTCCTACTCCAAATAGTGCGAAAAAGACTAGTATTATACCCATAATTTCTGTGAATGACAGAAACTCTACAGCTTTTAACACACATTTATTTTTCTCAGCATTAGACCAGTATTCCTCCAAACACTGCTTGCAGTTAATTGAATCTGTAAATAAAGTTGCAATAAAAGTTAGAAACAAAATTAAAATGATTTCACTTATATGAAATAAAAGAAAAATTAACCAAATCGGCTGAAGATTACCTGTCTCGTTGCTAATTTCTCCCTCTGCGCATGGAATGCAGTCATAACAGCAGACAGGTCTTCCTTTTTGTGCAGCCTTCCTAGTACCTGGACGGCAGCTCTCACTGCATACAGAATTTGGCTTCTGCATGGAATAATATACATAAATATATTTATACTGACACTAAAGTATAAAGGTTGTTTTGTCAATATTTTAAGTCATAACATTAATAAAACGTCAAATAATATGCATGATTTTTACTGTCGTACAGCATTCACAACTGTTAATAAATAAATAAATCATTTCAGCATTACTAAAAATGCACAGAGAAGTAGCGTGTCTGTTTAATGTGATGAAACATAAACAATAACAATATTTACATACAGTGGCCATCATAAGATTCCAGAAGGGTGCTCACAAAGCAACTATGTCACAGCTGTTATAAACTATTGATGTGTATTCTGCTACATTACTACCTACATTAACTTTCTTACCTGCAGCTGGCAGCTTTCTGCCTCTAACACCTAGATCTTTATCTAGAACCAATTCTTAATTTATTTGGACCATGTGCGTAAGCCCCACTTATGGTCCATACAATTATTACCTAATGTTACATTAACTGTGACATTAGAATTATTATAAAGTGTTGTCCTACATATATGAAACTCATTTTTTAATCTCAGCATGTTTCTATCTTACAAAATATATAAATTCTTATGTATGAGGCAATTTTTTTCTCCTAAACTAATTAATTGATCTTTATAAATTTCAGAAAAATCTGAATACAATTAGTGAATGTTTAATTTCACATTGCTTTAATTTAAAATCACATGGTAGTATAAAAAGTTTAATAGGATTTACCTTCTGCTGTCCTCCAGCCCAAATTATATTTTTAGTATTAAGCACTAAACGTTGCTGGGGGGTAAGCGAAGCATCATAGTATCCCACTGTTTTAAACAGGAATGAACCATCAAAGTCCTGCTGCCAGTTCACAACTTCATAATGGGCCACTGTACCACCAGTGCTGTCAAACCACACCTGATCTCCCATTTGTATGGTGAAATTGACCTTTTGCAGGGCCTCAACTACCTTTTTAAAGAAAGAGACAAAGACCAATTATTTTGATAGAATCAACATTTATTATACTTTCCAATACCAACCCCCCCTGCCCCCACCCCTATTTTTTTTCCATTTCTGATTATTTTTTTACCTGTTGTGGGTGTATTGGCTTATTTTTATCACACAGTTCTTGGTTTTCGCACCCCAATAGACTGTGTAATGAATGAGCTACTGCGTAAACTGCTTTAAAGACATTGCTTGCATATCTTTGTTCAAGCACATCTTCAGTGTAGTTTCTTAGCTCAAGTAAATCCTCAGATCTGCTGCAACTTATTGAATTTTGAGAAGAATTACCCTCAGTCTGGGTGCATGGAAAAGCTGTATCCCAGAATGATTTTATAACATAATCTATAAACCCTTCAATATTGATTTTTCTCACTGCAAATCCCAGAGACCCTCTCATTGATGGAAAACTATTTGAAGTGAAGTAATTTTTTGTAGTTATCCATGATTCCACACCAATCAGCTGGAAGCCTGTAATATTCTGAATACTCAATTGATCAATAAGTAAGCCCATCTCAACAAATGAAACAAATGCAACAATTACTTTTGCTGTGCCTTTTTTAATTTCATTTACCACTTTTTTGAGTTTATCTGACTCTGTTCGGTAGAATTTCACAGAATACTCAACACAAATCCCTTCCTCCTGTGCAATTTTCTGAAATATCGCCATTCCGTTGTTTCCATAGTCATTGTCACTGCTCACAGCTCCCACCCAAGTCCAGCCAAAGTGCTTGACTATGTATGCAAGTGCTCTGCTCTGGTGGTAATCACTAGCAATAGTCCTAAAGAAAGAGGGGTGATCTTTCCTATTACTGAGACATTCACATGTGGCTGAAGGACTTATCTGAAAAAGAAATCATGAATGATGCAGTCTTCAGTATGGTAATTTGTGGTTAATTGTTGTTACTGTTGCTTATTACCACTGGAACTTTGAAAGGTCCTGTAGTTCTGGACAAAATTACTGTGGCAGAAGACTCTGATTCACCAAGGATAGCATGCAAAGGAGGCTGATCATTGCATCTGTCTCCTGGTCTAAACTCCTGGCCATTCAGTACTCCCATAGTTGCACTCATGGTAGACAGCCTTGAACCACAGGTATCATAGATTCGATATCCAACAGAAATATTTGGAAGCAAAGTTTTACTTTTGTTAATCTCCTCAATTGCAAAAATCATTATTTGTGCAAGCCGGAAATCTCTCAAATTCACACTGTAAAATCAAACAATAAATCAGATGGCTCAATATCAATTAAATTAACAGATACTCCAGGTGGAGAAATAAGGATAATAATGGTATTAAACAGTGTTATTATTGTTGTTGTTACTATTATTATTATTGTACTGTATTAATTATTTTAAAAGTATATAGTTAAAAAAATACAAACCTGGAGCATGACAGAAGTAGCGGTTTTTGTGCAAACTCAAAAGAAGGCAATGTTTCCTTTCTGTGTATTGCAAAAACTCCTCCAATAGTTACATCTCCATCCTTGGAAAACAGAGGATATTTAGGGTCTCCCATTGTTTGACAAGGAGTGTTTTTCGCCTTTGTATTAAGTTGATAGAGAAGCGGGAGTGTGTGAAGAAAGAAAAGCATCCCAATAATTGAGCTCCACAGCGAATGCAACATGCAAATTACCATAAGAATTTGCCCTCTTATAGACACAATTATAATGGTTGAATGATTTAGTACTTAGCCAATGACCTCATAGAAAAGCAAATTAACCAGGTTAAGCAGGCCGGTAAAAGAGTTAAGCTAATTTTGCAGAATGTCAGAAGGTAGTAATTTGCTAATATTGTAAAGTATCCAGATTTATCAGTATTTTATTTTATCTATATTTTTTTCTTGTCTTGTTTTTGTCTTTATTCATTTAGTTTCTTCTGTATACATAACAAATAATGCCCTCTTTTAATTTAGTTTCTTTTATTTTTTTAAGTAGTTTATTTTGAATAACAATTGTTTTTGCCATGTGTAAGAATGTAAATTATCATATGCATTTGTTTGTTTGTATTACAAAACATGTCTTTTTCACCAACAAGGCCCATACAGATTCCGATAAAATTATGGTCTGGCTAAGATGTGTGTTTTTTGGGAGCTTACTATGTGGTCACATGTTGATTGGTCTGGTGAATGTCTCAGTGTATAAGTTTTTCACCACCACACAGATAACTTTTTTACCAAAACTATAGTTCAAACTGCTGTAGTTAAAAAACAATTCCAACATGTTTGCCACCAAAGTTGTCCTAAAACTATTGACCAAAAAAAACTTTTTGAAACTTTAACGTAAGGAATAAAAGTGTTATTAATAAACTGTGTTATTAACAGTTAACCTTTTCACTAATGAGCAAATCAAACTAATTAGTTTTCTGTTAGTGTCATTGCTGTTACTGAGGTTACGTTCACACTGCCAGGCTTAGTGCTCAAATCTGATTTTTTTCTCAGATCTAAATTTTTTTTGCATGGCTGTTCACGCTGCTCTTATAAATGTGGCCAA
Source organism: Danio aesculapii (assembly GCF_903798145.1). NCBI lineage: Eukaryota > Metazoa > Chordata > Actinopteri > Cypriniformes > Danionidae > Danio > Danio aesculapii. The sequence goes on along the minus strand of NC_079452.1, from coordinate 1,472,127 downwards.
TATCAGATTTGCAGTGTGAACAGATCATGGTCCTAAACTGACCCGTTACGGACAGCACAAATGTCAAATTATGCACACGTGATACTGAATGAAGTAAGCACATTGTCAGATCATGCTTATATGATTATTGCCCTTTTCACAGACAACCGTGGTGTATTTCATAAACTGTAAATTATTGTTCTGCTTAGGCATGTGCCGGTATCACATTTTCATGCTGCGATTAATTGATTGAGCTTTTATCACGGTATACGGTATTATCACGATATTGTAATTTTACTAGAGAAACAGGTAAAAAAACACAAAAAATTTCAGTTTCGTCATCTTAGTAACTTTAATAACTTTTTAATTAACTAAAAGTACTTCAAAGATTTAAATATAAATAAATATAAATAAAACAAAACACAATATAAAAGTAAACTTGAGCAATTATATCAAAGTGAATGTGCAAAGGGAAACCGTCTTCGATCAGCAATCGTGGAATGAACTGCCAACTATTCCAGCATGTTTTATGCAGCAGATGCCTTTCCAGCCACAACCCAATATTGGAAATCACCCATACACACTCATTTACACACACTCATACACTACAGTCAATTTAGCTTATTCAATAATAAACATAACAAAAACTGCCTGCTAATGCATGGGTAAATCTTCAAAGGGAACAGTGTTACATTTTAACCTCTTTCACCTCATCCTGCTTGCTGTTTCACTATCTAAACAATGAAAACATAATATGGTCAAATTTGTTTCATTTTGATATTATGATTAATAGACACCAAACAGCCTCGTGTAGCTGCATATTTTTAGGAGCATCATCTTCACACTGCATATTTATAACAAAACAAGGCTTAAATATAACTGTCTCCTTTCATTTCCATTGAAAAGAATGAACTTTACCCTGTCTCTTTTGCAGAATATCAGTTTTAATAACCAATAATGGCCATTATAACAGTATAACGTACATTAAATTTAAACGATAAAGGTAAGCAATCAGTCAATGTGCAGAATCAGTGTGTGTGGTTACATAAATTAATATATTAGCTTATCTTTGCACTCAGCCAAAACAGTTAACTGAGAACAAGTGATTTAAAAGACATAAGAATTGTTAGATAGAGACAACAAGATGAATTCAATATCACGTTTAACAACTATAGTGAGATGAGATCATCCAGCAGATGAACTGTCTGACATGCACTATACTTTCACCTGGGGTTTATGCTCACCCGCTGAACTAGTGGCTGCAGCTCTGGGCAGAGAGTGTGTGCTCACGTGATTTGCGTTTTAGCCGTGTACTAGAATGAACAGAGAACTTTCAGAATCGCTAAATGAAACGCCGGTGTATTTCCCGCGATTTCTCTGCGCCTCCCTTGCGTTTCTTCTCTCTGACTCTCGACTATTTTGACAAATACACACAGACGACGCACGCTCACACGGAGTCCAAAATAGGAGTTTGTTATTGGGCCAGCCCAATGTCAATACCGAAAAGAACCAATGGGCTGCAGAGTGTCACATGGACCGGCCCGGTCTGTCTGTCCGGGAAAAAAGCATCTACTTTCAGAGAGTCACAGATCACAGCAGCGTCAATCAATAAGGCAGAAAAAAACGATAGGCTGCTAAGCCTTTTATGGGCCGATCAAATCATAAGACGATGATCAGCCCGGCCCAAAAAGTACGTCGGCCCACCGGGAAAGTGCCCGGTCTGCGTGTGAGGATTATAGTGCGGTGGCAGCGGCGGCGCGCACACAGGGTTTCTACATGTGGGGATTGTTTACATAAGAGTGCGCATCAGTTCTGCGCAGCATATACGCAGTGTTTCTTCAAGCGGTTGATGGAAAATAAGCTAAGGCGCGTTCTAAGAATATAAATTCGGATCTATTATTTTTCCACGGTATTTTGAAGTGCCCGCGATAACAATATCGTGCATATTCATTACCGTGATTTATCGCATTACCGAATACCGGCACAAGCCTAGTTCTGCTACTACTAATGTGTATTTAGGCATTTGAAATCTGAATTAAGTCACTTGTGATTGAAAACACTGATCATTTGTGATTTATGACAACCAAGGTGCGCATTTGTTTGACCACCGGTGTAGTAAACTCATCAAGGGTTAATGAGCAGCCGCAGACTGATCTGTAAAGGCGAAGTTGCTTTATCTCCGTTTGCAGAGTTATTTCATTTTACTTCATTATAAACAGCAGACACGTGCAGAAGGGGGGTTTGGGTGCTCGAGCACCTGCCTTTTTTTCTCTCTTTTTTTTTGCACACGGATCACCTATCCGCAACACACACAACGCTCTTCACCTTCGCGATCAACCTGTGCCTCAATCGTTAACAAGCTTTTGCCTCCAAAATCTTTTTTAAAATGAACAACCAACTTTCTGTGGTAAAGTAATTGCCATGTGTGCCATTCTACTATGCTGCTAAGGAGTAGAGGATGTTTGCAGCACAGAATGATGACGCATGTCGCTCGAAGATTATGTAAAAGTTACAAGAAATCTGACATAACCGTTCACACTGTGGTCACATTGCAAAACATCAGATCTGTGTCTGATTTAAGACTACATATGAAAGTGGCACAGATTTGACCTGAAAAGATCAGATTCCGTGCGGTTTGGGCTTTTCACGCTATCATTACCTGGGCAAAAAAATCAGATTCGGGTCATCAGATTTGGCTGCAGTGTGAACGTAGTCTTACTGACAACAAAAAGCACATTTTAATAAGTAGTTAATGTATTTAATCAACTATGGTAACATTTAAATTTAAGGATCCTTGATACACATGTTCTGTGTACCATAAAATTAACCTGCATTCTAAGCCTATCCACATAATAAGTGGGTCAAAGACAAGATGCTAATATTTTGGTGTCCACATTACTGATAGCCATAGCAAGAAGGTTATATTGAGGAATTTCTGATAATCACATTACTTTCAGTTTAATGCTTATTTGGATGATGTAGGACTCAAATGGTCCATTGCATGTTCAAAAATTGACGGAGATCTGAGTTGAAAATTAACAAGTTTTATTTTGAATGCAAGAAGTTAGAGAGTACAATTTATGCGCAGGAGAGATGTACTAATCTATCAGCCTCTCTCATTATGCTGTCCTTCAGGCTTTTTATACTGTCTCTCACACACTCTCTAACCCTAAACCCTATTTGACTTATATGGTGTTGTCTTGACAGGTTGACCATTCAGCAACCAGATATTCCTCTTCCTGGTATCTGTGTATCTTCTCTTAACAGTTCACCTTTTAAGGCAGATGTTTCAGAGCACGTACTCGTAGCTTATACATCTTGTCACTCTCGATCACCCCCACCCAAAAACAGGATGCTCTAGCATCCGGTAACATTTCTCTATACTTTGTGGGCCTAATATAGCAGTTAACCCTTTATGTCTGCATTTATTAGAAAATGTTTAGCAAAATCTAACAATAAAAAAAATGCTATCCTTCAATCCCTCTCATGGCCTCTGAAAAGAGGCCACAACACTTTAATAAACACTTAAAAATCTCAGAATTCTTGGTCCAATATGTCCAGATGAGCTTGGGTCGAAAACCTCTGTGAGGAAAGACACCCAAGCGGCCCCCTAGTTGGCTTATGGGCAGCCACCACATGTTCACCTGACACATCATTTCAGACTACTAGAAAGAAAAGTACTTAAAACGTAATAATAATAAAAAATAACATTCCCTACAAACCAGTGTGCTCAGGCTGGACTGGGCCGAAAACCCCTGTGGGGAAAGGCACCCAGTCGGTCCCCTATTTGATGTTTGGGCAATCACACTGAAATTATCTAAGCTACAAACATTTCAATAATCAAAATTTAAATCAACACATTTTCAAACAGCAAATTTCTCAAACATCAATATCTAAAAAACACATAACTTGTGATGAATCAGCATCTGCAAAGAAGCACAGTTATTGGGAAAAAACAACATTTATAAGTCATATTCCTCCACCTCTTCCTCCTCATCATTATTTGAGCTCCATCTTTCTTTTCAATTGCTGCAATTATCACCCTGTTACACAATGTTCTGATACACGGGACGCAACAGCATCCACAGGTCACTATTATGGCCCCGAATGTAGCTATAGAGATCAAAATTGATGTAAACATGGTTTTATATTTTCCAAACACACTGGTCAGCCAATCATCAAATGGGTTATTTACACCAGAGTGTTCTGCCATTGTTTTGGAAAGGGTTTTTAATCCTTCTAAAGCCCTCATTACTGATCCGTCTGGGCGGATTGGTAATAAAAGTGCAGCAAAAATCTTAAAAAAAAAAAAAACGCGTTTTATTCTCCGCCAGTAGCATATCTAATGCTGTTCTGTTTTGTATTGCCATTAATGAGGTTGGGGCCAATTGTTCTGATAATCCTTCTATGGCATCTTGTGTCAGATTTGCCAATCTCATCTCATTATAGTGCACATAATTAATTCTATCCACATTTTTACTTGGGGTGACAGGGAATAGGGCTGAAATTATTGGGATATTCTAGAACCCGGCAGCAATTTGGTCTGCTAGTTTGTACTCATCAGGGACTCCTCTCGGACTCCTATTTAGTCTGTAGAGGTTTGACAATTAGTAGTTAGATCAAAGCTTCTGCTTCGTCCCGTGGCTTTCTCTAGTATATCTTCTGGGGTTAATTTGGTATAATCCATTTCTATCACAACCCTTCGACCTCTAACTTCTCTACTATGATCTCTGATTGGGGTCCTATAGTCGTTGTCTTGTTTCTATCTATTACATTGACCCTGTCTAAAAACTCAACTTCTATGATTCCCAGGGGGTCAGTTCCTGATATCTCAACTCCTAATAGTATATGGAGAAACAGGCGGATTGTTTTTCCCAGCATAATGAGTCTCATCTAAGGGGGTATCCTGTCCACTCCCCTATGGACATAGTAATGGGGTTCTGGATAGAACTATAATCCCTTTGTATTTTCAGTTTTCTCCACTCGTTTTTAAAATTCCCTAACCATGTTGGGTTTGGCGTCCATTTCCCTGTGTACCCTACCACTTGATCCCACCCTCTACACCACTTATTATCCACTTTACCCCTCGTGTTACACCATGCATTCATAGTCTGATATAAACAAACATATACGTCATATCCTCGCCACGAACTATTGTGTCCCCCACAGTCAATTACCTGACATAGATCAAATGTGTAAGATGTCGTCTCTCCCTTTACATATTCTATGGACAGCCCTCCATAATACTTTGAACACCTGTTTTCTTCCCCTAGGGATCTTTTTACTCTAGTTGGTTTTACAGTTGAAGTTTCATTCCTGTTCTGACTTTTTCCTACTCCTAGAATTGTCCACACTATTATCAGTGTTAATATCCCCACTATCCCCAGTAGTTTCCAGTTTTCCCACAACTTGACCCTCATGTTTTATTGATGCTGGTTTTCCTTATTATTCAATTCTGATCCTCCCTTTATCTTATTTTTCACAGCAAGTAATATATAATCAATATCAAAGCTACAGTAAAAAATAGCAAGCACAGTAAACTTATTCTAACGTATAAACTGAAATGGTTATATTCTGGCCTTTAAATGTCTTTTCAATAATGTGGAGAACTCTATAGAATTCCAACTTGTCCAAACCACACCCCAGCCGGGGTATTGACAATCTGGTGATGTGTAATTTGTCACACCACGTTCTCATGCAGATTAGACTGCTCTCAAAGTCCTCATATGTGGGTAGGTCTCTGGCAAGTGTTTTTGTGATCAGGTGGAAAACTATTCTGTCTGCCTCGTAAGTTATAGCAGAGTCACCTTTCGTTTTTCTCTGGGCCTTTACCTTGTCAACCCCATATTTTTGTCTGAATTTTTTTGCTATGCCCGCTCCAAATGCACAGTCTGCACTGACACAATGGGCTACAGCTTCTTCTTTAGGGGCTGTGAATAAATCCCTAGTTTTGTGGACTACCTGCAAAGTTTGTAGGTTACATTGTGATGGATGAAATTTTTTCCGTGTGTATGTGTTTGTGTGTCACCTCCTTTTGTGGTACCCTCACTCCCTCCTGCACCTCCTGTGGTATACGTGTCGTCCAATGATCTGGACGGTGGGTCCGCCGGACAGCACTGGCTCAGATGGTACCAAGTGTCACCTTTTCCTGCAAGACAAACACAGTGAGAGGTGCATGCAATTACCTTAATTGGAGCAGACCAGCGAGGCTCTTTCCATTTACGCCTGTAGATTCTCAATCTCACCCAGTCCCAAGTTCGGTCAGGTAGGGGTGCTGGATATTCGTGTCCCCTAAAATCAGTTGGTAACATTTTGTCAAAAGATTCAATTAGAGCAGTCAATTTGTCATAGTAAATTTTGTGTGATAACGGTTGTACTGGTTCCAATTGTAGTGGGGTCAGTGGGCCAGGAAATTGGCGACCAGTCAACAGTTCAAAGGGCGTGTATCCTGTTGCCCTACTCACAGAGCTCCTTACTGACATCAGAGCCAGTGGAAGAGCAGCCATCCATGTCAATTTAGTCTGTGTACAGATTTTAGCCAATTTGTTTTTCAATGTTAGATTCAACCGCTCAACCTTACCTTGTGACTGTGGGTGATAGACTGCCCCGAAATTATGTACTAAACCCAATGCCTTTTCCACATCAGCCAGATGTTAATTTTTAAAGTGTGAGCCGTTGTCAGATCTGATCCGGATTGGAAAACCATGACGTGTGATGTACTGGTTTATCAGACATTTAATGACAGCAGTGCTGTCTTCCTTGCCCACCGGGAAGGCCTCTGGCCATCCAGTATATGCATCAATCATAACAAGCAAGTATCGTTTACCATTTACCCTTTCAATCATGTCAGTGAAATCAATTATAACTTCATCCCCAGTTCCATTTGCCAATGGGAACGATCCCTGAGACGGTTTCATAGTTGATTTGACATTGTGCATCTGACAGATGTCAAATGTCCTTATGTACCCAGAAATTAGGTGTGGCATAAAAGGATGCCACCATGATTGCAATGCTCGTGACATTTGCTTATCACCACAGTGTGCATGTGTGTGGGCTTCTTTCAACATGCTTGGGACTAGTGACGCTGGGAGCAAAGCTCTACCATCAGGTGCTGTCCAAAGCCCATCCTCGTGTCTGATTGCCCCTTTGTTTTTCCACACAGACTTTTCTTCATCAGCAGCCATGTCTTGCTGCTCAGATAAGAATTCTCTTGAGAGTTTTGGTAGGAGGGATGTCACGTCTGTCTCAGAAGTCACCACAAACTGACCCTGTAGGTAGTCTGAGGCACGTTTTGCCGCCAAGTCTGCTGCATCATTCCTTGATATTAGGTCAGTTCCTTGAGAATGACCAGTGCACTTAATAATAGCCACTTTGTTTGACAACATTATGGCTTCAGAGAGCTCTCTTGCTTCTTTCTCATGAGTAATAGGCCGGCCAGAGGAAGTTGTGAATCCACATCTGATACACAAAGGCAGCTCCACGTGGGCTGTGAATACTGCATATGCAGAATCAGAGTAATTGACAGACTGTCCTTTTGAGTGTCTCAATGCATTGATTAGGGCCAATAGTTCTGCTTTTTGTGCAGATTGTTTGCCAATTAGGGGTTCCAGATTGTATGGTGACCACTTGATCATGCTGTAATTTAACCACAGCAAAGCCTGCTTTCAGAGTTCCATCATCTGCCCTGTGGCAGCTACCATCTGTAAACAGTGTTATTGGGTTGTCTGTTTCAGGAAGTGGGGAGGCATTCAGGCCCTTATTTTATTTTAGCTGACTTCCTCTCCTCAAACTGCAGTTTCAGAAGTTCTTTTGCAGCTTTAACAACTCAATTCCTTCTTTGTCCGCTCTCTACTGCTTTGTCTATGAAATCTACTGCATACCTTTTCCATTTAGTATCATTACTGCCTGGTACCTCAGGAGACTGTTCCATGGCCTGGGTCACACCAGCAGGAGCTCCTTGTAACACTGCTGCCCTGAAAATTCTATTAGTAACAGCGTTAGACATTTGGTTTTCATCGCATGCTTTTTCCCACTCTTTGACAGCATCTATTTATGTATGCTGCTCCATTTTCACCATCCCAATGTTTAAATTTCATGCTCTCTATTGACCACTAACTGCTTCAGCTGCTGGCTTATAGTTGGGTTTTACGGGGATGAGTGATGTTAGTATAGTCTCTGTATGGTGGGGGCAGTGGGCGTCGCTATTGGATCACTCTTCGCCTCAGCCTCAACTTCCTATCTCTTACTCAGTTTGGTTTCAGCGTCCTAACTGTTCACTTCCTTTTCTTTGGTTTCAACACAGTTGCTGCAAGTGTGACTCTAGACCATCTTAAATTGCATCTAACTGTTTTCCTTTCTTTGCATGGGCTCGCTTGTGCAACAGCCCTACTTCCTCTTTTCTGTGTCTTAAAACAGCTTCCTGTGCTCTTTTCTCTTGTATTCCCACTTTCTGAAACAGAGTTCCCTTTTTGTCCATACAATCAGTGCTATAATGTTCAATAAATTTGCGCGTACATTCTCCCAGTTCTTTTATCCGTTTTTTCCTATCTTTTTGATCAGTTTGTGCCAATAAGATATCTACCATTTTATCCTATTGTTGTCTTAAAGGAGGACAATCATATTCCTCACATTCTCTATCAAGTTCTCGTTCCATTTTTTAAAAAAATTTTTATTTATTTAAAAAAATTTTTTTTATTCATTTACTTTTTATCCGTATCCCTACACTCTCACTATTTCTCAATTCACTAAACCTGCTATCCTTGAGAAATTTACTTGAAGATGTCAGATCCTCGTCAGGATAAGAGGGATCTTCAAGGGTCTGCCTCTCTCAGGGAAAAAGGACTTCTAAATACCAATGTATTCTTAAGTACCGATGTACTTTTACCCTGTTAAATACCGATGTATTTACCCTGATAATTTACCTGAAAATGTCAAATTCTCGTCAGAATAAGAGGGATCTTCAGGGGTTTTGCCTTCTCAGGGAAAGGACTTTAAATACCGATGTATTTTAAATACCGATGTATTTACCCTGATAATTGGAAATATGAGTGACTTCGTCAAGACAAACAATTTCCAATTTATTTGCCTATTTAGGGAACAGGACTTCTCTTTAAAACCTAATGATTTACCCTAATTGCCTATTTAGGGAACAGGACTTCTCCGTAAATCCTAATGATTCACCCTAACTTTCTCTATCACAACTTATCACAATTCATTCTTCTCTTTTTTTTTTTTTTTTTAATTTTTATATGTAGTCTGTAACCTCCTGCATGCATCAAATGTATCAAAGAAATGAACAACGTATTTACCGATGACAAAAGCCACTTACTTAGAATGTTCAATAGCAGAATTTTAGAAAAAGGTTTCTGCTTACCTTTCTTTTAGAGAGGCGCCTCCGGATTTGGCATCAGAAATAAACGTTCATCTATTTGATAGAAAACAGTATGCTCTAGCATCCGGTAACATTTCTCTATACTTTGTGGACGTAATATAGCAGTTAACCCTTTATGTCTGCATTTATTAGTAAATGATCATCCTACATATGAGTTGCATTATTATTATAATCCTTTGTATGCTTGACCTTTAAACTTTCATGAAGAAGCCATGTTCAATCAGACTGTAGTCTGATCAGAAATGCAAAGACACTGTTCAAACACAGCCAGAAACAGGAAAATAGTTAAGAGACCTGTTTCAGTAAGGAGGTTCAACCAACTTGGAGTTTAAACTTGAACTCTGAGTTGATTTACCGAGAGATTAAAAACTCAGAATACTGAGAAAACTTTCAGAATAGCGGATCTGAGTTAGGTCAATCAACTTTGAGTAGACCAACTCAGAGTTAAGCGCGCACACCGCAACTATATAAAGGCATTATCAATGGAGCGCAGATACTACGAGTGACCATGGCAACATCTTAAAAAAAGAGATCAGCATTTCTTTCTCCAGCTAAATTGTGAGAAACTGCGCTTGTGCAAAGTTAAAGCAAATATGACCATATATTTTAAAAAGCAACACCACTGCATTAGTGAAACAGAGATAGCGTGGGAAAACAGCTGCTCAAGTTAATGCGTAATTTTACATTTAAAGTACTTAAATATTTAAGTATAATAAAATATGTAATGTTATGTGTGACGTTTATAATTTTTTTTTTACACACGTTCCCACTTTTATACACGTTTTAATAGATTTAAAAGTGTGTGGATGTTTCCATCCAAATATATTAATTACATTTATGTGCAATACTGGAATATTGCATAAAAGATGTGCGAAAAAAGCAGCGTTTCCATCTAGCAAGTCAAAGAGAACAAAATCAATTCCTAATTAAACGGGTGCCAAATATCAACAGTAAAGACATAATTTACTGTGATAGAAGAAGCTGTGTCAATCTTATCTTTATTTATTAAACGTAGGCTACTTGCGCCTCAGAAGACAATGCCGACAAACAATGAACACTTGGGGCCGTTTGAAGCCATGAGACGTGAAGAACATACGCTCTTGACACGCTACAGACGCTGCAGATGTGGGGAAAATGGTTAGGGCATTTTAGAAAGAATGACCAAAACAACATTTAAGATGTGTTACAGTGTGCTCAGCTTGCTCGTTTATCCATTCAGACATATTTTCATCATCATATGATCTCTTATAACAAACCTTTTTTAAAACATATACTGTAATTTGTTCAGTAAAAGTGTTTCCATCGTAGTTTATGCACATCTTTTCTATCGAATGAAAGTTTATCTCACTATACTCAGTTATGCGCGTGTTTTATATGCATTTTTTTAAAAAGTTATGTGCATCATGACATTTCCATCAATCATTTTTATGCGTATCTCCAAAATAAGCATAGAAATAGGTGTTTGTAAACGTGCGGCTAAGGTGAGAAATACTGCTTCATCATTAAAAAAGGGGAGGAGACCGACAGAAACTCCGAGTTTAGAGAATAAAACCTGCTCCTGACCAGGTTAGGTTCACAGAAAAAGTTACCACAGTAACTGACTCTTAGTTACCTCTCTTTCAGAAACAGGCTTGACTTACCCTGCTTTCTCGAGTAACAAACCTGCCATTTTGAAACGGAAAACCCAGACTTTCTCTAATTCAGGGTTAAAATACTCAGATTTTTCACTTAACCTCCTTTCTGAAACGGGCCCCGGGATTGTCTCTGTTGTTACTGTTTGCTATGACAATAAATACTTCTGCCTAGCAACCTCAGATTTCTGTTTGCCTCCATGGGAACTCCAACATGTGTCTGATAACAGACATATGGGAGTACGCCAGACAACCTATCACTCTGAAGAGTAAGAAAACGGGCCAATGGATGCCAAATTCATTGGCGGATCTCAGCTCCACAGCTGCCAGTGATTAGCCATTAGTGGGATATATCAGCTGGCGGCAGAGAGTGAGCATTAGAATTTTACTTTCAGAGCCTCTCACAAGACTGACGACACTCTATCAGCCAACCTGATTTCAAGACTGAAACCAGATTACTCACCAGTGCGGGAGAAGACTTGACAGCGGCAGTGTGAACAAAAGAGGAGTTTCCATTTAAAGAGAAGATTCCGTAAGAGAGCAACGCAGTCAAGCAACGTGTCTTTTTTTTAAGATGCTGTTCTGACTGTGCGTTTCTGGATGTGGTGGTTCCTATTTCCGGATAATGGGCATGGGTACCACATCACCAACCCAGTCTCACGGCAGTTCGTGAAATAGTCACGAAATTTAATCTATTGATTCATGTTCATGGGCACGAATTTCCCTCTTTTTTTCGTGTCACCGTGCACGAATTTCCATCCAATGTATTTCAATAGGACATAATTTTTGTGTCTCTAGCACGATTTATTTCGCCATAGGGTACCCGATGCTGCGCTTTTAAAAAAATATTTGTATTAAATATTATTATAACCACAAGGTACCAGACGCAGTATTACGATTATTATTATAGCCACAGGGTACCAGACGCAGTATTTTGATTATTATTACAGCCACAGGGTACCAGATGCAGTATTTTGATAATTATTATTATTGACACAGGGTACCAGACGCAGTATTTGGATTATTATTATTACAGCCACAGGGTACCAGACGCAGTATTTTAATTATTATTATTATTGACATAGTTTATCAGACGCAGTATTATGATTATTATTATTACAGCCACAGGGTACCAGACGCAGTTTTTTATTATTAATATTATTATTATTATTATTGACAAAGTGTACCAGACACAGTTTTTTTTATTAATTTATATTTTATTTCATTTTTTCCATAGAATAGCAGACGCTGTATTGTTTATTTATTTTATTTTGCCACAGGGTATGCAGTATTTTATTTATTTATTCTATTGCCATGGGGTACCAGACGTTGTGTCTTTTCATAATTTATTATAATAATTGTTACTTTTCTTCAAGAACTATTTTCTATACCGACGCAAAAGGAATTCCATTGCTTTCAATGGGTTGCCTCAGGCGTCATATGGAGACGTTCAAAGCCTCGTATAATTACTAAAAGATGTCAACGCAATATTTTAAACCTGGTTTACGCCTATTATCACAGTTTTTTTTTTTTTAATATGTGATTTTTGTTTTGTTCATGAAAAGCGTCTGTAAAGAGGGTCGAGACAACTGTAAATGGGAATATACATCGGTCAACGTGACTTCTATTCAACAGTGAGTTTAACATCGCTCAGCTATTGGTCAAAATGCATCACCGGTGAGTTCACCGATGAGTTCAACTGTGCAGCAATACGTGGTAGGTTAATGCTACATAATGTATTTTTAAATTTTTATTGGAGATTAGATGGTATTCATAAATATGTTATCATTTACTTTATATTTAATGAGTGAAATTATATTCAATTGCCCAGTTTAGGGTAATTATGCCTAATAAAATTGATTAATTTGTTTGTTTGTTTTTTACTTAAAAAAATATTACATTTAAAGTACTAAGTTTTAAAAGTATTTTCAGCTGATCTTTTTATTATTAATTGAAGTTGGGGTCATAGTACGTCGAGATCTATTTTTTTTTTTACAGTCTATGGTCGCAATCCCAAGGTTCATTGCGATCCCAAGGTCCACTGCGGTTTTCCATGCGGTAAGTAAAAAGTAAACAAATAAAAACGATTTGTTGATTTAGATAAGGGGTTTGTTTAGAACCTTTATAAAAGCAGGGAAGTTATCTCCTGATGCATTAAATGACTGCAGACTTGATATAAATAAAGCATGTACTGCAAACTAGTGATGTTATCTAATTACATACAAGTTCATTTATTAAAAAATATATTTTCCCCACATATAGTCATGCATAGCTCAGAACAATATAGTTATACATTTGAAGATGAGGAACAGTGTTACCAGATTGTTTTCCACAATAGTAATCGTCCAAAATCTAAATAAATTGTGCAATATGCAATAAATATTACCTCTAATAATACAATTGTATTCATAACTACATCAATATTAAAGCAAATCAAGTGTTTCTCTAAACGTTAAAGGCTACATTGTAACTGCAATTATTTTTCATGCCTTAAAAGAAAAAAAAGGCAGACATAACTGAAAATTCTGCCTGACTGAGCACATTTTATTCATTTTAGACCACAAAACTAACCAAAAACTGATTAATCTACCATATATTAATTTTTAAATATTTCCCAAATGATGTTGATGAAAAAATAAACGGGGGCTAATAATTCAGGGGGGCTAATAATTCTGAATTCAACTGTGTGTGTGTGTGTGTGTATATATATATATATATATATATATATATATATATATATATATATATATATATATATATATATATATATATATATAGTTGATGTCAGAATTATTAGCCCCCCTTTTAATTTATATATTTAATTTAAATATTTCCCAAATGATGTTTAACAGAGCAAGGAAATTTTCACAGTATGTCTGATAGTATTTTTTCTTCTGGAGAAAGTCTTATATGTTTTATCTGGCTAGAATAAAAGCAGTTTCTAATTTTTTAAAGTCAAAATTATTAGCCTCTTTAAGCTATATTTTTTCGATAATCTACAGAACAAACCATCATTTTACAATAACTTACCTAATTACCCTAACCTGCCTAGTTAACCTAATTAACCTAGTTAAGCCATTAAATGTCACTTCAAGCTGTATAGAAGTGTCTTGAAGAATATCTAGTCTAATATTATGTACTGTCATCATGGCAAAGAGAAAATAAATCAGTTATTAGAAATGAGTTATTAAAACTGTTATGTTTAGAAATGTGTTGAAAAAAAATCTTCTCTGTTAAACATAAATTGGGGGAAAAATAAACAGAAGGGGGCTAATAATTCTGACTTCAACTATATATATATATATATATAAATTATAAGGTGTTCAGATATGAATATTTTGTTTTCAGGTTCTTCAAATTACTTTAAATCCAATTTCCCAATTTTCTTATAAGCAAAAGGTAAAGGCACTTTTAGAACCCATGTTTATATTGTTAAATTGCACTTGTCCCTCTCTCTATCTTTTTTAACACATTTGTATTTGTTTGTTTAATCCTTGTGTCTTTCAGTCTGTTTCTGCCTATCACAATGAGTGATTCAGAACTTCAAGAGCAACTTTTAAACCTTGATACTCGGATTGATCAAGATTTCAATTATAAGCTCAAGTCTTGATGACAACTTGGTGATCTGCAGGAAGCAACTGCAGTAAAGACAACTGAACCAAGGGTATGGTGGAAAAAGAGAAAGACACATTGTGTAAGGAAGGCCAAGACCAATCTGGAATCAATAAAGGGTTAGATTTTCATTCCATGTATATTAAATATGTACAATGTTTAGGCATAAATGATTGTATGAGATAAAATTTACATGCATTTATTCTTCCACTACTATTGTATTAACGGAAAGAGATGCATTAGTTTTACTCTTACTGTTGTTTATGAAAAACATTAAGCTACAGTATAAGCTCACAAAATATTGTGGCTTAACTGTTTAAAACAATTTGTTTTATGTGTTGATTAGTGGCCAACCTTTTTTTTTCTTTTTCAGAAAGTATTTTGTTTATTCTGATTTGTATGACACCTTATAGACCATAAACTGATTCGACTGTCCACATTGGAGTCCAGGAAATAAGAAGTCTGATTATGCTGCTTATCTACTAGTCTTGGGATAAGTTGAAATGTTATTATTGTTAATTTTCTGTTGTTTTAATCTTGTACAGCTCATAGGAACTCCAATCGTCCCAACTGTGAGAGGGCCTTGCTCCAGTGACTGTTGGTGTGTACTTCATTGTATCCATTAGTCCCTGTATCTGTAGACCTAGGTGACAGTGGGCTAGAGTGAAATTTTGGTTTTATTTAAACTAAGGCATAATGATGGCCTTTTTGTCTCAGATTTGGTCATGCAAGTAATTAATTGATATCATAAAATATTTTTATATTCTTTCCATTGTAGGTGGAAAAGATGTTGGTATAATTATTTTTAATAGACTGCCAAGATCTCAGCAGACATTTTTCTTAGATATTCTTGAGTGGGAGTCTGTGCAATACAAGGTGGATAGTATTTGCAAGAAGGATGTACTAGGTACTTTAAACTGTATGTGTTGAAACTAAATTAACAAGAAAACAGCTCTTTGATGTTCACCTAGTAAAATTAGATTAGAAGATATAAACTGTCATGTACTTGTTCTTGACAGGAAGAACAAGTGACACTAATGACACTACCTCCAAAGAGTTGCAAAAAGCTGTCCAAAGTTCCAGCACCCTCTTTAAGTCCTTCATTTTGGTGTTCCATGCCAAAGCACATGAGTTTTAATGTGAGATTGGTGAACTATATGAGCATCTTAAACTGATGCCAAAATTTTGTTATTGCTTTCTAGGATATTGGCATACAAGGATAGGTGTGGTTTAACTGTTGGGAAGGAGGTTGGAACAGTGAAATGTTTCCTCTCTAGGATTGCAGTGACCAGACATGCTACTGTAACTCTCATGGTCATGTACTGGAATTAGCAGATGTTCAACTATTTGGCCATCTAGCTGACCTGTTGATATCAGAAGGTAAAGACATCCAGTAGAATTTGTTTTAGATGTTCAGTAGCCAATTTGAATAGTATTATGATTTTTGATTTCTTATCACTGTAGACCACAACAGCTCTGCAATGCAAGTTGCAAAACAGAATCCATGAAACTGGCAGTGACCGGAAACCAATTTGAAGACTTTGGTTTATGATGTAGAGAAGTGGGCAGATGGTGAGGAAATTATTATTAATATTATATATAGTCATGAATAATTGTAAGTGTTACTATTATAGTTTTGTATTTTCACTAGCAGAAGCAAGACAACAAAAAACAGAAGTGATGTGGATGTCTTCGCCTTATAGCATGGTATGTACACTAGACTTCTGACAGTTTTGATTCTTTAAAAGTTGATGTATAATCCATGTGATACAACTTTCTTCTTATGAATACATTTCAGACTCTGTCGATCTAACAACAACGAGAAGGGCGTTCAACATCATCATGCTAGTAAGTATTCTTCAAGAGAAGCAGAGGATTCTTGTGGCAGAGATGGCCAACCATTATAAATACCAAATACCTTTCAACTCATCCTGGTTCCTTCAGAGAACTGTCCTGCTTATGTGCTACTGAAAAGTATGCATTTGTATTATTTAGCACAAACATAAGCATAAGGTTACCCAGTCCAAAGGATGTTAATACATTTTAATGTGGTTGTGTTCTTCTTTTAAGATACGACATGTGGCCTAAACGAAGAGGGGTTAAAAGGTCTGTGGATCATCATTCTCAGAAAGCAACAAAATAACTGAGGAAAAAAAAAAGTATGACACGAGGGTGCAAGCTAGAGACCTGCAAGGTACCTGCATGTTTTGGCCGGAGCAGAGAACATACATCTTTTAAATAAAGCTCCAAATAAAATCTGAATTTCATAATCTATAACCAAATTGTTGTCTCTTTTTTTTTTTCAACTACATAGACATGTACAGTATGTATGCATGCACTGAAAAAAGTGATTTTGGAGAGCGGTAAATTTAATCTGTGGAAACCATATAATATTTACTTGATTATTGCAGCCAGCCAAGGAATTCAAAAGTAATGGGTAAATTCTACATATGCTACCCATTCGTCAACAGTACCAACCATCACATAGAAAAATACAGTAAAGTATACCCCCCCAAACCGTGAGTTTTTGTGCTTGAAATTGCGCATGCGTCAGCCCGTGTTTTTGAGTATGTGGGCGTCGCTGGATCCTCTCACCGGCTGCCATCGAACAGCAGAAGTTAAGGTAAGCTCAACTTAAGGTCATTTTTGAAATTTATGAGATATTACACTTCACTTGTATTCGGCGTTCGTTTGTTTAAAATGTCTTTACTTGAAAATTAAGTTTGAAACTGTCGCTGGCGTCACCATGGCCCGGAACACACCAAGCCGACAGCCAGCCGTTGAGCAACGTCTGCTCGTCGGTCAGGCAAATTGGTATGTTGTGTTTCACGCGTCGGTTAGATGTGTTCAAATACAAGGTCAGTTTGTGTATTTAAACACATCAAACCGACGCGTGAAAAACAACATACCAATTTGCCTGACCGACGAGCAGGCTAGAGATCTGCATTCTTTCGGCTGTTCCAGCAGTTTTCTTGAGCGCGGGAATAAATTTCCGGATAAAACGCGGTAGCGGTTTTTTGAAAGTAGCTGTAATTTGAGAGCGGCCTAAGTAACTATATGGCACTCCCGAGAGAGAGAGAGAGAGAGAGAGCGCGCGCATCAGCCGTGCTGTGTGTGTGTGTGTGTGAGAAAGGGAGAACCAGAAAGCGCGCCACTGCTTTGCACTAACGTTACCGCAGCAACGCTGCACTGCTTTGGCAAAACGAACATACAGTTATTTGCCATGCCAACAAAGCACCTAAATGTGAATGCGAGAGCGCATCCGCCATTTCAGTCCCTGCAGTCCCCATTTCGTCGTTGCTAGTTCTTTGCCATCAGTTTGGTGTGTCCCGGACTTTAACTGTATACACAACTGCCGGTAACTTATGTGGTAGTGGTTTGCTTTTTACAAGATTAGTCAGCATGCATGGCCGCGTCTGACCGCAGATTTTAAGGCTAGAAACTAGTCAACGCCAGTTTTTCCTTATATATTCAATGGGCAGAGGATTAAAAATAAAAAACATAGTACCACTGTATACCACAAATATGTGTGAAAACACCCACTGTTGCTTCACCTAAGTTTTTTTTAACAAATTGTGGGATCACTTAAAACATTTAAGAGCTGATTTTATATTATATTTTGTATTTTTAGAACATCAGTGCTTAATAAATGTTTCCATAATCTTGTAATATGTTATATGAGGCATATTAAATCTATGATGCTAAAAATAAATGAACCATAGATATTAATATGTATTTGCAATGCCTTAATTTTAGTGAGTTAAGTACACAGTCTGTTATTTCTGCATAACCGACCCTTGTCAGACAGACTGCCCTGATCAGAGGAGCACAGATAAACTACCGTGTTTTCCCAATTAATCGCCGTTCTGCAATTAGTTTATTTAAATGGCTGGGGTTATAATCCATTTTGCATATTAAACACCCACCTGAATAACCACCAGGGGTTATTTATTTCTGTTGTAGGCAGAGTCTGTGTATGTGGACATTCACTATTTGACCCTCTCTTCGGTTTCTCTTGTCTGTCCTCCACAAGTAGAGACTCACTGATGGACCGCTGTTATGCATTCTAGGGCTGATACATCCACCCACGTCCACACCGCAAGTGTATCCTTTACAGGTATGCAAGTTTTCTAAATAAAATAAATCGCATTGTCCTTAAAGGTGTAGCTACCTTAACCAAAGTTCTCAGTTATGGGAAAATGAACTGGAAATGCAAGTTGTGCAAATTCACAACATCAAAAAGATTGGACCTGCTGAAACACAGCAGGCTAAAACATGAGCATTTAGGTCGAGTCCACTCCATACCCTGCCTCTATGCAGATTGTCCTTGCACCGTCAAGACATGGGGTGAATTAAGGACACATTTGTCAAGGCATCATTCTCAGTCAAACCAGCCAGGAAACACCCTGTCGTTTACATGCATTGTCTGTAATTCATGCTCTTTTGACAATGAGAGGCATTTTTTTGAACATCTTGGTGGCCATCCAAAAAAGTTTGAAACTGTGCCATGTGTTTTTGATGGTTGTGATTATAAGACCAACAAATATACAACATATCACAGCCACAAGTGTAGACAACACAACCCACATTCATTGGAAGATTTTAAGACCAATGTTCTTTATCAACACTGTTACGACTTTATAGTTTTGTTCTAGGGTTTAAGAGGCAACATTTAAAGGTGGTTAAAATTTGTGGTGAGTAGGTGGCAAAATTTCAATAACAACCAAAATACTGCCAAAAATAGGTGAATTTATTTACAATCGTGAAAAGGCAAACAGAAAAGTATTATTTACAAGATCACACAAAAGAGAATAAATCAACGTATTATGGTTGGGGAAACGAGAATTAAGTGGCGCCAAAGAAATGAAAGTAATAGAACAAAACGCCCAAATCTAGCTATTATAACCCTCTAAACTATCTAATAGAAAATAAACAAAAAGAACATCTTCAGCGTTTTTACGCTATATCTAATCCTACTCTTCTAACCAAAAATATGAAGAAAACTTACAGCGGGTGGCGCTCAGTTCTAAACTAGTGTGTTAAGACAGTGGAGTTATCTACGTGATGTAAGATGTATGTCACGTGACCTCTAAACTCCTCGAATCCCAGGGAAAGGCTGACGCCAGAGATAAGGGATTTTTACAAGCACAGAAACAAGACGGTAACAGCTATGAACACAACAAGAACAAGACCAAAATCAAAACTCTAAACTAACATCAATATCACATCACATAAGCCAAAACACACACAAAAGCAAGCAGCAAAAAGCAGAACGAGCTTCTCCGCTCGCGTCCCTTTAAACTGTGAGCTCCTAATGTGATTGGTAGCGATGTCGATGACGTCACAGGGTGGAATAGAGATTGACATCTTCACGGACGAATGGGAAACTGGAATGGGCGTACCTGAGAATTGACAGAGAGAGAGGGAGGGAGCGAGCGAGTGAGCGAAAGAGAGAGAGAGAGAGCGAGCGAACACACACAAGCAAAACAGACAGGCATAATTTACATTTGACTGTAACGCCCTGACCCTCAAGAACAAACCTGTTTGTTAAAATAAACCAGAGAAAAAAAAATTAAACTCTAGACAGGGCATCCGCCATGACATTATCAATGCCTTTTTTATGTCTAATATCCAAATTATAATTCTGGACTAGCAGAGACCATCTCATCAGTCGTTGGTTATGATTGTACATCCTGGATAAAAATACGAGGGGATTGTGATCCGTATATACAATCACAGGTAAACAGCTGGAACCAATGTAAACCTCAAAGTGTTGCAAAGCAAACAACAGAGCAAGGGTTTCCTTTTCAATCGTAGAGTAATTGAGCTGATGTTTATTAAACTTACGAGAGAAATAGCTAACAGGATGGTCAATACTAGTTTCATCTTCCTGGAGGAGTACTGCACCAGAACCCACAGCACTTGCATCAATCTCAAGCTTAAATGGTGATGCACAGTCAGGAGCGGCAAGAACAGGTGCATTACATAACAGTGCTTTCACACTATCAAAGGCACTTTGACAAGCATCAGACCATACATACGATGTAGAAGGGCTAAGTAAGGATGTTAAGGGGTTAACCACAGTAGAAAAGTTTTTGCAAAAACTGCGGTAATAACCGGCCATACCCAAGAACCTCCGTAGTTCTCGGCGAGTGGTGGGGACTGGAAACTGTGAAATAGCGGTTACTTTCGCATCTACAGGGCGAACTTGACCTTGTCCAACCTCCTTACCCAGGTATGTGACAGTCGCTTGGCCGAACTCACATTTAGCTAAATTCAGTGTCAGAGATGCGTTAGAAAGTCGTGTAAATATTTCCCTTAACGAATTCACATGATCACGCCAGCTCATGGAATAAACTACTACATCATCGAGATATGCGCTACAGTTTGGTACATCTGCCAACACCGTATTTACTAGACGTTGAAACGTTGCGGGTGCGTTTCTAAGACCGAAAGCCATCGAAGTATATTGTGTAAATGAATCTGGAGTGACGAATGCTGAGATGTCAGAAGCTCTATCTTTGAGTGGAATTTGCCAATAACCCTTCAGCATGTCTAATTTAGAGACAAACCGCGCAGAACCGACGTTGTCAACGCAGTCCTCCATGCGTGGTAAAGGATAGCTGTCTGGGACAGTGACTGCGTTAACCTTTCGGTAATCAGTACAAAATCTGTTCGTTCCATCTGGTTTTGGCACCAGCAAGCACGGTGAACTCCAAGGGCTACTGCTAGGTTTTGCCAATTTATTTTCAAGCAAGTAGTTCACTTCTTGACGCATAATGGATCTTTTAACCATATTCAAACGATATGGGTGCTGCTTTATTGGACGCGCGCCATCCACATTAATATCGTGTTTTAACACATTTGTTTGGGTTGGAACATCATTAAACAAACAGTTAAAATCAGATATTAACTTGCGAGAGGTCCCGGGTTCATATCCCGGACGAGCCCCCATTTAAATGTTACGACTTTATAGTTTTGTTCTAGGGTTTAAGAGGCAACATTTAAAGGTGGTTAAAATTTGTGGTGAGTAGGTGGCAAAATTTCAATAACAACCAAAATACTGCCAAAAATAGGTGAATTTATTTACAATCGTGAAAAGGCAAACAGAAAAGAAAAGTATTATTTACAAGATCACACAAAAGAGAATAAATCAACGTATTATGGTTGGGGAAACGAGAATTAAGTGGCGCCAAAGAAATGAAAGTAATAGAACAAAACGCCCAAATCTAGCTATTATAACCCTCTAAACTATCTAATAGAAAATAAACAAAAAGAGCATCTTCAGCGTTTTTACGCTATATCTAATCCTACTCTTCTAACCAAAAATATGAAGAAAACTTACAGCGGGTGGCGCTCACTTCTAAACTAGTGTGTTAAGACAGTGGAGTTATCTACGTGATGTAAGATGTATGTCACGTGACCTCTAAACTCCTCGAATCCCAGGGAAAGGCTGACGCCAGAGATAAGGGATTTTTACAAGCACACAAACAAGACGGTAACAGCTATGAACACAACAAGAACAAGACCAAAATCAAAACTCTAAACTAACATCAATATCACATCACATAAGCCAAAACACACACAAAAGCAAGCAGCATAAAGCAAACAAGACAGAACAAAAAGCAGAACGAGCTTCCCCGCTCGCGTCCCTTTAAACTGTGAGCTCCTAATGTGATTGGTAGCGATTGTCGATGACGTCACAGGGTGGAATAGAGATTGACATCTTCACGGACGAATGGGAAACTGGAATGGGCGTACCTGAGAATTGACAGAGAGAGAGGGAGGGAGCGAGCGAGCGAAAGAGAGAGAGAGAGAGAGCGAGCGAACACACACAAGCAAAACAGACAGGCATAATTTACATTTGACTGTAACAACACCATAACAACCTAGACGAAGAAAGTGATTTTGTTGAGGATGAAAACGACTGTGGCTCAGTCCTTGAGGAGGATGAAGACTTCAACAAAATGATTACTAAAAGAGTGGGGTTGCTCCTCCTGAAAATGGAGAACATTTTTAATGTCTCCAATTCATGCATTGATGAACTAGTAGAGGAATTTTATTTCCTTACAGCGTCTGCATCTGGCCCTGCCATTAAAGAGATCATTTTGAGTACTTTAAGAAAACATGGCTGTACATTCCAAGACGTGGTGATATCAGAACTGGTCAAAGACCTTTGCCGGCTAAGCCCTGTCTGTGCTGCTTTACAAGTAAATGGTCCTTTAAGCAGCAAGTTCAGGAGAGAGCAATTTAGTAAGGAGCATTTCTCATTGATTGAACCAGTTGAGTACATAATTGATAGTACAGAGAAAAAGTCATTTCAGTATATACCAATCCTCCCATTATTAACTCAACTTGTGAACAACAGACACATTCAAAACACAATATTACAAAACAAAAAGCCGTCTGATGCCTCTTCTGGATACAAATCATTTAATGATGGATCTTTACTAAAAGAAAACAACTTTTTATGTGAGGATGAACTTAAACTCCCCCTCATATTATATATAGATGACTTTGAGATATGCAACCCTCTGGGTACATCCCGCAAGAAGCATAAAGTCACAGCAGTGTACTGGGTGTTTGCAGACATACATGCCACATCGAGATCTACACTGACTTCCATTTACTTAGCCATTTTGTGCAAGGCAAATGATGTCAACCAGTATGGCTATGCAAAAGTTTTGGACCCATTGCTCAAAGATTTGAAGTCCTTTGAAGATGATGGTATTTTTGTTTCAAGTCTGGGCAAAGTGGTCAAGGGCACTGTACGAGCTGTTGTCGCTGACAATCTTGGTGCTCATTCAATAGGTGGCTTTGTTGAAAGCTTTTCAGCTTCCCATTTCTGTCACTTTTGCATTGGAGAACGGTCACAGATCCAGGAGCATGAAGTAGGAGAAGGACTGTTTCCTCTACCGACTAAGTCCAACTATGCCATGCATGTCAAAGCAGCACTTTCTGATCCAGCACAAGGTCACCACTGCGGAGTTAAAAGACAGTGTCCCATCTCAGTCAGACTTCATAACTTTCATGCTATATCAAGTTATCCCCCTGATGCTTTGCATGATTTGCTTGAAGGGATTGTAACTCTGGAAATATCAATCTGTCTCGATGTGTTAATCAAAAAGAAATACTTCTCTCTTCAGGAGCTCAACCATTCCATTCAATGCTTTCCTTTCAAATGGAGTGACAAAACAAACCGTCCACAGCCCATTGCCCCAAATTTCCACCTACGAAAAAGCATAGGAGGTAACGCACATGAAAACTGGTGTTTGTTGAGAATGATGCCACTCATGATTGGCGAAAAAGTCTCAGAAGATGAGCCTGCTTGGGAGGTATTGATGACCATAAAAGATGTTGTGGAGCTTGTCATGGCTCCTCACCACACAGATGAAACAATCGGATACATGCAAAGTAAGATCTCAGAACACCGTTACAGATATTTTGAAGTGTTCCCAGAAGAGAAAGTTCGACCAAAACACCACTTTCTTGAGCATTATCCATGGCTTACAACTGTTTACGGGCCACTTGTACATTTCTGGACTATGCGGTTTGAAGCCAAACATCGATTCTTTAAAAGGATTGTGAGACAGACTGGGTGTTTTAGAAACATACTTATGACAATGGCAAGAAAGCACCAATCGATGATTGCATATCATACCAACAATTGCAACAACCAAAGGCCAGCACTGTCAGTGTCCCAGAGGACTCTGGTCGCAGTTGATCTTCTAAAAGATGGCATTAAGGAGTCCTTTGCAAGGAAGTTCCCTGGGGAAGTGTTTGTGAACATGACAAATAAAGCAAACATTTTAGGCACAGACTATAATACTGGCATGATGCTGCCATTTGGTTCAACAGGAGGCCTACCTGACTTTGGAGAAATCCAGCAAATAATCATTGTGCACAAAACTTCTGTCTTTGTTCTGAAATTGCTCAATGGTTGGTATTGTGAACACCTGAGGAGTTTCAAAGTAGAACACACAGGAGAGACAGAAATCCTTAAACATTCTGAATGTAAAGAAACATACCCCTTGGCTGCATACAATACAGCAGATGGCCGTATGGTGACCCTAGAACATTTCATTTGTACATCAGAGTAAGTGTAATGGGTTGATTTATATATGTTGTCATGTCAAATATGTAAGCACATTTCAAATTGTTATTGAAACAATTATTTAACAGCTGTATGGCCAGGAATCCTGTCTTATTTATTTATTGTAATGTTTATTTAACAGGGACGATACATACAATATTGCTACAGAAAATGTGTGATACTATCCTCCTTCTTTTTTCCTCATCTACCTCTTCTTAAAATAATAATGACAAATCAAAGATTATTTCTTGAAATTTCCACTTCACTAAATATCAGTTTATTGCTTTGCCAGAACAATATTGAACCTATGCAAATAAGCTCATCAACTATTAATAACCTGTCTAATTTTTTTCTTTTTCTCTCTCTACAGCTAAAGAAACACACTACAATCAACAATGTCGGTCCAGTTAAGAGTAATTTTAGAAGAACACAACATTCAAAAATTGAAACTTCCAACAGGAATTCCAAAAACATTGGAAGATCTTGTTTCCATAATTACTGCAACTTTCCAATTGCATGGGGAAATTGGACTACTATACCAAGACAGTAACTTTGACAATCAGTTTTTCAGTGTCACCTCAACTGCTGACTTGTATGACAAGGCCACTGTTAAAGTGATCCTAAAAGAGCCGACAATCACCCTTGACCTACACCCAGTATTTGAATCATCTACATTGAGTAAAGTGAGCACCCATTCTGCTAGTACTACTGAAACGGACATCTGCCCTGCAGATCATGATGCATCCTCAGAGGTATCAAACTGCGCATCTTCAAGTTCCAGTGATACCATTATTCTTCCTGATTCATGTCGCTCTGCTGCATGGCCAGTGCCGTTCCAAGTTCCAGAGTTTTCTAGAGACATAGAACTAATCCTCGCAGAGGCAAACAACTCATATCATGCCACTGGAAGACACTTCATGGATGCCAGTATTAAATCAGCAATAATGCAAGAGCTTGCAAAAGTAATTTTTTCATACACTGCTTACCCAACCAATGAGCAGATCCTCTCAGTAGCTGAAACCTTGGTTTCTAAGTTTCCGTGTCTTACGGAGCCAGGATCATTTGCGGGATTATATGGCTGGCAGCAGCGCATAAAAAACAAGATGCACAATTACCGTGCCAAGCTAAGATCTCGAAAATATTCTTAGACGGAAATTGAAATCAACACTTTAAAAAGGAAGCATCCAGCTGATGTAGGACCTTTGAAAAATATAAAAAAACAGAGGTTAATTACCTCCCTCCACACCCTACTGGTGAAAGCCAAGAGACACTGGAGAAAGAGAGACTTGAATTAATTTGTGAAATTACAAAGAAAAACAATGCAAAGACAATTGCAGATAAAATGAATAAAACCTTCTCTAGCCGAAGAATTGAAGTGGTCAGCCTCAGCCCCTCAGTTGGTGTGTTTAAAGAAAGGTGGCCAGCATTATTCACTGAGGCTCAGGTGAGAATGTTTTATTTTTTTCTTCCCACTAAAATACTTTCATGTGATTACTATAAGATCTGGTCTGTCATTTAAAATATAATTTTTGGTCCATTTACTTCCTAGATCAAGGAGGAGTTCAGACGCATCACAACAGTTTCCTTGGAGGACACATTCCTGCGGAAGCTTGATGAGTACACACCTGGTCTTTTGCAGCTAATGCGTGCCAAAGGAGGAGCAGCTGGTTGCAAGATGCGTCCTCTGCTGGACACTTTAATTGAATGTTATTTTATTTTTTCACAAATATATAATTATTAATATGAGGGAATTAAAAGTGAAATAATTTGTAAACAATTGCTTTGTTGTGTTAAGTTGAGCTCCTTACCAACTTAAACTACCTTTTAACATCAATGTGTGAATTCGGTCTTATCAATCCATTTTCTTTACTGCTTTATCCATTCGGGTTACGAGAAGCTTGAGCCAACCAAGCATTTATCAGGCGAAGGGGTAGGGTTCACCCTGGACAGGTCACCAGTCTATTGCAGGACTGGAATTCAGTCTTAGTATATGTAAATCACTCCTCATTCTGCTAAATTGTATCTCCCTACAGACACAGAACATTGAGAAAAAAAGAGATGCTGTTGTCTGCTGCCTCATTAACTACCTCGGTGAAAGACAAGAAGATCTTTTCCATGACTGGCAGGTATGTCATACTGATAACAGATTCTTGATTAACTCAAGGTATCCTCCTCTCCTCTCATATCCACCCTTTTCCTTTGTCTTCTACTCCCCTTCTGCTCTCCTTTAGATAAACTGAAATATATTGAAACAGCATATTAAACAAAAATTGTGTATGCTTATTGTTTGTGTCTTTTAAACATGTAGGAATGTGAGACAAGTACACAGACAAGACGATGAAGGTGATTGTGAAACACAATGTCATGGCTGAGGAGGACGATTTGTCCATTGTGATCGAGGGAAACCAAGTGATGGAAGGATGTGGAAGCCGAACAAAGGCATGCATACTGCTGATGGGACTCATATATGCAATCAACATTGAATATCCAAAGGAGCTGAAGAACACGTTTTAGGCTTTTCAAAAACTTTTTTTGGAAATTGATGGGGCAAAACTACTGAAGAAGGTCCAAAGCCTCAAAAATAAGCTCATGCAGTAGACATTTCTCCTCTTGTTTGAAGAGGATCTTTTGTTTGGATATACCTTGATGGAGTTGTAATGGAGTGTTTTATATTTTTCTTCTCTTCCCTCATTTGCTCCACACACAGACACAGACCCATCCACTGTCTCTCAGCCCTCTACATTGCTCTTGTTTTCTCCCATATTGACAGAAAAGGAATACTTATAGAAAGTGGCCTGAACAATTTTGATCTCACCTACCCTCTTTTCCTCCCCATTTGTTTATTTTATTCTCATCCTATCTGCGAGAGTGAGAGTAGGACAAAAACTAAAGAATGTTGGTATTTTGTTTTACTTTTATTCAGATATTTTATACTGTACATACACATAAACAACCACAAGTTTGTGTGTGCTTTTGGCTTTTAAAATAGAATAAGTGGCCTTTGAAAGTGTTGTAAGCAAGTAGCCAATTATCCAGAAAAAACATTTGAAAATCATCTTAGTGAGTTATAATACAGGTTTATTCATTCATTGTTGTGTTAAGATGTACTTTAATTAGCACTTTATTCTGTGTTTTTAGATCCAAGAAAATCTTGATGTGATTGGACATCCAGCTCTGCTCTGATTACCTCACTTCTCCTTTCATTTTCCTTTTTTTTTGCTCCCTTCTCTCCTCACTTCTCTTTTCCGCTCTGATCTGGATGTCCTAAAACAGGGATATGTTTTATTATCCAACATTATTGAAACAATCATTTGAAACTGTTGTCTTAATGAGTTATAACAGGTTTATTTGTTCATTGTTGTGAGAAGCTTTTGTACTATATTTAGCACTTTATTCTGTGTTTTGATAATTTGGTGCATCATTGTAGGGCTGTGCGATAACACGATATTTGATCGTGGACGATCAAAATTACTGCACGATCCACTTTTTCGGAAGAATCGTTGTATCGCCATATAAAGTGCACAACACGTCATATCCTTTGCAGTTCGATAGACAGAGTTGGTGATAATGGAAGGAAACACGGAGTTGGTTCCTAAAAAAAATTGAACTTCTGTAATATGGAAATGGTTCGGATTTTTTGCTAACAGACACAGCGCAAACAACAGTTATTTGCAAATGTTGCAATGATAAGATTCGCACGACGGATAGCAACACAACGAACCTTTTTAACCACCTCAAGAGAAAGCACCCGAAAGAATATGCGGAGTCAAATTTTAAAAGGACCCCACGCGAGTACATTTAAACATTTTATATATATTTTTACATTGTGTTGTGCATTAGGTTAAATCTAATTGATACATTGTTGTTGGTACAGTAATTGTAATGCAAGTCTTGTTGAATGTTCTTTCTTTGCAGAATAGCACTTGCATTAAATCTTCACTTGATTAAAATATTCTTATACATACATGCTAAGAGTATATTTTTATATGGGGACATTAGTTTGGTTGTATTGTACCTTTGTAATTTGCAAAATATTCTTAAAAAACCAACTTAAAAAAAAAAATCGGGATAAAAATCGTGAATCGTGATTTCCCCAGAAAAAATCGGGATATGATATTTTTTTACATATCGCCCACCCCTACATCATTGCTTCATACAAGCAAGGCTGTTCAGTTATTTGTTTTATAAATGTATCTGGACAACAGACCACTGTTGTGTAAATCTGACGAGACACAAAGAGTTTTGTCTAAGAGTTTAGTAAAAGAAAATCTTGATGCGATTGGACATCCAGCTCAGCTCTGATCTCCTCATTTTTCCTTTCATTTTCCCTTTTTTTGCTCACTTCTTTTCTGCTCTGATCTGGATGCCCCAAAACAGGGATATGTTTTATTATCCAACATTATTGAAACATTTGATAGATCACTGAGTTATAAAACAGGTTCAATACTTAAAATGTTGTGTAAAGCTGATGTACTGCACTATATTTTGAGTGTGTTTTAGGATTTTTGGAAACATTGAGTTGATAACCCATTTGAATGTCTTTATTGTAGAGGTACATTTTACCTTCTCTGAATAAGTAATTGTTATTAAGTAACTGATATTAATAAACTTTGATTTAAAGAGATAATTTTTACCTAATAAGTAGCTGTTGAATATATACATAAATGTGAGGTATTTTTTACCCAATTTATGCAAGTATTTAAAAACTTTTTACTTCAGATAATTTATACTCAATATATGGGGTTAAATCTACCCAACCAAAGTCGATGCAAATTGTTACCTCAGATTTATTGGGTAAATTCTATAGATTAGTTTTTACAGTGTGCCTCTTAAATCAATCAGTGGTGTTAATTTTGAGCATTATTGAACACCTAACTGCTTACAACATATATAGATTTGAGGTACTCTATATAAAAATAAAATAAATACATTAACTGACATTAAGAGCTTTTAAAATATGAATTCTATGATGAAGAATGTGTATTGAATTTTTGCATATACTTGGCCAAAAAATGTTTATTATTATTATTATTATGGTCAACTGCTCAGATACCTCCAGTCAATATGTCAGATAGAACCTTATAACTCTAAGGTGACGATATGTCTTTCTAAATTTGTTTTATCTCCTTTTATTTTTGTCTTTGCTTTGTTGCATTTGTATGCATTTGTTAGAATGTCCAACAAAAACTGCTGTACATATTGTTACAAGATACCAGTACCACTGTTGTTCTGTTGAAAATGAAAATAATAATAATAAAATAAAAATACTATTTGTACAATGTTCTATTGAATGCAAAAAAAAAAAAAAATCAAATGATGCCAATTAAAACATTTTCAAAACTAACAAAAAATATATAAAATATGATTTTTTGGTAGACATAATCCATCTCAATAGCTTATACTTACATATAAGTACGGCACAACATTATTTTACTTTTAGTTTAGATAATCTGAAGGTTTGCATTTTTATTTTGTTGGTTAATGGCTATGTGTTATAATCATTTGGAGGTTTGAACTATTCACAGCATTTGTAAAGATATCTTTTCGTCATTGTAACCTAATTTCTTACAATTTTTATGATTTTTACAATGCAGCAATTCTTACAAATCATTTGATTAATAAAGAAAATAATTAGCAAATTAACCCATGATGAAAACAATAATTAAATGCAGTGTCTACAAAATTATCCAGATTGAGTTTCACCCCAAGACACAATAAGTTGCATGAAAGTAAAAGTAATCAGATAAAGATTACTGTAACCCATTACAGTTTTAACCTAAACTAGTTGACTTTATTAGAAAACTGCATAGAAACCTGTTGCCAGAAACCACTTATGTTTTTATACAAGGTGAAACTAAACAGCCATACTTACATTTACAATCTTATTGGACTTACAGTAATATTTTAATTCAAGTAGGGCTGTTAAGTTTTATCTTGCATATAATGTAAGGGGTTTAAGGCAATGAGTTTCTATACAATTGTTAAGTAAAGTCAACTAGATTTGGTTAAAGGAATAGTTCACTACTTACTCTCCCTCAAGTGGTTGTAAACCTTTATTTTTAAAACTTCTAAGTTTCTTTGTGTTGAACATGAAGGAAGTTTTTTGAAGAAAGCTGAAAACCTGAAACCATTGACACACATAGGAAAAAAAAAATACTATGGAAGTCAATGTTTACAGATTTTCATCTTTCTTTAAAATATATATATTTTTTGTGTTTAACTGAAGAAAGCAACTCAGACACATTTGGAACTAGTGAAGGATGAGACGTTAATGACAAGAGTTTTCATTTCATTTTTGGGTGAACTATCTCTTTAAGAGTGTACTGAAAGAAATGTCCTACTCAATGTAGCTAACTTCAGCTACGTGTGTAGCGCCTTGAGTACTTAATTAGAAATCAAAACAATGATCAGATCAGTCCCATTTTATGCCCTTTATATCATATTGGCCACAGAATGGACTACTTAGTGTTGCAATGAAATTAAACAAATAATAAAACTATGACTTACCACACAATACAAGACAACCAGTGAATTTTCAACTCTACCTTTTCTGAACACAAGATGAGGTTCCAGCTTCAAAATGGCAGCATAACACTGATCCTGAGTGGGGTGGTTGTGCTGCTGTAAGGTTGTGACTGTTCAGATGCAGTGCTGTGAAGAGTTCTTTATTAAAAGAAAGTACATTCTTTTCAAATCTGTACATATTAACAAAGAAAACACAATAATTTTAAATAATGATTAATTCTGAAAAACCTTACCCTTAGTCAAGATGAATTCATATGGCCTCTGCATTCTTTTGCTACATGTATGGAAGACAGATGAGTAATTATGTCTGCAACCCACTTATTTGCAGGTTTTTCTACTGTTTTCCAATAAATACATAGGACTTAATCCAGGACATTAATCCAGTGTCTAAAGGTTCTGCATCTGAAATGAATAAAAACAGATGTGACATTAGTTAAACACACTAAACTACTAGGTACATCAGTACTGCATTAAGCAATTGTAATGTCATTTAAGTGTAGTCCAAAATTAGCCTTAATCTGTTTAAGATTATGATTTAAAAAGTATTTCTTGCATTAAAAAATTCCTGTCTCTTGTAATACATATGATCAATGGTAAATTTCTGAGAAGGTGCAATATAATCCTTGAGTTTTACCATTAACATCATGACTAACATAATATTTGAGAAGACAGCTTGTTGCGTCTCTTTACCACAATTTAGAGATGATAGATTCTTTCTTTTATTAAATTAATTGGTAAAGGCCAAATTATACTGGTAATAGTGTATTATATTGTGTGAAATACATCAGTTTATGTTAAACTTGAGCTTATGTTATGCTTTGAATAATGAAAAGTTGGGCATAAAATAAGGGCATAATCAATTACATGCCCTGCAATTTTCCAGCCTTCTTCTCTCAACAGGCTTATCTCACTCACTCACTCACTCACTCACACACACACACATATATATATATATATATATATAGTTGAAGTCAGAATTATTAGCCCCCCTGATTATTTTTACCCCAATTTCTGTTTAACGGAGAGCAGATTTTCTCAACACATTTCTAATCATAATAGTTTTAATAAGTCATCTCTAATTACTGATTTATTTTCTCTTTGTCATGATGACAGTAAATAATATTAGACTAGATATTCTTCAAGACACTTTTATACAGCTGCAAGTGACATTTAAAGGCTTAACTAGGTTAATTAGGTTAACTAAGCAGGTTAGGGTAATTAGGCAAGTTATTGTATAATGATGGTTTGTTCTGTAGACTATCGAAAAAATATAGTTTAAAGGGGCTAAAATTTTTTACCTTAACTTCTTAAGGCCCAAGCTGTTTTTTACATGCATTTTATATTTCTCTTTATTTTATTTTTTTTATTTTGGCTTATTGGAACCTGATTAGAATAAAACCTAAGTACCATCTTTTGATATAATGTACTTTTAGAGAAAAACATGTCCATATATGTGGAATATGCCCGAATTTATATAAAACACAATAAAGTCACCTTTGTGTAATTGAATGAAAAACTCTTTATTTCTGCCTTGAACACAGCAGTTTTTTTTTCTTGCCTTTTTTAATGCATTAATAACACATACACACATATTTTTGAACATGCTTTGACTATCAGTAAAAACATTTTTTTGCCCTTTTTGGACAGTTAAAATAGTGTTTGGGACATTTCATATGCTGCAAAACAGTTGCAGTATGACACTGTATGTCTGTAGCAAAATATAAAAACAAAAGACATAACAGCTAAAATGTGCTGTCCATGTATGTGGCCACTAAGCCCTAAGAGGTGAAAATGGTTTTTAAAAAATTAAAATTGCTTTTATTCTAGCCGAAATAAAACAAATAAGACATTCTCCAGAAGAAAAAATATTGTCAGACATACTGTGAAAATTTCCTTCCTCTGTTAAACATCATTTGGGAAATATTCATAAAAGAAAAAAAATTCAAAGGGGGGCATTATATATAATGTGTATTTGTGTGTGTCTGTTTTAAGGCAAGAAAAATAATTGCAGTTACAATGTAGCCTTTAAAGTTTAGAGAAACACTTGATTTGCTTTAATATTGATGTAGTTATGAATAAAATTGTATTATTAGAGGTAATATTTATTGCATATTGTATAATTTATTTAGATTTTGGACAATTACTATTGTGGAAAACAACAATCTGGTAATACTGTTCCTCATCTTCAAATGTATAACTATATTGTTCTGAGCTATGCACGACTATATGTGGGGAAAATATATTTTTTGATAAATGAACTTGGATGTAATTAGATAACATCGCTAGTTTGCAGTACATGCTTTATTTATATCAAGTCTGCAGTCATTTAATGCATCAGGAGATAACTTCCTTGCTTTTATAAAAGTTCTAAACAAACCTCTTATCTAAATCAACAAATCGTCTTTATTTGTTTACTTTTTACTCACCGCGTGGAAAACCGCAGTGGACCTTGGGATCGCAATGAACCTTGGGATTGCGACCATAGACTGTAAAAAAAAAATAGATCTCGACGTACTATGACCCCAACTTCAATTAATAATTTAATTATAAAAAGATCAGCTAAAAATACTTTTAAAACTTAGTACTTTAAATGTAATATTTTTTAAGTAAAAAAAAAACAAGCAAATTAATCAATTTTATTAGGCATAATTACCCTAAACTGGGCAATTGAATATAATTTCACTCATCAAATATAAAGTAAATGATAACATATTTATGAATACCAACTAATCTCCAATAGAAATTAAAAAACACATTATGTAGCATTAACCTACCACGTATTCCTGCACAGTTGAACTCATCGGTGAACTCACCGGTGATGCATTTTGACCAATAGCTGAGCGATGTTAAACTCACTGTTGAATAGAAGTCACGTTGACCGATGTATATTCCCATTTACAGTTGTCTCGACCCTCTTTACAGACGCTTTTCATGAACAAAACAAAAATCACATATTAAAAAAAAACAAACTGTGATAATAGGCGTAAACCAGGTTTAAAATATTGCGTTGACATCTTTTGGTAATTATACCAGGCTTTGAACGTCTCCATATGACGCCTGAGGCAACCCATTGAAAGCAATGGAATTCCTTTTGCGTCGGTATAGAAAATAGTGCTTGAAGAAAAGTAACAATTATTATAATAAATTATGAAAAGACACAACGTCTGGTACCCCATGGCAAAAGAATAAATAAAAAAATACTGCATACCCTGTGGCAAAATAAAATAAATAAACAATACAGCGTCTGCAATTTCTATGGAAAAAAATTTAATAAAATATAAATTAATTAAAAAAACTGCGTCTGGTACACTTTGTCAATAATAATAATAAAAAAAAAACTGCGTCTGGTACCCTGTGGCTGTAATAATAATAATCAAAATACTGCGTCTGGTACCCTGTGGCTGTAATAATAATAATCAAAATACTGCGTCTGGTACCCTGTGGCTGTAATAATAATCAAAATACTGCGTGTGGTACCCTGTGGCTATAATAATAATCGTAATACTAAGTCTGGTACCCTGTGGTTATAATAATATTTAACACAAATATTTTTTTTAAAAGCGCAGCATCGGGTACCCTATGGCAAAATAAATCGTGCTAGAGACATGAAAATTATTTCCTATTGAAATACATTGGATGGAAATTCGTGCAAGGTGACACGAAAAAAAGAGGGAAATTCGTGCCCATGAACATGAATCAATAGATTAAATTTCGTGACTATTTCACGAACTGCCGTGAGACTGGGTTGGCATCACAGGTCTGGGGGTCCATCATGTCAATGCGCTGCTTGTGGACAGCTCATGCTCTCACTGTAAAAGCATTGATGTTGCACAGCTGAGAGGATGGTGCACCTTTTGGATGTTTAATAAATGAAATTAATAAATGTAAAAATAAAATGTATTCTTTTACATTCAATGCCTGTTCTCTGTCTTTAAGTGTTTGAAACTGGAAATATCTCATCATATAACATAGCCAAAATTTTATGGTTTATTAGATTAAAAATTTAATATCTAAGTCTATTTTAGTAATTTTAGTTATTGTTAGTAAATAATGCACCAATAAAATTCAGATCAAAAAGCAGGAAAGGAGGAGGAAAAACTAGACACAAATTGTGAGTCTGTGTAACACGGGGAGTGACAGAGACAACTGAGGTTTAGGATCCACGTGCAGGTTTATTCAAACTCAGGGAGGCAATTGTCAACACAGGTGCAAACAGATGTATGAAGGCAGTCCAAAATCATAATCAAACTCAGGCGAGAGGACGGAAGGCAGGCGGCAGACAAGGATAACTAGGTAAACAAGGCTAGGGTAAACACACGGAGAAACAAGACTAAGGAAACGCGTTGTAATGTCACTACAGTAAAACAAGACTCGGCAATGGAAGTGAAAGTGTGTGTGGTTTAAATAGTGTGTGTAATCAGTCTCTGACAATCCTCAGCTGGTGCAAACGTAATCAGTCAAAATGAGGAAGCATGTGTGTTTGTGAACGGAGTGCATGTATGAAAATGTAGTCCATGAATGGCGGATTTGTAGTCCATAGGTTATTGTGAGGGTGAGTGCTTACCAGCGACCTCTGTTGGTTAGAGATTGCTGGTAATCATGACAGAGCCCCCCCCTCTAGGAGTGGCTTCCAGACACTCCTAATACTGATCAGGCGGGAGGTGGAGCTGAGGCGGAACAGGGGGAGGGATGGAGGACCAGGACCATGTAGAGGAGGCGTACCTGAAGCATGGAGCTGAGGAGGGCCTGGAGCGTGGAGCTGAGGAAGGCCTGGAGAGTGGAGCTGCGGAGGACCTGGAGCATGGAGCTGAGGAAGGCCTGGAGAGTGGAGCTGCGGAGGGCCTGGAGCGTGGAGCTGCGGAGGGCCTGGGGCGTGGAGCTGCGGAGGGCCTGGGGCGTGGAGCTGCGGAGGGCCTGGGGCGTGGAGCTGCGGAGGGCCTGGGGCGTGGAGCTGCGGAGGGCCTGGGGCGTGGAGCTGCGGAGGGCCTGGGGCGTGGAGCTGCGGAGGGCCTGGGGCGTGGAGCTGCGGAGGGCCTGGAGCTGCGGGGGGCCTGGAGCGTGGAGCTGCGGGGGGCCTGGGGCGTGGAGTTGCGGGGGGCCTGGGGCGTGGAGCTGCGGGGGGCCTGGGGCGTGGAGCTGCGGAGGGCCTGGGGCGTGGAGCTGCGGAGGGCCTGGGGCGTGGAGCTGCGGAGGGCCTGGGGCGTGGAGCTGCGGAGGGCCTGGGGCGTGGAGCTGCGGAGGGCCTGGAGCTGCGGGGGGCCTGGGGCGTGGAGCTGCGGGGGGCCTGGGGCGTGGAGTTGCGGGGGGCCTGGGGCGTGGAGCTGCGAGGGGCCTGGGGCGTGGAGCTGCGGGGGGCCTGGGGCGTGGAGCTGTGGAGGGCCTGGGGCGTGGAGCTCTGGAGGATCTGGCAGTACTGGCGGCAGTGGTGGCTCTGGCAGTGGTTCTGGCAGCTCTGGCGGCAGTGGCTCAGGCAGTGGCACTGGCAGTAGTGGCTCTGGCGATGGTCTTTCAGGAACTTGAACTGGAACGATGGCAGGAACAAAGGCAGGAACAGACTCGGAACAGGAAACCATCTTGTGAGCCGGAGAACTGGAAGCGGCCATCTTGTGAGCTAGAGGACTGGAAGCGGCCATCTTGTGAGCTGGAGGACTGAAAGCGGCCATCTTGTGAGCTGGAGGATGTACCGTATACTGGAGAGATGGTGATGCCAGCATTAATGATTCGGTGGAGTGTACAGCAACCCCTGTTGTCATCTGTTCATGCTGTACACTGCCCCTCCCCAAAAAACATTTAGGAGTTTCCTCCACCTCTTCTACGGTGAAGGGGGACCCACTCATTTGTAGTGCCAGGTCAATATAGTTCTTTATTGAACAGTGAGGATCATTTAATGGCATCTGTGAGTATAGTGGTTCAGATAGCCCACCATGAAAAAATATCATGAGACATACCTCACTTATCGATGTTAAATGTGATAGTTCAATAAAGTCCTCCACATATTCCTCAATTGACCGTGCTCCCTGACGCAGGCACATGATTTTAATCCCCGCTGGATCCATGTTTGGCCGAGTCTTCTGTAACACGGAGAGTGACAGAGACAACTGAGGTTTAGGATCCACGCGCAGGTTTATTCAAACTCAGGGAGGCAATTGTCAACACAGGTGCAAACAGATGTATAAAGGCAGTCCAAAATCGTAATCAAACACAGGCGAGAGGTCGGAAGGCAGGCGGCAGACAAGGATAACTAGGTAAACAAGGCTAGGATAAACACACGGCGAAACAAGACTAAGAAAACGCGTTGTAATGTCACTTTACAGTGAAACAAGACTCGGCAATGGAAGTGAGAGTGTGTGTGGTTTAAATAGTGTGTGTAATCAGTCTCTGACAATCCTTAGCTGGTGCAAATGTAATCAGTCAAAATGAGGAAGCATGCGTGTTTGTGAACGGAGTGCATGTATGAAAATGTAGTCCATGAATGGCGGATTTGTAGTCCATAGGTTATTGTGAGGGTGAGTGCTTACCAGCGACCTCTGGTGGTTAGAGATCGCTGGTAATCATGACAGTTTGCATATAATCTCTGAGAGTGCTCAAGAAAATGTGTGCATGAGCAGTGCATATTTGAGACGAGAAGCGTATATTTGAGAGCTCGCAAGCAGTTTTGTCCAATAGAGGAAATCGATACACAAGCATCACAAAAGGTAGAGAGCAAAGTTCTTCAATGTTATGTGAAGGAAAAAAACTTTATTGTTTGTATGAAGTAGCCTACTTTATTTAGAATATGTGCTACCATTTTACATTGCTGCTAGATGGATTTGCATCTCAATCTCTTCAGCAGACACGAGATTTAATTGACAAAATACCAATTTCACTCAATTTTACTTTGCAGCATACAGATGTTGATCTACTGCTGCCTCATTGTGATAGTTTATGTAATTTTAGTTAATCACAAGTTGATCACCAAAGACATGACATAGCACAACAAAAATGAAATTAATGAATTAGACAGCAGTAGACCTGCCATTTCTGTGTAATGTGAGACAAAATGGAATCTGTGGTAGATTCTGTGTGTGGAGCAAGACGCACTACTGTTCAGCACTTTTTACATTTGTATTTTTATGTATCTGAGCAATGTTCTTTCATTAAGGTTTGTTTAATAAATACAGATCTAACAACCATAAATAATCTTTATAAATTTAATTTTTCTGTTAAAAAGACTCGAAAAGACTCGAAAGTCAAACCGTAGGACAGGGGTCAGGAACCTTTTTTCAGCAAAGAGCCATTTCAGGTTTTTTTTTTTAATCAAACGCGTTTTTTAAAGAGCCATATGGGGTGTGTGTGTATAACAAAACCTTTATTTATTTATAAACAAAACCATTATGTCCATGCACAACTAAAAAATAAATATGATGCATCATAATGTATAAAGAAAGGACAATTTACAGATTTTTTTTTCTTTTTGGCACCGTCACTCATGAATATTTGAACTAAGTGTGTGGGGTTACAATAGAAATGTAAGAAATATAACTTGCCCTTTATTGTTGTCGCGACTTAAGTTAAACCACAGCACCACATATGTGCATTGGTTAAAACGTCCTTTTATTGTAAACAGAGTTCTTATTCGTTTTTCTGTTGAAAATACAATATAAAGGGAATTGTAATTGTATTTTCAATAGGAAACTGATTTCTAGTAACAGAGTTCTATTTTATTTATTTTTTTTAATCTGAAATATTATTGAAGAAAAACAGCTGGAGAGCCACATATTTTTGGTCAAAGAGCCACATCTGGCTCCCGAGCCATAGGTTCCCTACCCCTGCTGTAGGACTTTGGACTTGACTTGAGACTTGTTGGCTTTTGACTTGGGACTTGAGGGCAATAAATTGAGACTTGCTTGTGACTTGCCAAACAATGACTTTGTCCCCACCTCTGCAATGGGGCCCGCGGACCCCCCATTCCTCCACAGCGTGCCCCATCCAAGCTTCAAGTGGTTGTGTCGGTTCATGCCCCAAGCCTCCACTTGATGACACCAGAGATCAGACGCCCATCGCAACATTGGAGAGCGAGCTGTCATTCTCAGATGACAGACCAGGCTCACTACCATCCTACGGGGTGAATTGCGTGGTCACTGTTCTCGTGTCAGACATAATGGCTGCGCTTCCTGGGCTGCTTCCGCAGTGTGGCTGGAGATGGCTTGTCCCCCAGTCTCACCACGGACCAACTAGAGCAGGGGTCGGCAACCCGCGGCTCTAGAGCTGCATGCGGCTCTTTAGCGCTGCCTTAGTGGCTCCCTGGAGCTTTTTCAAAAATGTTTGAAAATGGAAAAAGATATGGGAGGTAAACATATTTTTTGTTTTAATATGGTTTCTATAGGAGGACAAACATTCTTAACGTTTTCCAATGCTGTAAAAGTGTGTCGAATAAATATTTAATTTCAACATTTAATTTCAACATCAGCAGGGCGGGATGCCAGGCAGGTGGCTGTTGTAAACAAACTGGTGGCTGTGTAATGGGCCATTTTCCCAAAGGGAAAAAGAGAAAAATAACTGAAGAGAACAGAGGATTCAACGTTTCTTGGACCAAATCATTTGCATTCATTGCCAATGTGGAAGGATTGCCTGAATGTTTGCTCTGTGGTGAGAAGTTGTCAAATTTGGCGGATTTTCCGAAAGGAAAAAGCGACACTGTCTTTCCATGTCACACCCCTGGAGATTGACCCTTCCTTGTTGAGCACATTCCCAGGAATGAATCAAGCTGACCTTGAAATAGAAATGGCTGATATAGCCATCAAAGTTTTTTTTTTTTTTTTTTTTTGGTCCAATATGGCTCTTTCAACATTTTGGGTTGCCGACTCCTGGACTAGAGGGTGTGACGTGCTGGCTGATGTAAGATGAATCTTTCAGCTCCTGTCCCCTTCTTCCCAGGGGCGTACAGCGAGCCATGCGCAATGGAGCAGGTCATCTCTTAGTGGGCTCGGAAAACTGCTCCCCCACCAGACCCATCCGCGCTGACTATTCATCGCTGAGAGTGCTCTTCCTACAACACCAAAATGCTCCGCCGTCACAGTGAATTCTGGCTAGTGAATGTGCAGAGCCCACCTGCAGGAAGTTGATGCACCCATCACAAGTTGCCATAAAGTCCAGTAATCGGACCGCGAAGCAAACCTAAGGTGGGCCGCTTAGAGAGGTCGCCCCCCCCGTGAATGAATACAGCAAAAAAAAGAGCGGTTTCCTCCCTCTGGATGTAGAAGTCCAATGGCTGCCAGCAAGGGACGTCCTGCCTTCCAGCTCTCAGCTTTGGTGCACTTTGCCACAGGCTTTGAGGGCACCAGAGGATGGATTCCTTTCTTGTACCTCCAGCCTCTCTGTCAATGTCTTACTTTCAGCTCTTCCTCTGGACGCTCCATTTCATGTGGTGAGTACTCCCCATCCCGAAACTGCCCCTCCACAGGTACATCAGTGTTCTGGACTCTGTCAGCCTGGTTAGCGATGCGCTGCTCAGCTCATCGTAGTATCTCACACGGATGGTCAGACTCTTCTATGTTTCAGTTCGCTGTTGGCCTCCCGAATTCACAGGTGTGTATTTAAGCGATCATTGCCATCGTCCTTGCGAAGGATACAATCGAGCCAATCCCTCCAGCCGAGATGGAGAGCGGGTTTAAGCCCCCTTTTCATCTTACTCAGAGAGCAGTGGGTTATACCAATCCTATCTGCGCATTTTGATCTGTCATCTGTTCAGGATGCAGATCAAGATGCTCATACAGAAATGTATCCCCCATTGCGTCCGTCCGTGGCATTGGTTGCAGCTATAGACCTGAAGGAAGCTCACTCTATGTCTCACTTTCTCCCTACTTATATCGTGTTTTTTCCAGTGTGACCGGGGCTGAGCATGGCAGTGAACGGTCTTCCCCTTCGGGCTCTCCCTGTTTCCATGCATGGAGGATGCCCTGTGCCTCTTCAGTGCAAGAGAATTGGCATTTTTGATTATTCAATGATTGGTTTAATTTTTCAGGTCTTTGAACTAATTGATTATGCACAGTGAAGGATATCATTTTTTATTGTTAGATTTTGCTAAACATTTACTAACAAATGCAGACATAAAGGGTTTCTTCTTTTAAAGGGTTAACTGTGATAATGTGTGTACAAGAAAGAGGAACCCAACATCCTGCTACTGGCAGGGTGGAGGCCTGCTGCTCATAACAGATACCAGGAAGAGGAATATCTGGTTGCTGAATGGTCAAACTGTCAAGACAACACCATATAAGTCAATAGGGTTGGGGTTAGATAGTGTGCGAAAACAGTATAAAAAGCCTGAAGGAGGGCATAATAGAGGGAGCTGAATTGATATTACATCTCTCCTGCGCAGAAATTGTATTCTCTAGCTTCTTGCATTCAAAATAAAACTTCTTAATTTTCAACTCAGATTTCCGTCAATTTTTGAACATGCAATGGACCATTTGAGTCCTACAACAGGGACCTGGTGCTCTGGCACTTCGGCCTCTTGGGGTTTCAGATCAAACAAGAATGAACAAGCTCTCCCCGGGCAGAGCTTCTCTTATCTCAGGTTGGAGCTGGACTCGGTCTTCATCAGGGTGCGCTTACTAAGAGCACTTCCTTTTTCTGAAACAGGCAGCCTCTGGCACCCGAGCTAAGCTACACCAATTAATTTGGCAGTCATTGGCCCATTTTCTTACTCTTCAGAGTGATAGGTCATCTGGTGTACTCCCATATGTCTGTTATTAGACACACGTCTCTGTTCCGTATTCGGGGACCATGGGTTAATTAAATGATATAAATTTATTTATGTTTATTTCTTATGTTCTGGGCAAGGCATTAGAATTAAAAAAAAAAGTTCATCCAACTAAAGATTTCAGGCTGAAAATTATGATAGGTAGCCCAAACTGTCTGTTAACAAATGTAGATTAGTGTATTTGTGCACCCTATTCATACATACAGAAGCTTCATTTGCACGTTCATGTGCAGCGGTGACCTGCAGCTGACAGAGAAAGTGACAGCAGGCCGTAACAGGATGGTTTTTAAGACGGAATTCTTTATTTTTATTTTTCAAACTCAAAAAATATTTTTACAATCCTGGTTTGTTAACGTTTAAAATAAACATAAAAGTACCAAGTAAATAAAAAAAAAAGCTTCCAAAAGCATTAAGTCTTTGCTGTAATATATTAAAAGCACTAATATTTATTACTAATATTTCTTTAAACACAGAATTGACAAGGGGACTTTTGTCATGCATAAGTAGTTTGTCAGGGTTTTTTTGT
Source organism: Danio aesculapii (assembly GCF_903798145.1). Classification (NCBI taxonomy): domain Eukaryota; kingdom Metazoa; phylum Chordata; class Actinopteri; order Cypriniformes; family Danionidae; genus Danio; species Danio aesculapii. The sequence goes on along the minus strand of NC_079452.1, from coordinate 1,429,629 downwards.
AACAGGGTCATAAAGCTATTTTGAATTTAAAGGTGCAGTAGGAGATCTGGGATAATACTAACGTTAGAATAATAGCATTGCAAACATACATCCCCCAACTGCTGTTCAAAATAATGCCTCCTGAAATCATGAACCCAACTGGAGTAGATGTATTACAAACATCATGTCATTCGCCATCTAGCACATTTTCAGTTGTGTAGCAAGCAAAATTATATTTCATGCATGCAAGGAACGCTGGTCTCTGTTGACGTCTCCATGGAGACATGCACTTCTGTCCTAAAGGGACCATGCTTAGTGCTTGGTGCCTTGGTCAGTGGGGTGCAGGAATTACACTTATTATTGCCAGTTTCTCTAAAGCTGTATCTTTGCAACAAAGCAGAAGCCCTTTCAAAAACAATCATACTTTTCATGGATACAAGGCCACGAGTTAGTTTTTTTGAAGGATGTTGATGTTGAGTTTGCCTGCTGTCGCTTTCTCTGTCAGCTGCAGGTCACCGCTGCACATGAACGTGCAAATGAAGCTTCTGTATGTATGAATAGGGTGCACAAATACACTAATTTACATTTGTTAACAGACAGTTTGGGCTACCTATTGTAATTTTCAGCCTGAAATCTTTAGTTGGATGAACTTTTTTTAATTCTCATGCCTTGCCCAAAACATAAGAAATACACATAAATTTATATCATTTAATTTAATCATTACTATTGGAATGTGAAGAGACTTTCAACCAGGACAACAAAAAATCTTATGTTTATGTTAAAATCAATGAAAATAAGATTATTTGACATAAATGTGAAATCCCTGAATCAAGACATAGGAAAATGCTACATATAGTATCATATTTAATACATCAGATGTTAATTGTAACTTTTTTTCATCAAAACAAGATACAGAAAAAATGTTTGCCCAAAACATTTTGATAAAATAGAACATTTCAGGCAGTTTTTCCTCTGTTTATTATTTAGCATTTAACAATTTACAGTCTTTTTTTATTTCACTTTGTGGTAGGCGTAATAGCATTATCAGTCAATTGTTCATGCAAAGACAGGCCTTACACTTCTCACTGCATGTGAAAAGTGATTGCTTTTTAAGTTCTTTTGCCCTTTAGGATTCCCATATCTAACATTTTGTTCTCAGTTTGGTTATGAGAGAGCCAGTGAGTAGGGCCAAGTGTGAAAAGCAAAACTCTTGAGTTTCAGGAAAGACATAGAGTATGCAAAAAAAATTTTTGCCCTCCTTTAAGTGATTTTAAACCTATTTGAGAAAACTTAAAACCTGTAACAATTCATTTTTATAGTAAGAAAAACAAATTTTATAGAAGACCTTGGTTACATGTTTCCAGCTTACAAAAAATATATTTTTGTGTTCAACAGAAGAAAATAAGTCTAACAAATTTGGAACAAATGGAGGATAATGAATAACTAATGAGGGTGAACTTTCTTTTAAAATTAAGGAAGAAAATTAAACTTTCTTTGGTGACAACGTGAAAGTTTTTATTAGGATATTTTTTTTAAATAATACAAGGATTTGAGGGGAGGTATCATGTACGAAGACTTGCATTAAATTCATACTAAAACATTGTGTACGCTCAAAGCTGTAAATGTGCGTACTCAGCAAAAAAATCAGATGTAAGAAACACTGTGGACGCAGAATCCCACGCATATTCTCTTTGTACATCAGAATTAACAAAAAAGTGAGTGCACGTGCACAAAACCCCTCCCTGCCTCCTCCCTCTTATAAATATGGTAATGACTCAACTTTGGCAAAACCAAATAAAAAAGCAATAGCAAACACTAGCAAAAAAGAGAAACTTTGAACAGAATGTGAATAGAAAGTGCTCCTTTTGGAGGTAGACCGGAGAAAAATGGTGTTATTTGCAAGTTTGTCCTCCAGAATTAATAACAAAAGAAAAAAATAGAGTGGGAGAGTTTCGCTGACGTGGTTAACGCAGTGGGGTCTGAACATCGCACTGTGAGTGAATTAAAAAATTAAATGGTCGGATGTGAAAGTGTAAAATTTTGTAGTGTCTATTTAGGCTAAGTGAAAATAGCATACCTCGTTGGAATGAGCTAGTTGAGTGATTCCCGCCCATCACTGTTTAATTGACAGAGACAACATACAGATGTTACTACTTCAATGTGTTCCTTTTGGCGCCGTTCATACCGCGGCGACAGCGGTACTAGGTGCGCCAGCAGCTTTTGACCGCTGGGTGGCAGTTTAACCACAGATATTCAGCTTTGCCTTTCCACAACAGTAAACAGACTTTTCTGTGCGTACCTTATGTGATCAGATGTGTTCAATTAAAATATAATTTTGATTTAGTTTTCTTAGTAATAAACATGATCTTACCAGGGCTTAAAGTATTCCGGCACCAAAGATTTTCTTGATTTTGGTATAATGATAACTCTGCACCAAACTGAGGCTTTCATTTTATAGCTGATAAATTACATTGTAATTATTGTAAGGCCTGTGACGGTCACCGTGATGACAATCACTCTAGAACACACGTTTTCTGTTTTGTTGCCAAGTAGCCTATACATTTATGAATATAAGGTTAACTTAGACGTGATACAGCAAGTTCAAGTTCAGCAATGAACCTCGCTGGAAAACATATATTACTTATATTACTTATTATATTACATCTACTGAACGCAAATGCCCAGCTAGTCCAGCCAGGTATGGCAGAGAGGCCTTTTCAAAAATGGCCAAATACAAAAGAGAAACTGATAAATAGTAGACTTTGATGAGAAATGGAGCAGCATATTTGGTAGTTGAGAACGCTCCGCGATGTAGAGCTGGTTTCCGAGAAATGCAGGCGGCGGAGCAAGATACCCTCTTTGCCACGGTTGCGAAAAAGTATCTGCATGCGCTGCAGGCACACCGTCTCAGTGCTGCTGGAAACATTGTAATCTCAAATAAGTCTCCGCTTAAACCGAACAAAGTCAACATGTTAGTTTTTCTGGCAAAGAATTTAAAATATTAATAGAAAACAAAAGGCGGAGAGACGCAGTTTTTTTTCAACATCTGACTTATGTTGTTACAAGCCTAGGCTAATATTTTTGTTCTTCGTTACTATTTATATTATTATTGATTAGTATTTGTGAAGCTTCTAAAATGTAACGTTTACTGTTTCAAGCAGTTAAAGTTATTTCTATTTAACTAGCCTACATTATTATAGGCTGTATTGTGTTGTTTTATCAACAAAAGTTAAACAACAAACATGTTCGTTTGTACGGATATTTAGCATAATACTTTGGTCTTTTTTGATTTCTTATTTTTTACATGTAATGTAAATTAACTTAGGTAGGCTACTTGGGTACAGGGGCGTAATTTGTTGGTAGTATACCGAGGAATGCTTAGACAGTGAATATTGTCATCATTATTTAAAAAATTATAAGTAAATAAATAAATAAATAAATAAATAAATAATAAAACACCTTACGGAAAGGATGAAATAAAGGAAAAGCATGCTCTTAATCATTCTTCATAATCTGATTCGTAGCTATACATGCAATAAACTTATATTGCGCCGACAAGAACAAGCTCTAAAAGGTAAAGTCTAAAGCCAGAGGAGTTATTGATATTAATGTTAGTTGTTAATATGATCGTAAACACTGCGTTGTATAATTAACGCCGTCATTGTGTCTTGTCTGCGATTTTTTTTTTTCTCATTGAAGAACAGAAAATTCATGTTATCGCCGTCTTCCCAGCCAGGTTTTTCAACATCTGACTTATGTTGTTACAAGCCTAGGCTAATATTTTTGTTCTTCGTTACTATTTATATTATTATTGATTAGTATTTGTGAAGTTTCTAAAATGTAACGTTTACTGTTTCAAGCAGTTAAAGTTATTTCTATTTAACTAGCCTTCATTATTATAGGCTGTATAGTGTTGTTTTATCAACGAAAGTTAAACAACAAACATGTTCGTTTGTACGGATATTTAGCATAATACTTTGGTCTTTTTTTGATTTCTTATTTTTTTACATGAAATGTAAATTAACTTAGGTAGGCTACTTGGGTACAGGGGCGTAATTTGTTGGTAGTATACCGAGGAATGCTTAGACAGTGAATATTGTCATCATTATTTTAAAAAAAAAGAAAATAAATAAATAAAACACCTCACGGAAAGGATGAAATAAAGGAAAAGCATGCTCTTAATCATTCTTCATAATCTGATTCGTAGCTATACATGCAATAAACTTATATCGCGCCGACAAGAACAAGCTCTAAAAGGTAAAGTCTAAAGCCAGAGGAGTTATTGATATTAATGTTAGTTGTTAATATGATCGTAAACACTGCGTTGTATAATTAACGCCGTCATTGTGTCGTGTCTGCGATTTTTTTTTTCTCGTTGAAGAACAGAAAATTCATGTTATCGCCGTCTTCCCAGCCAGGTTTTCATGCACAGTTTCCGTTTTTGTTTCTTCTCAAACAATAAAGTTTCGCTATAGCAGGCCCGGCGGCAGGATATCATAAATGAGGGCGCAAGGGCGATGTTTTTATATGACGTGCTAAAATTGAAAAATGAAATTTACACGAAGAGCTTTATTAGTGAAAAGCTGCCGAGCACAACGAAATGGGCTATAAGCTATATTTGCTCTTATGTGCTGAAATACTTAACACTTTCCTTTAGACCACAGAATAATATGCAACATCTAAATGTCATATAGCCAGTAAGGAAAAATTAACATGTTTCAGGTCTCTCCAGTGCATTTGGACTGAATATTTGACTGTGTCTTACTGGATGTCTCCAGTAACTCTATAAACATAGAGGCACAAGCAGACTGTAGAATTCCTTCATTAATTCTTTCTTTTGTTTATTTATTGTCAACCAAATATATATAAATTAAAGTGTGTGTGTGTGTGTGTGTGATGGCAGCAGACTGAAGAAGTTGTGCATTGGGTGGGTGGCATCTGCTGTTATGCAGAGGGCTTTACGGGTAAGACGTGTGCTGTAAATGTCCTGAAGGGAGGGGAGAGAGACACCAAAGATCTTCTCAGCTGTTCTCACTATGCGTTGAAGTGTTTTCCTGCTGGATGCATTGCAGGTTCCAAACCACACAGTGATGCAGCTGGTCAGGATGCTCTCAATAGTGAATCTGTAGAAGGTGTACATGATTGGGGCTGGTGCTCTTGCTCTTTTGAGTGGCAGCCTGTTTGAACATATCCCAGTCTGTGGTATTGAAGCAGTCTTGTAAAGCCTCTGAAGAACCTTCTGGCCACACTTGTATCTCCTTGCAAACCGGTTTGGTGACTTTAACGATCGGTCTGTAAGCAGGCATTAGCATGACAGTTAAGTGGTCCACCAAGGTGGGGGAGTGGGAAGGCTTTGTAAGCTCCTCTCTGTGTCATGCGCCAAACACATGAACAAATAAATTAATAAATAAGGGAAAGAAAACATCTAGCCTTATAGGCTGAGTTCTTTTTGATTATAATCGCCGTTAAGTTTCCGTTTTAAATGTAAGGCTGTTGCATAAAATAATAAAATTGCTTAAAATAATACAATTTTAATTTATAAGTGACTTTGCTGCGTCCCCCTTGATGTTTCAATAACGCATAATAATCTATACACCATATTAAAGACACTTAAATAGTCTACTTAACACTTTCCTTAAGATCACAGAATAATATGCAACATCTAATTCCGGGGATGTTCTGGGGGCAGGGTTTGCGTGACATGCTGCAAGCTAGCCCGACAGTGAAAACGCGACATGATTTCGGCCTCACTGATGCCCATTAACACCTGACAGACAAGCGTTTGGTTATGAGAAGGGGGAAGGGGTCTCCACTATTAAGTGTTTTTCACAAACATGAATACACAAAATCCAAAACTCCTATAGGACTGATGGCGTAACAAAACCTATGCGTTTAAAAACGAAACCGCATTAAATATGGGGCCTTATGAAAATGAATGTTTCTATGCACAACAACTTCTGAACTGAACTAGGCTACCAGTTATTTAAAATATGGATATTACGCTCCAAGCATTCGCCAAAACGAAAATATTTTTAAGTAAAAACACAGAACATAGCTGAATAGAGTGTTGCCTGCTTTAAACGATGGGTTAGTAATTATATTATAACTGGTTATGTTCAGGTCAATGAAATAATACCTTTAATAAATAAAATATGTTCGTAAGAACGTGGTGGGCCAGTGATTCCGTCGCTGTCATCCGTGGTTTAATGAGCTCAGGAGAATTCTGCTTTGCATTTGTCTATGCATTACTAACATCACTAAACCAGACATTTGTTTTATAAGTTAACCAAATATTCGCAGAGATTCAGCAGTTTTTTTTTTCTGACGCGTTTGCCAGTCATGCCAGTCAGTGAAAAAAAAGTAACCGTGGCCCTGTTTGCAGGTATTAATATTCGTTTTTTCGTCAATCTGATGCAACTTTTATTATTTATACAGGACGTTAAAATGCAATTAAAAGTTTCAAATCAATTAAACTCAATTTATAAAAGGGCTAGCCTATTTTATGCATTAAATATAACTAATTTCCTTTATTTCTGACTAGACCATGCATTTTAGACTATTTTACAGTTGTAATATGTGCATATGCTTTTTTAAAATAACATTCGTTTAACAAATATTTTAGCACATCGAAAGTAATTAAGTGACCTGTTTTTTTTTTTAATTTAAACCTTTATGCAAAAGGATCAGAGGATAAATTATCGTAGGATAAACGTATCTTATGGAAAAACACCAATTGACGGGCTCTGCTTTCGGTTTTAAAAGAATCAAGCAGCTTTAAAAAATATAATTTGCTGAAGAGAAATGACAGGAAAAAAAGAAAGAAAAAGATTAAATATATAGGGACTGTTAAAAGAACATTTCTCTTTTATATATTATTTCGACTCCGAAACATCAGCTAAGATTATGATGAATGACGGAGTTTCTCTATTGCCTGCTTCAGCAGTGCGACCCGGTCTATGAACGAGGAGGCGGAGAGAATGCGCTGTTTAGTTTCGGCTTGATATATTTAAATAAAAACTAACACCGAACTGCTTTTAACGCTCAAAAAGTTAAACTAAAATGCACAACTCTTGTTGGCTGCACCCGCGGGATGCACAATGAACCAAACGCGCCATTATTTTAATTCTATATTCGTGAAGAATGAGCCATGAGATTGAGATTTTTGAAGGTGCTCTCTAGCGGCGAAGTTCCTGGCAGAGTAGCGAGTGAAAAAATGTGCATAAAGAAATTGGACAAGAGGAATAACATTTAAAATTATATAACAAGCATCGTATTCTTTCTAATCCTCGCCCAGTTTTAATACAAGTTGTGTTTTTTTAATATTTGTGGCTGGGAAGTTTATTAAGAATATATTTATAATTATATATAATTAAATAAATACATAATTATATATATATATATATATATATATATATATATATATATATATATATATATATATATATATAGAGAGAGAGAGAGAGAGAGAGAGAGAGAGAGAGAGAGAGAGAGCAAAAAATTATTTTTATTATACTTTTAGTGATCTGCTTAAGGTAGGTCAATTTATTTTTTTTGCTTTTGATGAAGCAGCATTCAACTTAAGCTCTTTAGACCATGCCTCTGACCGTTTCTCAGTGTTTCGCCGCAATATCTTTAAATAAATTATTTATTTAGGCATATTTTCATTATTAATTTATTTTCATTATTCGTTTATTATTATGTACAATAATTCAGACATAAAATAAGATAGTAAAATATAATCAACAACGAAAATGTAAATAAAAACATAAATAAAAACATAAATGAAAAAGTCTTGTCTTAGTCCTATCAAAACGGCAAACACTAAAAGCAGGCTAAAAGACTGCTTTATTTATTTATTTATTTAAGACTACTTATTTGTACTGAATGTGTGTGTCATGTTAGTTGTCTTTTATTTCTTCAATTCCAATTATTGAGTTTAGATGCCTGAAATCTGTCCACGTACCCACTTGGGACACACATATATTAAGTGTATACCCAGATGTAAGTGCAATACTTTTTAATATTTCATAATTTCAGCAAGGGTATATGATGGACTATAAATGCACGTGTAAAGGACGTCATTTGTGGACTTAATCAGGACATGGTATATATTAAACTACATGTACATAAAATCGTAAATACACGCAACCCCAAAATAAATAGACATGTTTAAATGTATACAAGCATATATTAATGCATTTTAGGACATGTTGTGCATTGGTGCCGTGCGGTCGCGACGAATTTTGGCTGTGGAAAGCACGTCGCTTTCAGACCATCAGTACACAATTGATGCCGTCGCGGAGCGACATCTTTTGGCCGGGGAAAGCACGTCGTCGTCCGACCAATGTTTGCTGGGTATGCAGTGCCACTTTAAAAAACGCATCGGGGAAAACTGCAAAAAAGTGTTTTGTGTCCCCAAACAATTGTGTTGATGTTTTTATATGACGTGCTAAAATTGAAAAATGAAATTTACACGAAGAGCTTTATTAGTGAAAAGCTGCCGAGCGCAACGAAATGGGCTATAAGCTATATTTGCTCTTATGTGCTGAAATACTTAACACTTTCCTTAAGACCACAGAATAATATGCAACATCTAAATGTCAGATAGCCAATAAGGAAAAATTAACATGTTTCAGGTCTCTCCAGTGCATTTGGACTGAATATTTGACTGTGTCTTACTGGATGTCTCCAGTAACTCTATAAACATAGAGGCACAAGCAGACTGTAGGATTCATTCATTAATTCTTTCTTTTATTTATTTATTGTCAACCAAATATATATAAATTAATATGTGTGTGTGTGTGTGTGTGTGTGTGTGTGTGTCTTAGTTTATGTGTTGTAAATTTTCAACCATTTATAAAAAAGAGACAACATACTGATATGGTGTAATAAAATGTCAGTTTAATTAATAATACCAAGTTTTAACACATCTGCTACATTCCAGTGGAGCCTCCGTTGCGCTCTACCACAGCTGGCAAAACTTTCTGAAGGTGGTCGATGTATCTGTTGCAGACAGTTATTGTCAAACGATGCCGCCAGAATGTTTCGATGGCTTTAAGAAGCTTGTCTTTATTTTTTGGCTTGACCTCACGTCGGACGAATTCCTTCAGAGCATGCCAAACCAGCTCGATGGGATTGAGATCTGGTGATCTGCAAATAAAAATGAACAATTTAGACAAATTTGTCACTTATTCACTTCATTACTTAGTTGACTTAGTAGGCTGTAGGGGAGCGTGGGGCACAAAGTAACGCGGGGTTATATGTAATAGATTGTTTTTTTTTTTTTTTTGGATAGACAAAAAATATTTTATGGCTAATATTTCAAATAAAGGCTATGTAAAATAAAGGATATTAATGCAAAAAAAAAAATAAAATCCAAATGTGTTAATACAATAAATAAATAAACATGCTGTGCTATGTAGAATAATAAAAAAAAAACTTAATTGAGCTATAGGTAATCTGCCTTTTTAAGCATGTGTTACAACTAACCCCCTGTCTGTTACAACTTGCCCCGCAGGTGGGGTAAATGGAAAATATTTTTACACCTGGCACTTTTGGCAATACTGCACAGAAACCATAGGTCCGGCGATCATACAGCCATTGCTCATTTGTAGGAGAGGATTGTGTTTTGTTGGTAAAAAAAAAAAAACAATGGTTTGTCTAACCCCATTACTCTGTTCATTATTTGACCAAAACCAAAAAGTGTTACTTTGTGCCCCGCTCTCCCCTAATAACCTAACAAGAAGTACACAACATACTCAGCTGGGGTTTTCACCCAGTTGATCCCCTCCGCAGCAATACAATGTCGTGCTGCTGTATGTTTTGGGTCGTTGTCTGAAAAAAAACACAGTAGAAAGGTTAAGATTCGGAAACAAATGTAAATCATAAAATATTACACACACACACACACGCACACACACACGCAGTACAGTAGGCCTATACTGTATCTACCTTGGAAGAAGCGATGTGGTCCTTTAAAGTGGTGTTTTACGTATGGAGACAGATTTGATTTTATTATGCTGTCTTCGTAAAAACATCTGTCCATAATTCCTGAAAATAAAAATAAAAATGTTATACATAAAGAAACTGCAAAGAAAGGATTCATTCATATTGAAGAGATTTTAACTAACCTTCAAACACAACTAGCGGTCCAGGTCCCTGACGGGATACGGCTCGCCAGACATGAAGCTTTACTGGATGCTTTGCTTTCGGTTTCACAACATGGCGACCCTTTTTCCGATAGCACATCAGTGCAAAACGCTCCAAAGCCACGGTCGTTTCATCTGAAAATATCACGTTGTCAAAGGTCTCCTTGTCAGACATCCAATGCTGAACTTGACTAAGACGGAGAACCTTGTTGTGGTCACGGATCATGGGGTCTGTCCTATTAAGAAATATGTAGGACATGTAAGCACATATAAAGCAAATAGCCTAAATAAAGAGATGCATGGATGAATGTTATATAAATAAATATTTATCATTATGGCATTGTTTATAACGCCTTACCTGGCTTTTCCATAGGTCCACCCGAGTTGTTTTAATGATTTTCTGATAGTGCAGACTGATGCTTTTAACTGTATTCTGGACAGAAGCTCGCTCTGAATCTTTTTAGCAGATCGCTCATCGTCCTCGTGCAGTATTTCGTCAATCATTTTAAGTGCAGTACTATAAAACAAACACATACAATAATTTTATTAACAACTTTTTTACATCGTTGTTGAAATACTCGATTTGACAAGATGATAATACACAATACCTGTTCATTTTCCTTGCCGTTGTTTTTCTAGGAAGGCCTACAGGTCTTTGACGTCTATAGTGTCGTCTTATAGTGGTGTTGGAGACGTGCACACCCGACTGCAACAGGAAAGCCCTGATGTCAGCAAGAGAATGCCCTGCCCTCCACAAAGACCTGATGTTGTCGCTTGTCTCTGGAGAAATCTTCGTCATGTTTAATTCTATCACGGTCTGCGTTCCAAGCTCACTGCTCATAAGCAGCCAGTGTTGCCGTTTTAAATAGACCGCCCGTGCTTTGTTCTGTTCATGCATCAGTTTTTTATTGCAACAATTGGTTGAAATGTTCTGTAATTACAGCTATAAATGAAACAAAAGGTTATGATAGCTAAGCGATTATGAGTCGATTTGTTAATGTGCTGCAACGTGTTAATATGCAGCAAGGTTGTAAACTGTGTGCCCGATGAACTTTGAAGTGTGTGGCCATCCATTAACCGCCTTAGGGCGCCGACCGAGGACTGGGTCCCACGGGGCGCTTAATAGGGGCTTTCCGGACGGCTGTTCCCGGACGCTGCGCGCCGGCCCCTAGATGATTTTTCCCGGCCCCTACGACCGCGCAGGCCCCTAGGGGAGGGCCCCCCGACCCGCTCCGAGGCAACGCCTCCCCCCTAGCTCCCCCGGTGGCAGCGCGGAACGCCGTTGAACAAGTCATCTTTTTCAACCCATACTGTTGCAATCTGGGGTTCGCCACGGGGTGGCAGCGGACTGACAGAGACCCCCTACGTGGGAGTGCCGAATAGGTGAGGGCTGGGAGTCCGGGGAAAGCCTAAACCTCCCCCTTGTAGCCTATATGTCAGAAGAGCGCTCGCCCACCCTGCCGGGACCCCTCCCACCTCCCACGAACAGCCTATCCGTCCCCCTGAACACCTAAGTGGCCACAAACAGCCTATCAGTCCCCCTGAACACTTATGTGGCCACAAACAGCCTATCAGTCCCCCTGAACACCTAAATTGTGGGAACAACCCATACATCTCTCTGAACACCAATGTGGCCACGAACAGCCTATCTGTCCCCCTGAACACTTATGTGACCACAAACAGCCTATCAGTCCCCCTGAACACCTAAATTGTGGGAACAACCCATACATCTCTCTGAACACCAATGTGGCCACGAACAGCCTATCTGTCCCCCTGAACACTTATGTGACCACAAACAGCCTATCAGTCCCCCTGAACACCTAAATTGTGGGAACAACCCATACATCTCTCTGAACACCAATGTGGCCACGAACAGCCTATCTGTCCCCCTGAACACTTATGTGGCCACAAACAGCCTATCAGTCCCCCTGAACACCTAAATTGTGGGAACAACCCATACATCTCTCTGAACACCAATGTGGCCACGAACAGCCTATCTGTCCCCCTGAACACTTATGTGGCCACAAACAGCCTATCAGTCCCCCTGAACACCTAAATTGTGGGAACAACCCATACATCTCTCTGAACACCAATGTGGCCACGAACAGCCTATCTGTCCCCCTGAACACTTATGTGGCCACAAACAGCCTATCAGTCCCCCTGAACACCTAAATTGTGGGAACAACCCATACACCTCTCTGAACACCAATGTGGCCACGAACAGCCTATCTGTCCCCCTGAACACTTATGTGGCCACAAACAGCCTATCAGTCCGCCTGAACACTTATGTGGCCACAAACAGCCTATCAGTCCCCCTGAACACCTAAATTGTGGGAACAACCCATACATCTCTCTGAACACCAATGTGGCCACGAACAGCCTATCTGTCCCCCTGAACACTTATGTGGCCACAAACAGCCTATCAGTCCCCCTGAACACCTAAATTGTGGGAACAACCCATACATCTCTCTGAACACCAATGTGGCCACGAACAGCCTATCTGTCCCCTGAACACTTATGTGGCCACAAACAGCCTATCAGTCCCCCTGAACACTTATGTGGCCACAAACAGCCTATCAGTCCCCCTGAACACCTAAATTGTGGGAACAACCCATACATCTCTCTGAACACCAATGTGGCCACGAACAGCCTATCTGTCCCCCTGAACACTTATGTGACCACAAACAGCCTATCAGTCCCCCTGAACACCTAAATTGTGGGAACAACCCATACATCTCTCTGAACACCAATGTGGCCACGAACAGCCTATCTGTCCCCCTGAACACTTATGTGACCACAAACAGCCTATCAGTCCCCCTGAACACCTAAATTGTGGGAACAACCCATACATCTCTCTGAACACCAATGTGGCCACGAACAGCCTATCTGTCCCCCTGAACACTTATGTGACCACAAACAGCCTATCAGTCCCCCTGAACACCTAAATTGTGGGAACAACCCATACATCTCTCTGAACACCAATGTGGCCACGAACAGCCTATCTGTCCCCCTGAACACTTATGTGGCCACAAACAGCCTATCAGTCCCCCTGAACACCTAAATTGTGGGAACAACCCATACATCTCTCTGAACACCAATGTGGCCACGAACAGCCTATCTGTCCCCCTGAACACTTATGTGGCCACAAACAGCCTATCAGTCCCCCTGAACACCTAAATTGTGGGAACAACCCATACATCTCTCTGAACACCAATGTGGCCACGAACAGCCTATCTGTCCCCCTGAACACTTATGTGGCCACAAACAGCCTATCAGTCCCCCTGAACACCTAAATTGTGGGAACAACCCATACATCTCTCTGAACACCAATGTGGCCACGAACAGCCTATCTGTCCCCCTGAACACTTATGTGGCCACAAACAGCCTATCAGTCCCCCTGAACACTTATGTGGCCACAAACAGCCTAACAGTCCCCCTGAACACCTAAATTGTGGGAACAACCCATACATCTCTCTGAACACCAATGTGGCCACGAACAGCCTATCTGTCCCCCTGAACACTTATGTGACCACAAACAGCCTATCAGTCCCCCTGAACACCTAAATTGTGGGAACAACCCATACATCTCTCTGAACACCAATGTGGCCACGAACAGCCTATCTGTCCCCCTGAACACTTATGTGACCACAAACAGCCTATCAGTCCCCCTGAACACCTAAATTGTGGGAACAACCCATACATCTCTCTGAACACCAATGTGGCCACGAACAGCCTATCTGTCCCCCTGAACACTTATGTGGCCACAAACAGCCTATCAGTCCCCCTGAACACCTAAATTGTGGGAACAACCCATACATCTCTCTGAACACCAATGTGGCCACGAACAGCCTATCTGTCCCCCTGAACACTTATGTGGCCACAAACAGCCTATCAGTCCCCCTGAACACCTAAATTGTGGGAACAACCCATACATCTCTCTGAACACCAATGTGGCCACGAACAGCCTATCTGTCCCCCTGAACACTTATGTGACCACAAACAGCCTATCAGTCCCCCTGAACACCTAAATTGTGGGAACAACCCATACATCTCTCTGAACACCAATGTGGCCACGAACAGCCTATCCGTCCCCCTGAACACCTAAGAGGCCGGGAACAGCCTATTTGTCCCCCTGACCACCTTTCTGACCACAGGCAGCCTAGTTGTTCCCCTGATCACCTATACGTCATCTCACCTGATTTTAAGGCGAAGGTGATTTTTCAATTGACTAGGATGATTGGTCTGATGGCAATTTTCCAAACGATTTGGATTATGGCAGGTCCAAAGGTGATTTTCCTAGGAATAAGAATAAGAGCAGGTCCGAAGCCAATTTTTCAAGCGATTAGAATGATGGTCGGTCCGAAGGCGATTTTTAAAGCGATTTGGGTGATGGTTGGTCAAAGGCGATTTTTAAAGCGATTTGGGTGATGGTTGGTCAAAGGCGATTTTTAAAGCGATTCGGGTGATGGTGGGTCAAAGGCGATTTTTAAAGCGATTCGGGTGATGGTGGGCTAAATGCGGTTTTTAAAGCTATCTAATTCAAGTTCTCTTCAAGTTCACCGGTTAGCTTGTGGGATACCCATCCATGTCTCTAGCTGTGGCCCTGCAAGTGCACGGCTTGCCAGTCACATGGCAGCAGGTTGCACTCCCACCCGTTTCTTCTGACGTGCCATCTAGGTGTTGGGGGAGGTGAAAAATTGTTGGATTCGAGAGCACTGTGATAACAAAGAGACACTTGGAAGACTCAGACCCCCAAGTCCCAAGACAAGAGATATAAAGACATTCTGAGTGAAAGAGACACTTTAAAAACCCAGATAAGGGAGAGATAGAAAGGTTTCAGGATGGGTGTGGAAACCTGCCCGATTTGCATGCGGATGTATGCTCGGCTAAGCCAGCACTTGACAGTGAGGCACAAAGTGGAGAACAAACAAGAGAGGAAGCTGCTCCTGGCACTGGAGTCTGGCCAAGTTGATGCCAGGGCTGGCATGTGCCCCGTTCCAGCCTGCGGAAAGTTCTCTAGCCGGCTTGACCGGCACATCAGGACTCACAGTGAAATTTCCCTGGTGGCGCAGGATGAGGCTCTCAGGTTGTGCAAGAGAAAACAGATCCTGAGTAAACTTACTGTACTCAGGGCCACGAACCCAGATGTTCCCATGGTTTCCACCCTCGACCTGGAGGAACTGCAGGAGTTGGAGGAAGCCACCTTCCATCCTGACGAGGAGGAGCTGGAGGAAGAAGAATGTGCCAACCAAGGCTGCAAAAGGCAAAAAGACTTGCTGAGGACCCAAGTGGTGGACCTGAATCAACAGGTAGACATATTAACAGACAGCCTCCGGAAGGTGACCAGACGATACCGAATCTTAAAAAGGAGGTCTGCCAGCCTCGGTGCGACGCAAACAGGGCAGGTGGTCCGGAAGCTCCTATCTTCTCTTGGACCAGAGGAAGAGGACGACACCCCAGTCAGCCCTGCTGCCCCCGCCGACCACGACCAGGCCACCTCAGCCCAGGCAACCTCAGCTGGTGAACCGTCCAGTTCTAAGCAGTCCATTGACCAAAAGGATAAAGTCGGTGAGGAGAGACCGTCGGCAAGTGGCAGTCAGCAGTCGCCTGAGAAAAGCCCTCCCCTCTATCCAGACCATGTGTCAGCGCTCAGTGAGTATGACTTTCCTCTAACTGTTTGTATCTTTTGCAAATGTCGGTTTCTAATCTTCTCTTTGCCTTGTTTTTGCAGATGACATGGTGGAAGATTATCGCCGCTTCAAGGAAGGCCCAGATCCCAGCTATAAGCTGAAGGAAAATGTAAGCTGCCAGGTCTACAGGATAAAAAAGTTCATTGCTTACATGTCAGAGGGAAAAAGCAAGCTGTCCGACTTTCTCTTCCTGAACAATAAAGCAAAGTTACACATGTGGGTTTGCTCCCTCCGTCAGGCCCACATGACGGTCACCACCCTACAACTTTACGTATTGAACGTGGGATGCTTCATGCAGTACCTGGCGGAGACCTCTCCGCCATCGTGCCGGCTGTCCAAGCAGTCGCTGATCGGACTTCGACGGGAGATAGCAGCAATAAGAAGGTCTTTGAAGAGGGGAGTGGCCATTCACCAGACGGCGGTCAAAACCCAAAAAGAGGAGCGAGTGATTTCAAAAGCCATCCTCCTGAAGTGCCGGTAACTGGCAGCCAAGGCAATACCCAACCTTCTGAGTAAGTAGTCTCACTTTTGCTTGACTCTGTGTAACACCTGAGGCTTTGAGCTTTGATGTTGTACTGTCTCCTGCCTGTGTGTAGGCCTCTTGGAAAATGACCCAAATCAGAAGAATCAATGGCAGTTCTACGGGCACTTTGCTGCATTGTTGTCAGCCCTTTATGGGCACAGAGGTGGGGTATTTCAAAATATTACGATGCAGGAGGTGTTGGGGGCAAAAAGGTCCATCTCGGAGAAGGCTTACCTGATTAACGTGAGTATCTATTACATTGGTGCACTTGTGTGTTGTCTTTGCGTAACCCTAAACCGTCTCGTCTTCTGCATGTATCCACAGGTGACAAGTCACAAAACTAATCAGTATTTTGGCCCTGCTCAAATTGCCCTAACAGAGGAGGAGTGAGGTTGGGTGCAGCGCTTCTTAAGCATCAAGGATCAGTTGCCAGGGGGGAGGAACCCAAAATACTTGTTTTTCACATTAACACCCAACCCCTGTAAAAACCTAAATAATTACTTCCAGGACGCCTGGAAGTCAATGGGCCTACCTGGGTGCCCCACCTTCACAGACGTACGAAGCTCCATCGCCAGCCACGTAAGTGATCGCACGCATAGCTCACGTGTCTTGCTAGACTTGAGAATGTCCTTTGTTTGACCGACTTTTCTCTGTTTACAGGCCAGGTTTACACACTCCACAGAGGACCGGCTTAAAATCTCAAAGTTTATGTGCCACGACCTGAGGACAGCTGACAAGTTCTATGTGGTGAACCTCTCCGCCCAGCAGGCCATGGAGCACCGCCGTCTGTTTGAGAGTGCGCTAGAGGGAGCAGAAAGGAGCCCATTGAAGCAGAGTCCCAAGAAACGGAAGAGGCCTTCAAAGTCAGAGAAGAGCAAAAAGAAGCGGTGCCAGAGGCCTCCGGACGAGTCACCAGAGAGCACCACCTCAGAAGAGCTGGTGCTACAGCTGCAGGAATCCGGCACATCAAGTCTTGAGGGCACTGAGGTAAGCGGACAACTTAAAACTGTACAACTGTGTCAAGTTTGCTTTTGTGTAATGGTGACAAATCATGTTCTTGTTTTCTCCTTTGACAGAGTGAAAGAACAGCCGGGGAGGACGGTGGAAGCAGTGAGCCGGAAGGAGGAGCAGAAGGTACAAAGCACACCCAGAGTGCCGAGGTTCAAACCAAATTAAAATTAGAGGAAGGACAAAAGCCTAGAAGAAAATACCCCACCCGTACGAAAGGTGCATTAAAGACCGTCATGAAGCCCCAAAGCGTATCTCCCCTCAAAGTACGAAAGTCAAGCTTTTCTCCGAACTGTACAACGCTCATGGGAATGAGCCGGCAGAAAAAGGTGTCAAGAATGGTCAAGAGGGCCATTGAAAAGCGCAAGAGGCGTAGATAGACACTTTTGCACCTCACAATGCACTTTATTGGACTGAACTGTTCTGTTAAACCTTACATTGCTCTTTATTTGTGTGAACTGTTCTGTTAGACATCACATTGCACTTTATTTGTGTGTACTGTTCTGTTACATATGTTTCTACTTGATTGCTGTGATTGTTGTTTCCATTGTTTATTGTGAAACCAGTGCTCAAATGTTTGTTCCTTTAGTGTTCAATAAATCAACTTGTTATTGCAATTCCTGTGTCTGTCATATTTCCCCAACACCCCCCCCCCCCTGTTGGGAAGGAGGGACACCAACGGAAGGGGTCGACTGACCCTTTTCTCTCTTTTTTTTTTTTTTTTTTTTTTTTTTTTTTAAGTCATTATGGGTTACCAGCAGCACACAGTCTATTTGTGGTCCACTGAACAGTCTATGAGTGGGATGTCCACAGACAACCTATTAAGCTGTCTGTGAACATCCCACCTGTAGCTTATTAGGCTGTCTGTGGACATCCCACTAGGTTGTCTGTGGACATCCCATCTGTAGCTTATTAAGCTGTCTACGGACATCCCACTAGGTTGTCTGTGGACATCCCATCTGTAGCTTATTAAGCTGTCTACGGACATCCCACTAGGCTGTCTGTGGACATCCCACCTGTAGCTTATTAGGCTGTCTGTGGACATCCCACTAGGTTGTCTGTGGACATCCCATCTGTAGCTTATTAAGCTGTCTACGGACATCCCACTAGGCTGTCTGTGGACATCCCACCTGTAGCTTATTAGGCTGTCTGTGGACATCCCACTAGGTTGTCTGTGGACATCCCATCTGTAGCTTATTAAGCTGTCTACGGACATCCCACTAGGTTGTCTGTGGACATCCCATCTGTAGCTTATTAAGCTGTCTACGGACATCCCACTAGGCTGTCTGTGGACATCCCACCTGTAGCTTATTAGGCTGTCTGTGGACATCCCACTAGGTTGTCTGTGGACATCCCATCTGTAGCTTATTAAGCTGTCTACGGACATCCCACTAGGTTGTCTGTGGACATCCCATCTGTAGCTTATTAAGCTGTCTACGGACATCCCACTAGGCTGTCTGTGGACATCCCACCTGTAGCTTATTAGGCTGTCTGTGGACATCCCACTAGGTTGTCTGTGGACATCCCATCTGTAGCTTATTAAGCTGTCTACGGACATCCCACTAGGTTGTCTGTGGACATCCCATCTGTAGCTTATTAAGCTGTCTACGGACATCCCACTAGGCTGTCTGTGGACATCCCACCTGTAGCTTATTAGGCTGTCTGTGGACATCCCACTAGGTTGTCTGTGGACATCCCATCTGTAGCTTATTAAGCTGTCTACGGACATCCCACTAGGCTGTCTGTGGACATCCCACCTGTAGCTTATTAGGCTGTCTGTGGACATCCCACTAGGTTGTCTGTGGACATCCCATCTGTAGCTTATTAAGCTGTCTACGGACATCCCACTAGGTTGTCTGTGGACATCCCATCTGTAGCTTATTAAGCTGTCTACGGACATCCCACTAGGCTGTCTGTGGACATCCCACCTGTAGCTTATTAGGCTGTCTGTGGACATCCCACTAGGTTGTCTGTGGACATCCCATCTGTAGCTTATTAAGCTGTCTACGGACATCCCACTAGGTTGTCTGTGGACATCCCATCTGTAGCTTATTAAGCTGTCTACGGACATCCCACTAGGCTGTCTGTGGACATCCCACCTGTAGCTTATTAGGCTGTCTGTGGACATCCCACTAGGTTGTCTGTGGACATCCCATCTGTAGCTTATTAAGCTGTCTACGGACATCCCACTAGGTTGTCTGTGGACATCCCATCTGTAGCTTATTAAGCTGTCTACGGACATCCCACTAGGCTGTCTGTGGACATCCCACCTGTAGCTTATTAGGCTGTCTGTGGACATCCCACTAGGCTGTCTGTGGACATCCCACCTGTAGCTTATTTGAACAGGCCGAGGTAGGCTGTCCGTGGACACCCCAGTAAAAGGTCATAATTCCCAGCAGGAACAATTTGGGGGTTCATTGGGGGAGCAGAGGGGTCAGGAGGCCCCACTCAGCAGTTTTTTCCATGTCAGAGCTCACCAAAAGACTTCTGTGACCTAAAAAACTCTGTCCACGAACAGCCTATCTGGGCTCACTCAAATAAGTTACACGTGGGATGTTTTACATGATCCACCCACCCAAGTGGTCAAACTTCAACAGATCCCAAAAAAAACCTTTGGAGGTGGATCCCCACATCCCCCTGAGTTGCCCCCTGCTTTTAAAACCTCAAAATTCCACTGTCCAGCAACCACCTATTTTTATGAATGGAATAGATTGTAGGTGGGATGTCCAGATCTCAGCTTCTACAAGGGCTAGCAAGCTGAAACCTGGCCTCCTGCTCTAATCTGGACATGCCCTGTCCAGGGTGTGAATTTGGAGAAGTTTGAAGAATGTTGAAAATCTGACCAAAAAAAACTCAAAGGGGTACCCCCTTTGAGTTTTTTTTGGTCAAATTTTCAAGTTTCTCCAAACTTCTCCAAATTCACCCCCTGGACAGGGCATGTCCAAACTAGCACAGAAATGCAGGTTTGGGCTCTCTGCTGTGTCCAGAAGCTGAGATCTGGACATCCCACGTACAATCTATCCCATTGTATGAAATAGGCTGTTCGTGGACAGTGGAATTTCAAGGTTTCGAAACCTGTAGGTGGCCCAGGGGGGCTTGCCCTTTCACCTCAATAGGTTTTTTTTGGCACTTTTTGAGGTTTTCCAGCTCACGGATGGTTAAAAAAAAAACATCCCACCTGTGACTTATTTGAACAGAGCGAGGTAGGCTGTCCGTGGACACCCCTGTAAAAGGTCACTATTCACAGCAGGAACAGTTTTGGGGTTCATTAGGGGGAGTAGAGGGGTCAGGAAACCCCACCCAGCAGTTTTTTTCCACATTAGAGCTTACCAAAAGGCTTCTGTGGCCTAAAAAAAGCACTGTCCACGAACAGCCTATTTGGGCCCTTTCAAATAAGTTACACGTGGGACCTTCTTGTTTAAACGGTCAAAGGGACCTTTATTTTGGCGCAAAACGGTGGGGGCTTCGACTACAGTTTTGTCAAGGCCCCCTGCACCACCTATTCAAATTTCGTACCCCTCGGTGCAGGGGAAGCACTTGAAAAAAAATCAGAAAGAAATATTCAGTGAAAATTATTCAATCCGCCCATCCCCCGCCCAGCCAATTAAGCATTTTCAAAAGACGTGCGGGCCCTAAACTTTGAGGATCTTTTAAGGGGCCCCTGAGGGTCAGACCATATCAATTCGGAGCCGTTTCGGGCCACGGGGGCCATTCCGCGGGGCGTCCACGAACCACCTATTAAAATGAATGGGATAAGTTACACGTGTCAGCGGCCCCCCTTCGGCCACCGAGGGTCCGAGAGACCCCAGATTTGGCACAGAGTTGCGTCACAAGGCCCTCGGTTACCTACCGAAAGGGCTAGCTCGAGGGGCGCCCCCAAAAATTTTCTGAGCTCTTCATACATCCCTCTGTCTCTCATACAGCTCTATACGATGAGGCCTAAGAGGGTGTTTTTGTCGGCCAGGCCTAAAACGCTCAGAAAGCAGCTTGGGCCACGGAACTTAGGGACCTGGCTGGGGGGACGGTGGCGGTACTCTGTGCCGAATTTGGGGGTCCTGCGGCCTTTTGACCCCCCTGTATGGCCTTGTCCCACCTGCAACTTATTCAATGGAATTTCATAGGTGGTTCGTGGTCATGGGGGGCTTTTTTGAGCAAATTAGCGCATGCGACCGTGGAACTCGGGGGCCAGACTCAGGGGCCCGTGACGTAACATATATGTCAGTTCGGGGCCGATCGGGCAACGTCGGCGCTTCCATGTACACAGAAGCCATCTGCGGCCCGACACTCTGGGACTCGTGTCGGAGGCC
The DNA here is from genome assembly GCF_903798145.1 of Danio aesculapii. Taxonomy (NCBI): domain Eukaryota; kingdom Metazoa; phylum Chordata; class Actinopteri; order Cypriniformes; family Danionidae; genus Danio; species Danio aesculapii. The sequence continues at coordinate 1,407,974 of NC_079452.1, read as the reverse complement.
CCAACACGACCCCCATGCCGATTTTCGGGGCCCTCTGACCTTTCGACCCCTCGGGAACCAACGTCCCACGTGCAACTTATTTCAAGTCCATAGGTGGTTCGCGGTCATTGGGGTTTTTTTTTTGCAAATTTGCCAGTGCGACCGCGGAACTTGGGGGCCTGATTCAGGGGCCCGTGACGTAACATATATGTCAATTTGGGGTCGATCGGGCACTTTCCACGAAACACCTACAAAATGAATGGAATAAGTTGCACGTGTCATGGGCCCCGGTTCGGCCCCCGGGGGCCCGAGGGGTTCCAAACTTGGCCTGCCTGCAGCGTAGGGGCCCCCGAAACACCATACTGAAAGCACAAGTGCCTCACTCAAACACAACTCTTAATTGGCTCCTCAGCCCAACTTTCACACAAAGGCCTCTTTAGCCTTTGGACTCCAAGACTGTCTTGAGGCACTTTGTGTGTTTGAGGGGAATTTTTTTGGCACGCTATAAACAATACATGAAACCTTCTGGGGCCCTGAAATTTGAGGTGCCGCGTCGGGGGCCCCTACACGACCACCACGCCAAATTTCGGGGCCCTCTGACATTTTGACCTCTCGGGAGCCAACGTCCCACGTGCAACTTATTTCAATGTAAACTCCATAGGTGGTTCGCGGTCAAGGGGGGCTTTTTTGAGCAAATTAGACCGTGTGACCGCGGAACTTGGGGGCCTGATTCAGGGGCCCGTGACGTAACATATATGTCAGTTTGGGGCCGATCGTGCAACGTCAGCGCTCCCATGTACACGGAAGCCATCTGCGGCCTGACACTCTGGGTCTGGTGTCGGGGGCCCCAACACGACCCCCGTGCCGATTTTCGGGGCCCTCTGACCTTTCGACCCCTCGGGAGCCAACATCCCACATGCAACTTATTTCAATGTAAAGTCCATAGGTGGTTCGTGGTCATTGGGGGTTTTTTTGAGCAAATTTGCCAGTGCGACCGCGGAACTTGGGGGCCTGATTCAGGGGCCCGTGACGTAACATATATGTCAATTTGGGGCCGATCGGGCACTTTCCACGAAACACCTACAAAATGAATGGAATAAGTTGCACGTGTCACGGGCCCCGGATCGGCCCTCGAGGGGCCGAGGGACTCCAAATTTGGCCTGCTGGCAGCCTAGGGGCCCCCAGACAACATACTGAGAGCACAAGTGCCTCGCTCGAACACAACTCTTAATTGGCTCCTCAGCCCAACTTTCACACAAAGGCCTCTTTAGCCTTTAGACCCCAAGACTGTCTTGAGTCACTTTGTGTGTTTTTAGGGGATTTTTTTTTGGCACGCTATAAAACGTTCATGAGACCTTCTGGGGCCCTGAAATTCGAGGTGCCGTGTCGGGGGCCCCTGCGCAACCACCACGTCGAATTTCGGGGCCCTCTGACCTTTTGACCTCTTGGGAGCCAACGTCCCACGTGCAACTTATTCAATGTAAACTCCATAGGTGGTTCGCGGTCATGGGGGGCTTTTTTGAGCAAATTAGATCGTGTGACCGCGGAACTTGGGGGCCTGATTCAGGGGCCCGTGACGTAACATATATGTCAGTTCGAGGCCGATCGGGCAACGTCGGCACTTCCATGTACACGGAAGCCATCTGCGGCCCGACACTCTGGGTCTCGTGTCGGGGGCCCCAACACGACCCCTGTGCCGATTTTCGGGGCCCTCTGACCTTTCGACCCCTCGGGAGCCAACGTCCCACGTGCAACTTATTTCAATGTAAAGTCCATAGGTGGTTCGCAGTCATTGGGGGTATTTTTGAGCAAATTAGCCAGTGCAACCGCGGAAGTTGGGGGTCTGATTCAGGGGCCCGTGACGTAACATATATGTCAGTTTGGGGCCGATCGGGCACTGTCCACGAAACACCTACAAAATGAATGGAATAAGTTGCACGTGTCACGGGCCCTGGATGGGCCCCCGGGGTTCCGAGCGGTTCCAAACTTGGCCTGCTGGCAGCCTAGGGGCCCCCACACACCATACTAAGAGCACAAGTGCCTTGCTCAAACGCAACTCTTAATTGGCAAGGCAGAGCAAATCTCTCACACATGCCTCTTTCACCTATGCACTGCAAGTCTGTCTCATGAATGACTTTGCATGTTTGAGGTGAACTTTGCACCCTCAAAGTTTAGGGGTTATTTTCAGGGACCTCATCCGACAGTGTGTGTCAAGTCAGAGCTCACCAAACGGCTTCTGTGGCCTAAAAAAGCCCTGTCCGCGGACAGCCTAAAAATAAGTTGCCCGTGGGACCTTTTTGTTTGAGTGGTCAAAGGGACCTTTGTTTTGGCGCAAAACGTTGGGGGCTTCGACTACAGTTTCGTCAAGGCCCCCTGCACCACCTATTCAAATTTCATACGCCTCGGTGCAGGAAAAGCACTTGAAAAAAAATCTGAAAAAATATTCTGAAAAAATTATCTAATCCGCCCATCCCCCGCCCAGCCAATTAAGTACTTGCAAAGGTCTTGCGGGCCCCAAACTTTGCGGATCTTTTGAGGGGCCCCTGAGGGTCAGACCATATTAATTCGGAGTCGTTTCGGACCACGGGGGCCAATTCGGGGGGCGTCCACGAAACACCTACCAAATTAATGGAATAAGTTACACGTGTCAGCGGCCGCCGTTCGGCCACCGGGGACCCGAGGGGCCCCAAATTTCGCACAAAGTTACGTCACAAAGCCCTCTGGCGCATACCGAGAGGGCTAGCTCGAGGGACACCCTGAAAATTTTTATGGATTTTTCGTATGTCCCTCTGTCTCACATAGAGCTCTATGGGATGAGGCCTAAAAGGGTGGTTTTGTTGGCCAGGCCTAAAATGTTCAGAAAGCAGCTAGGGCCACGGAACTTGGGGACCTGGCTGGGGGGCTGGCGGCGGTACTCTGTGCCAAATTTGGGGGTCCTGCGACCTTTTGACCTCTCGGAAGCCATCGTCCCACGTGCAACTTATTCAATGTAAACTCCGTAGGTGGTTCGCGGTCATGGGGGGCTTTTTTGAGCAAATTGGCCCGTGCGACCGTGGAACTTTGGTGGCGGCCCTGGGGCCCCGTGAACCAACATATATGTCAGTTTGGGGCCAATTGGGCGCCGTCCACAAAACACCTATGAAAATGAATGGGATAAGCTGCACGTGGGACGTCCAGCCGTTTGGCCCCTAAGGGACCGTTCGGCCCCAGACTTGAAGTTTCGGTACTCTCTATGGGTCGAGAAGACTACTGCGGCCTTTCTATGGCATCTTGGAAACAATTTTTTTCCAGTGACCAAAAACGAGTGCTCGTTAGCACAGAGGGCACCTGGCGGGCATGTCCAGGCGGGTCCCGGGCACGACGGTCACTTTGTGCATGATGATGAAAAATAGGTGTTTAGGGTCGTTAAAGGCACTCTACGGAGAATGAGAGAGAAGAGGGTAAAAAAACAGACAGTCGGGGGATCGGCGGGCATTTTGGGGGTCAAAGGTCAGTTTTTGCACATTAGGCAGTCAGGGGTATCAATAGGCACTTTTTGGACAATAGGCAGTCAGGGGGACCAATAGGCACTCTGCGGGCAGTGAGGAAGAGGAAGGTGACGAATAGGCAGTCAGGGGGATAAATAGGCACTCTGCGAACAATAGGCAGTCAGGGGGACCAATAGGCACTCTGCGGGCAGTGAGGAAGAGGAAGGTGACGAATAGGCAGTCAGGGGGATAAATAGGCACTCTGCGAACAATAGGCAGTCAGGGGGATCAATAGGCACTCTGCGGGCAGTGAGGAGGAGGAGGGTGAAGAATAGGCAGTCAGGGGGATCAATAGGCTCTCAGCGGACAGTGAGGAAGAGGTGGGTGGTGAATAGGTGGTCAGGGGGACCAATAGGCAGTCTGCGGGCGATGAAGAGGGTGAGGGGGTGTCGATAGGAACTCAGGGGGACATTTAGGCACTTTGTGGACAAAAAGGTGGTCAGGTGGATGACTAGGCATTTGGGGGGACGAGGGGGGCTTCAGGAGTGACCCACGAAGAGCTTGGGCACCCCCGAAGGCGTCCGTTCGGAGCCTAGGGCCGATTTGGCCGCCTTACCTTCGTTTTAGTAAAAGTGACAAGTAGTCATTCACTTAAGTGGTTCGTGGCGTCCAAATAATGAGTACGATCCCTCGAACCAACTATGCGTCATCTGGCAACTTATTTCCATTCAAAAATTTCCACGAACAGCCTAAATTCCCTTGACACGATCATCAACGTGAATGGATGAATACAATTCAAACACGAGTGGAAAGCACTTTGTTGCATCAATATTTCAACACAAATCCACACATAATCTTGCTTTCGCTTTGCTCTCTCTAAATGCGGTGTGTCCCTTAAACAACATCGAGAGGTTAGTAACTGAAGTTACTGTACTCATTTCTATTTCACTGACTCGATTAATTAAATTCGATAAGGAAAAGAACGTCAAAATCATACACAAGATATCTTAAACTGTTACAGTTCACTGTTGTGCTTACCAATAGTGCAATACAATATGAAAAATTCGTAAAAAAAATTGATAAAAACGAATCTGAATACCTGCGTGAACAGTTTTTTCTTTTTCACTGACTGGCAGGACTGGCAAAAGCATCAAAAAACTGCTGAATCTCTGCAAAAATTTGGTTAACTTATAAAACAAATATCTGGTTTAGAGATAAGCAGAAATCTCATGAGCTTATTAACCCACTGACAGCCAGGGGATCACTGGCCCACCACATTCTTACGAACATATTTATTAAAGTTATTATTTCATTGACATGAACATAACCATTTATAATATAATAATTAACCCGTCGTCTAAAATATTAATTGGGTATTAGCAAAATATTTTCTAAAATGTCTAGCAGTATTTGTCTATAGCTTTAATTAATTTAAAATATTAAAAATAACAATAATAAAATTATAAAAATACAAAGATAGAAAGAGCAGCATTTTGCTAATTATAATAGTCCTTTATATTTATATCCATGTGTTGTTTCATATTCGTTTTATTTCACTTGATGCATTCGTTATTTAACGTTTGAATACTGAAATAAATAACAGCCATCGTTTAAAGGTTATTTCACCATCAAAATGTAGCCTATTATATGTATCATTAACTTTTTTATATAAAACTTTGCAGTGTAAATGGGACCATAATACAGTCTAAAGCCAAGTTGTCTGAAAGGATGAGGGGCATGTCTATTGTTTTGGCTTGCATTGTGCATATTTGAAAATAATAAACCCAAAAATGTAACAATGTGACGTAAAAAAATTTTAACAGCTGAAAAAAATATGTCTTTGGTCATTAAATGTACCTGCAACTACAATCACCCTACTGTTCGAGATACATCAGTTCTGTTTCATTGCAGTAGCTGGTTGAAATGCTCTGTAATTAAAGCGATAAATGAAACACAAAAGGTTATGATAGCTAAGCAACTATGAGTCGATTTGTTAAAGTGCTGCAATGTGTTAATATGTAGCAATGCAGCAATGTTGTAAACTGTTCCCGAACTGTGAAGTGCGGTCATCCATTAACACGATCATCAACGTGAATGGATGAATAAAACTAGCGCGCGTCAAACATTCTGCCCAAATGCTGCGGAGAAACCTAATTATATTAATATTTCCCAAAGTTATATAACACTTGATAGGTAATTTATCTTTATTTAAAAGAACAATTTAAGGATGTTGCATAACTCGGTTATCAAGGAAACCGTTGTGTTGCAGGACATAAGTAACTAGATATTAAAGTTTGAGGACAAACTTTATGGTGGCTTGAAAAGCCGAGTCTGAATTAGCATGTTACTAGCATGAATTAGCAAGTAACTAGCATGATTCTAACATAAATTAGCATGTAACTAGCATGATTCTAGCATGAATTAGCATGATTCTAGCATGAATTAGCATGTTACTAGCATGTTTCTAGCATGAGTTAGCATGTTGCTAGCATGTTTCTAGCATTAATTAGCATGTTACTAGCATGATTCTAGCATGAATTAGCATGTTTCTAGCATGAATTAGCATGTTACTAGCATGATTTAGCATGTTATTAGCATGATTCTAGCATGAATTAGCATGTTTTTCTAGCATGAATTAGCATGTTTCTAGCATGAATTGGCATGTTACTAGCATGATTCTAGCATGAATTAGCATGTTACTAGCATGTTTCTAGCATGAATTGGCATGTTACTAGCATGATTCTAGCATAAATTAGCATGTTACTAGCATGATTCTAGCATGAATTAGCATGTTACTAGCATGATTCTAGCATGAATTAGCATGTTACTAGCATGTTTCTAGCATGAATTAGCATGTTATTAGCATGATTCTAGCATGAATTAGCATGTTACTAGCATGATTCTAGCATGAATTAGCATGTTGCTAGCATGATTCTAGCATGAATTAGCATGTTACTAGCATGATTCTAGCATGAATTAGCATGTTACTAGCATGATTCTAGCATGAATTAGCATGTTTCTAGCATGGATTAGCATGTAACTAGCATGATTCTAGCATGAATTAGCATGTTACTAGCATGTTTCTAACATGAATTAGCATGTTACTAGCATGATTCTAGCATGAATTAGCATGTTTTTAGCATCATTCTAGCATGAATTAGCATGTTACTAGCATGATTCTAGCATGGATTAGCATGTTACTACCATGATTCTAGCATGAATTAGCATGTTACTAGCATGGATTAGCATGTTACTAGCATGATTCTAGCATGAATTAGCATGTTACTAGCATGTTTCTAGCATGAATTAGCATGTAACTAGCATGATTCTAGCATTAATTAGCATGTAACTAGCATGTTACTAGCATGATTCTAGCATGAATCAGCTTGTTTCTAGCATGAATTAGCATGTTGTTAGCATGATTCTAGCATGAATTAGCATGTTACTAGCATGACTAGCATGTCACTATCGTGTTGCTAGCACCTTTCTAGCAAGATTAGCATGTCAGTAGGAAGTTTAAACTGTTAGCATGTGTTAGAAAAGCTAGTCTCAGTCTCTGGGACAGTTGCTAGGGTGCTGAAATTGGTTGCTAGGGAGTGGCTAGTAAGTTTAAAGGTAATCAGTGATTGGCTGCTGGCTAGACTGAGTTGAATGAGGCCAGACTCTAGTCTGTAGGACAGTCTGATGCAGAGTTATGAGCTCACAAAGGTTGATCCAATGTTAAGTAAATGGGAGTCTTTTACAATGGTAGTCTATGGGACAGTTGCTAGGGTGCTGTAAGTGGTTGCTAGGGAGTGGCTAGTAAGTTAAAAAGTCATCAGTTATTGGCTGCTGGCTAGACTGAGTTAAATGAGTCCAGTTAGAAGTCTGTAGGACAGTCTGATGCAGAGTTATGAGCTCACAAAGTTTGACCCAATGTTAAGTCAATGGGACTTTTGGGATTTTTCTGGGTCGTTTTTCGGAAAACCCAAGGTCGGATCAGTTAGAAAAGATATAGCAACCCGAGTCAGACCAGTTCGAAGGTTTGACGAAAGTTTGAAGTATGTAGCTTGAAAGGCCTAGGAGGAGATACACTTAGAAATTAGTCTCAGAAGAAGAAGAAGAAGAAGAAGAAGAAGAAGAATAATAATAAGTTTAAGATAGATAACAATATGCTGGCTTTTCAAGCCACCATAATAAAATAGGCTATAGCCTCTATTTCCTTCCGCTCAGCAGCTATAATTAAACTCTACATTTCCTTTTTTTTTTTATTAAACCACGTCAGACAAAAACATAAACACTTGTTTGAGCAGGACTGGATTACAGAAAAGAAGGTAGGTTTCTGGTGGTTTCACTCTCCCGAAAAATACTGTTTGCACGATTTGATTGATATCGTCGTATCCAAATACTTTATAGGTCTATTTAATATTACAAAACTAATTTGTTGTGTATTGTTTTTTGTACATATAATTTAGCTATGCCCCATATGGTCCAAACACCTGACAGATGGAAACAACTAAGCTTGTTTTTAATATAACAAATATAAATATGCAGGTAATAAATACTACTGCTAATATTAATACCATTATAACATTTGTCCTATTGCTACTTAGCAACAAAAATCTAAAGCTAAAGCATTAGGGATGATAAATGTAGGCTACTGTATACAGTAAAGGCTATTGTCTCTTCCAAATGATGGGCAAAGATTCACACCTTTGCCCCACCCACATTTCACAACCTGTATGATCCCATAAAGGCCGCAAGTGCCACAGACCCTGTAGAACTTTTCTTAGCTGATCTTCTGCGTGACCTAATAAGTCATTATGAACAGCTCATCTTTTTACGGAAAGAGGACCAGGAACTCAAAAAGGGTAATTATTAAACCATTCTGTCTTTCTGTTATCTCCTTCATGATTATTTGTACTGTGTTTTCCTACGTTTCATGTTTTAACACCATTTTAACTTACTTCATTTATAGAGGGCTTTGTTTGAGAACAGAGAGACAACACCTAAGACAACACCTAAGAAAACAGCAAAGAGGACGAAGAAGCGCATGGTCTCCAAAAAAGCGGTAATTTAATTTATTTCCTTATTTTCTGTATAATAAAAAAAGTTTTTTTTCGGAAATTTGTGTTCACACGAAACGTGGCAAAATTTAATAGTACACTATGTTGACTCTCAACAGGCCGATGCGCTGTTAAGTGTGATCAACCCACACACTACACACCCGGATCCGAGGCGTCAGCCGAAGAGGCAGCCCTGCGTTATTAAGGCACTGAGAGAGCAGCTAGCGGCTGGTGTGCTAGAGACGGAGGCTATGCGAAAGGAGCTGAATGCCTGCAAAGCAGCCCTTGCAGACTTAAACAACAGTCACAAGGAACTGATTCAAACTCATGCAACCACTGTGCTTCAGCTGAAAGAAGCGCAAACAGCAGCAACGGAAGCTCAATGGACACAAGACCCCATGCGTACACCCGTTAACCTGAATGAGGATATGGAACAGTCCGAAGTCACCTCTGCTGGCCCGACTCCAAATTCAAGTTGCCATCCCGATTTACTGTTCTCCCCTCCCACTCAAGAGCACATTGATATGCTTATGGTTCAGAGTCATGGACGTCCAGATCGGTACGGTTGCTTGCTGTTTCGTGCAGTTGTGCCAGACCAGCGCTACGCGGAGTGGGCATCCACAACGAACTGGGATGGTTCGAGAGGCAAAGTTGCTTTGCCCGTGAACCTAAAACAGTTCGTTAGAGACAGCGTGATTAAGAGATTCCCTAACCTGACCTGCGCTGACAGCAAATGCATAAAGGACAGAGTGAACGAATTTCTACGGTCCCCATGAACCTCTGTTAGCGCCCACCGACGTCTTCAGTATTAGAGACAACTTTAAAAAAAACATTCAGTTATTTTTGTATTTGTATTTGCTTTTTTTCTCCGAATAAAGATATCCTCTTAACCAACTGTATGACTGTTTTTTCCCGATTATACGCAAAAAAAATAGTTTCTAAAGTGTTTTTTCATGCTTTATTTCTAACACGTTTATAAATTATAAGTTTTAGCCTAAGGTTACCAGACAAAACAACAATAACAATATTATTATACATCATAGTAGCATGTAGACTATAATATTTCCTAAATAAAATAAAATATTTCCTAAAAAGTGCAGTTAAAAAAATTCAAACAAGAGAAATTTTTAAAATACAATACAATATCTTTAAATAAATTAATTATTTAGGCATATTTAGGCATATTTTCATTATTAATTTATTTTCATTATTCGTTTATTATTATGTACAATAATTCAGACATAAATTAAGATTATTTTTTTTTATTTTACAGTTATTTCAAACGGCGGCGGTATAAGCCCCGGCGGTAATAGCCACTTTGAACTCTCACCTACTGTAACTAAAGAGAGCGGCAAATAGCAGCATGAGTGGCATAGCTCGTAAAGCGAACATATTTTGACACGATCGATCATGAAACCGGTTCGAATCCAGCATCTGATGAACTCCTTTTTCCCCCACTACATTTCAGATTTTGCCTACTCTTCATCACAAGGAAGACATGTATGAATCATTAATAAATCTGTGTATTATGTTAAGCGTATTTGAGCATCAAATATTATTTGCACATTTACTGAACGGAAATGTTTCCGATTCACGGATGCAAATGCGTCTTCAGATGGCGCCTCTATAGCAATGTGCGTGCAGTCGATTGCTCCAATTACATTGGGAAATCCGGCGATCGCTGCAAACTGCACTTTTAAGTTTGGCCAGTCAACTGCATGGTATGGAAACCTTATATACCTGCTAGACATGCGGATGATCCCATCCCATACAGCTGCCATTGCACGGCTCAAAGATACTTTGTAGTGTGCAATTTAACATAATTGCCTCTAGGAGTCATCAATGGAAATAAAACAAATACACACAAGAAATGCATGTACGCCAGACATGAAGTTGGCATGGACCAATGCACATTCTCATGTTAATTTCATCGTTAGTAAATCCAAACGTGAGCGTGAAATCTGGCGTACGCAGCCATGATACATGAGGCCCCGGGTGAAGAGAAGAGGTAAGAAAGGGCTATACTGGATTTTATATCTATTTTAAGTATGTGAAGAAACATTGTTGTAATGTGAAGCAGACGCTGACAATGAAGGTGCGGAACCAAATGCAGGTTTATTAACAGGATGGTCAGGCAGGCAACAGTTAACAGTGTCAAACAGATGTATGTAGGCAAACCAAAGTTGTAATCATTAAACAGGCGAATGGTCAGTACAGGCAGCAAGCAACGTAAACAAACAAGGCGAATAGAACTCTGTGCAAGTATAGTGTGTCCGCTATCATATTGGAGTGATATAAATCCAACAAGTCTGATGTTAAAATAGGACCCAAATCCCAGTGATTTTGAAGCCCACCGCAACATGACATAGGAGTGCAGTTTCCCCATCCACCAAATTGATTGACAGGTGCCATGTTTTTATAATAATGGAATTACAGTTCCTCTTCTACGAAGCATGTCTGCTAACAACGTATGCAGACACACCCAAAAACATCTGCATTTACGTAAAGCAAAGTGGTTCTAAAAGTACATATTTTTTCCGAACTTAAAAATTAAAATAACTAACATAACTGTAGGCCTAGGCGCAGTTTTAACTAGGGTTCCTCCTCTACGAAGCGTGTCCGCTAACAGCGTATGCTGACACACCCAAAAACATCTGGATTTACGGAAAGCAAACTGGTTTCAAAAGTACGTATTTTTTCCGAACTTGAAAATGAAAATAACTAACATAACTGTTGACCTACACGCAATATTAACCTAGGGTGCATAAACTCAGACATTAGAAAAAAGCTAGTAATACAAACAAGAACCACAGAAAATATGTAATGAGAGTGTAAGATTAATTTTATTACGCTACTTTGACATTGCAAGACATGAAACCATTGCCAACACTTTTGTCCCTTTTCGATTTCTGTACATCCAGTTGTGTTTGGGTGTGTCTGCATATGCTGTTAGTGGACACTCTTCGTAGAGGGAGAACTGGAATTCCAGAAAGGAACAGAATTGACTGCTACATCCCCAGCTTGCGTTTCTAAGCAGTGCCTCAACAGAGAACTAAACAAAGTCCCTAATAATGGTCATAGACAATTTTCATCTTTATAAACCCTTTATAGAAACTGAGGGTGAACTTGTGAAACTGTAACATAAAATGACAAAAATAATATAAAGATAACTTAGTCTAACAGACTCACTGTTGCTTCAGAAAGCACTGTATTCAACACACAGAATAAAACATATCCAAGTACGTAAACAATATAGATAAACAAAATACACTTTTAAATCAATTTAAATTTATGAATATTTGTTCAAACTTACAGATTTTAGCAATCTCAAGGGTGAAACATGTACAATGGATGTGTATGCACCTCCACACCATAAAAATGGCCGAATTACTGAGTAAAGCTAAAAGAGTACTGGGGCCACTAGGTGTCAATATTTTACAAATTATGGCGTAAGGCCATAATAGGTATTTTTGACTAATGAGCTGTATTTCCAACACAATCTCACGGCAATTTTAACTTTTTGATTTAATGGCTAATTCGTATGAATTCGTACGATCTAATTCGTACATTTTTCTACGATTTGCTCATCTCCCAATGACGGTTGGGTTTAGGGGTGAGGTTAGGTGCCACGCCTCCTTTTTAAAATCGTGCAATTTCGTACGACTGAACTCGTGCGAATTTGCCAGTTAACTGACAAAACGTAAAATACTTACGTTTTCTCGTGAGATCAGGATGGTATTTCTGCTTCTTCCGAGTCTGTCTGTCACTGTGCTGTTTATCTGATGTAACACATGAGAAGGAGACATGCACACCCTACTGAAAATAACAGCCTAGGCTGGTTGGCTGGTTTTAGCTGGTCAACCAGGCTGGTTTTAGAGGGGTTTCTTAGCTGGTCAGGCTGGGATATGACCAGCAAAAAAACTGCTTGACCAACCTAGCCTATGTCCATCTTAAACCAGGCTGGTCAAGCTGGTTTTAGCTGGTCATTTTCCAGCCTGACCAGCTAAGACCAGGCTGAAAATGGTTGGAAACCAGCCTGGAAGTGGCCAAAACCCCTATAAACCAGCCAGCTTAGGCTGGTTTAAGCTGTTTTTTTCAGTAGGGCATGGGGACGGTGGGTGGTGGAGAAACAGCTCATTTGGATTTAAAGCAACAGGCTACAAAAACAGCAACAATGCATTCAGCCACCAAAATTGGCAGATTCTGGGGGCTATAATAAATTATTTTTAATAAGTACTTTGAGCTGAAACAACTTCGATCTACAAATTACTGTGTGGGTGTGTGCGTGTGTATCAAAGTCCACAATTTATTTTTGTGGTGGTTCTGCAGTTTGTATAATTTCATGGCAAATATAAGAGGTTATATATATGTATTCTTATTTTTGTGTGTGTGTATGCATGTCTGTGTGTTTGTGTGTAATGTGTCTCCAATGTTTGTGTCACCAATTTATTTTTGTGGTGGTACTGCATTTTGTATCATTTTATTTGACAAATTATTAGAGCAGTTTTTGTCTCAAAAAATGTACTCAATTGGAACAAATAGATTCCACTCTGTCTTTTGGGGGGGGTCTTCAGAGACCTCGAGGACCATGTAACTTTTTTAACACTAACACAAAATCAAGATTTTATTTAGATTCCTTTTTTTTTTTTTTTTGTAGATTGAAGGAGAGCATTTTTTATTGTTAGATTTTGCTAAACATTTACTAATAAATGCAGCCATGAAGGCTTTTGCTTTAAAGGGTTAACTGCTATATTATGTGCACAAGTATAGGGAAGTATTGCAGGTTGCAGAGAACAGCCCATCCTGTTATCGAGTGTGGGTGCATAGAAAATGATGAAAGGTCTGAGAATGACAGGACGTATGAGCTCTGTGTACGTGCTCTGAAACATCTGCCTTAAAAGGTGAACTGTTGCTGGTATCTGGTTGCTGAATGGTCAAACTGTCAAGACAACACCATATAAGTCAAATAGGGTTGGGGTTAGATAGTGTGCGAAAACAGTATAAAAAGCCTGAAGGAGGGCATAATAGGTGAGGGAGCTGAATTGATATTACATCTCTCCTGCGCAGAAATTGTACTCTCTAAGTTCTTGCATTGAAAATAAAACTTGTTAATTTTCAATTCAGATCTCCGTCAATTTTTGAACATGCAATGGACCATTTGAGTCCTACAAGATCTTGACCGTTTTACCAAGTTTTATGGCATTTGAACTAAAAGAACAATTTAAAAAATTTAGCAAACATCATTTGTGGGTCAAAAGACCCAGAGTACCTCATGAGTGTTAAAGGTGCTTTTTGCAATTTGCTTATTTTCTTATTTAACACAATAACATATAATTAATATGCATTCTAAAAAAGAACAATGATCACAATTCATTTCCTTTAATGGGTAATTTCTCACCCAAATGTGGTGTTTTATTAAATTGTGATTAATTAGTTTCCACATTGTACAATTAAATTAAACACTTTAATCGATTGACAACCCTAGAAATTGTCTTGCAGGAATAAGTTAATATGTTTTTTTGCAATTTATTATTTTTTTTAAACAAAGTTCAAACATATACAGAAAATGTTTTTTTTTTCCCCACCTTATTTCACAAATTTGTGGTAAAAGTATAGAAAAATAAATACACACATTCCTTTCGTTACTGGTTGCCACAGCGGAATGAACCACCAATTATTCTGATACTCTTCCAGTCATACAAAAATAATTAAATAATTCTCAATCCAAAAATTAACACAATTAAAAGTGTGATTAATACACAGAGCAGCATATTTAACAAGTAAATATATCTGTGTTCGCGTGGGTTTCCTCCGGGTGCTCTGGTTTTCCCCACAAGTCCATACATGTGCTATAGGTGAATTAGGTATTCTAAAATTGACCGTAGTGTATGTGTGTGAATGAGTGTGTATGGATGTTTCCCAGTGATGGGTTGCAGCTGGAAGGGCATCTGCTGCGTACAACATATGCTGGATAAGTTGGTGGTTCATTCCGCTGTGGTGACCCCAGATTAATAAAGGGACTAAGCTGAAAAGAAAATGAATGAATAAATACATTTCAATCAAACAGTCTATGCAGCTATGTAAGCAAATCTGACTTTTTGTGAACTTTTTGTATTAGTTAAAAGTTAAGGGCATATTTTCAAAATATGTAATCAGTGGTTTTCAAATTTTATAGATTGTTTTTTTTTTACTTTCAACTGGGGTCGAAATATACTTATAAGGGGTTGTTTTTATTGTAACTTTTTGAGTTAGCAAATTTAGAATTTACATTTCACAATGTATCCTGCATAGCATAACCTAAGAATTGATACTGTAGCAAAAGTGAAAGGCATTAATGTTTAATGGATCATTTGAAGTGTTAAATGTGAGTTATTTATTCAAAGATTTATAATTATATAAGTAAATTTGTATTTCTAAATATTATGCTATTTAAATAAATCAAAAGAACACAAATTATTGCAATATTTCCTGTAGGCATGTACATTTATTTCTCTGTATGAATGTGATTTTTTTTCCCCATCATATGTTGCTTTGTATTATGTTCAGGTTTAAAAATTATAATATAAGATTTAGGGACAAATATGCACAATAATAAACCAAAGGTTGATGCTAAAATGGCAAAAATCTCAACAGCTACAGTGTATTTTCCAGGAGAACTGACATAAGCTGGGATAAATGTGACCCATACAGCACAAAATATGAGCATACTGAATGTGATGAATTTGGCTTCGTTGAAGTTATCAGGCAGTGTGCGAGCCAGAAAAGCCAAAATGAAGCACAAGGCAGCCAGTAGGCCTATATAACCCAAAACAGCCCAGAAACCTATAACTGAGCCCAGACTGCACTCAAGAATGATCTTTTCCTTGTAATATTTCATATTTTTGTAGGGAAATGGAGAAGACATTGTTAGCCAAAGCAAACAGATAAGAACTTGTACAATTGTAAACACAAGAACACTGAGTCGTTGTTGTACAGGACCAAACCATTTCATGACATTACTTCCTGGAAGTGTAGCCTTGAAAGCCATTAACACCACTATTGTTTTCCCCAGAACACAGGAGATGCAGAGGACAAAGGTGATCCCAAACGCTGTATGACGCAACATACAAGACCACTCAGTTGGCCGACCAATGAAGGTAAGTGAACAGAGAAAACACAGAGTCAGTGAGAAGAGCAGCAGGAAGCTCAACTCTGAGTTATTGGCTTTAACTATTGGTGTGTCTTTCTTGTTGTAAAACAGGATAGCCACCAGCACAGTTAATCCTACTCCAAACAGTGAGAAAAAGACTAGAACTATACCCAAAAAATCTGTGAATGACAGGAACTCTACAACTTTTAACACACATTTGTTTTTCTCAACATTAGACCAGTACTCTCCTTGACACTGCTTGCAGTTATTTGAATCTGGAAAGGAAGTTGTAAGCAATATCGTTAGACAAAAACAGTCAATTAAAACCTCCTTTTAAAAGAAACTGCATCTTTAACAGTAAAATCAGGAAACAAAAAGACCAGCTTACCAGCTTTCTTTGTAGTGTTGAGATGAACTGAAGCTTACCCGTTTCATTACTGATTTCTCCTTCTGCACATGGAATACAGTCATAACAGCAGACAGGTCTTCCTTTCTGTGCAGCCTTCCTGGTGCCTGGAGGACAGCTCGCACTGCACACAGACCTCGGTCTCTAAATATACAGTTGAAGTCAGAATTATTAGCCCCCTGTTTATTTTTCCCCATATCCATGTAACGGAGAGAAGATTTTTTTAGCACATTTCTAAACATAATAGTTTTAATAAATCATTTCTAATAACTGATTAATTTTATCTTTGCCATGATGACAGTAAAAACTATTTTTCTAAATATTTTTCAATACACATCTATTCAGTTTAAAATGACATTTAAAGGCTTAACTAGGTTAATTAGGTTAACTAATTAGGATAGGGTAATTAGGCAAGTTATTGTATTACAATGGTTTGTTCTGTAGACTATCGAAAAAAAAAAATAGCTTAAAGGGCACCTATGGCACCTATACTTTTCAAGCTGTTTGGACAGAAATGTGTGTAAGTATAGTGTATTAACTGTCATATTGGGGTGAAATAAACACACCCAGTCCTTTTTTTTTCTTCAAATTTAACAACATAAAAACGGTGGACCAATTGGAGCGGTTTTCAGATCAACCACAACTTTACAAAGGAGTGCGGTCCCCCCGCCCACCAATATTGATTGACAGCTGCATGCATTAACATGTCCGGTAGTCACGTGTATAATCATATCATCAAGAGAGGATGAGCGCAAAGCAGCCAGGAATAAAAGGTGTGTTCAGTTCGCTAGGATAATCTATCATCATCAAACGTGATCAAGAGTGAGTTTCACAAGTTTAAAATGTTTTAAAACAGAGCATGTGTGTAATGAATTACAGCGATTCACTTCAGATGCACTTAATCAGCACAGCCGCGTGTCAGAACAATTAAAAAGGAAGATGCTTCAATCGCGGTTTGTGGCTGTTAAATCAGGTTCATTTTGTACATTAATATAAGAGATATCCATACAGCAGTGGATTTTACCAGTATCATGTCACATATGCGTGCAAAACGAGTGCAAAGCTTAACGCGATGTCTCTCTCTGTCTCTGTGTGTGTGTGTCTGCGTGTCTAAGCTATGTGTGTGTGTGTGTGTATGTCTGTGTCTGCGCTGTGTTTGTGTCCTTGCTGTGTGTGTGCGTGAACTTTGTAATGACATTGTGTGTGACTCATTGTTGCAAATCCACAAAAAAATGCATCAAATACTGATTGGTAAAGTTCTTACTGTAGTATTTCTCACACACATTACATGCTTCTCACACACATTACTGCTTCCTGGGGCAGCCGAGGGCGGCGATTGCTGACAGGCACGTGGGAACGGTGGGCGGGGAGGACTAGCCTTAAAGGGCCAGTACAAAAAAACAGCAAAACCTTTTTTCCAGCTATAATGTAGACACTTCAAACAGCTATAATAAATAATCTGATGGTTGTTTTGAGCTGAAACTTTACAGACACATTCTGGGGACACAAAAGACTTATATTAAATATCAAAAAGGGGTAACCTATGTGCCCTTTAAAGGGGATAATCATTTTGACCTTTAAATGTTTAAAAAAAAAATTAAAAACTGCTTTTATTTTAGCCGAAATAAACAAATAAGACTTTCTCCAGAAGAAAAAATATTATCGCAAATATTGTGAAAATTTCCTTGCTCTGTTAAACATCATTTGAAAAAATATGTAAAAAATACTAAGTATATATACACACACACACACACACTTTCTGTTGTGCCCTAGCTATTTAAAATAAGTGCAGAACTTTTATTTAATGACATTTACCTCAAGTTGCCCTCCAGACCAAATGATATTTTTAGGGTTAAGCATAAAGCTTTGGTCAGGTGGTAGTGAGGCATCAAAGTAACCCACATTTTTAAACTGGAATGACCCATCAGAGTCTTGCTGCCAGTTCACAACTTCATAATGGGCTACTGCACCTCCAGTGCTGTCAAACCACACACGATCTCCAATTTTTAAGGTAAAATTTACGTTTTTCAGAGCTTCAACCACCTATCAAAAATAAATAAACAAAATCAACAATCCAAAGACAACATAAGTAAATACGAAAAAGTACATTATCATGAAGTATGGTCTCCTTTACCTGCTGTGGTTGCATTGTCAAGCTTTTCTCACACCCTTCTTTTTCTTTGCACTTTAATAGATTATGCAGTGAATGAGCCACAGCATACACTGCTTTGTAGACATTGCTTGCATATCTTTGTTCAGGTATATCTTCATTGTAGTTTTTTAGAGTAAATAGATCCTGATAATTGCCGCAAGTTAATGCATATTGAGAAGAATTCCTCTCAGTCATTAAACATGGAAAATCTATTTCCCAAAATGCTTTTATAACATAATCTGCAAATCCTTCAATAATAATTTTTCTAAATGCAAACCCCAGTGACCCTCCAAGCACACGAAAACTCTTTGAAGTGATCAGACTCTTTGTAGTTATCCATCCCTCCCCTCCAATCACTTGAAAGCCTGTAATATTCTGAATGGTAAGCTGATCAATAAGTAAGCCCATTTCAACAAGTGAAACAAAAGCAACAATAACTTTTGCAGTGCTTTTTTTAATAGTCTCTACAACTTTTTTAAGTTTTTCTGGCTCTGTTCGGTAAAATTTCACAGAGTACTCAACACAAATCCCCTCTTTCTGAGCTGTATTTAGAAATATAGCCATAACATTGTTGCCATAATCATTGTCACTGTTCACAGTTCCAACCCAAGACCAGCCAAAGTGCTTGACTATGAAAGCAAGTGCTCTGCCTTGGTGGTAATCACTAGCAATAGTCCTGAAGAATGATGGATATATTTTTCTGTTGCTCAGACATTCACATGAGGCTGAGTGACTTATCTGGGAGGAAGAAAAGTGTATGAATGGAGTTGGTTTAGTCAGATGTATTTGCTCCCCATTTTATTAGTACTTACCACTGGAATTTTAAAAGGTCCTGTAGTTTTGGAGAGAATGATTGTAGCAGAAGACTCTGTTTCTCCTATAATAGCATGTATAGGTGATTTTCCATTACAAATTTTATCTGCTGTAAACTCTGGTCCATTCATCAATGCCATAGTTGCACTCATAGCAGACATTCTTGAACCACAGGTGTCATAAATTCGGTATCCAATAGAAACATTTGGAAGCAAACTTTCACTTCTATTTATCTCTTCAATTGCAAAAATCATAATTTGAGTCATCCGGAAATCCCTTAAATTCACACTGTGAAAACATGATTGCAATTAGATATTAGTTACTAAAATAGTAGACATTGTTTGCATTCATTGAAAAAAATAAAAAATAAAAATAAAAAAAAATAATATATATATATATATATATATATTTTTTTTTTTTACTTGAAACAGTAATATTACAGATTTTGTAACTTTTGTTTTATAAAATAAATGATTAGACATCATACATTTTCTTTTTATGTTAGTTTTTTTTTTTTACATTATCTTTTCTGTTGTTTTAATGTAACAAACCTGGAGCATGACAGAAGCTGAGGTTTTCGTGTAAACTGAAAAGAAGGTAAAGTTTCTTTACTGAGAATTGCAAAAAGTGCTCCAATGGTTATGTCCCCATCCTTGGAAAATAGCGGGTACTTGGGGTCTCCCATCGTTTGGCAAAGACCATCTCCAGCTTTTGTATGAATTAGAGTGAAATGTAGGAATATATAATGGAAAAAAAGCATCACAAAGATTGAGCTGAACTGTGACTGCCAAATGCAAATGGCTTGCCACATTATGTGCACTAATATAAACATACTATAATGAGTATGTGTGAATAATTGTGAGTGTAGCCAATAACCTCATAGAGCAGGGCACGAATCAAGTCAGTCACATCTTACATGTTATTTGTTTATACGTTTTATGTACATGCACACCTGGGGGCTTAAACGGGCATTTTATTATTCAGCCTTTCATTTTCCTTCAGCTTAGTCCCTCATTTATCAGGGGCCGCCACAGCAGAATGAACCAGTGAAATTTTGGTATTATTAAAGAAAATTTAAATCACATTATGTGCTCACAGGCAATGATAGATTTACCAGTCCATGAAAACCACTATTTTCTGTTTTGAACTTTCGCATAGGATTTTTGGGTTATATTTACATTAAAAGGTCAAATCCTGATTTTGATATTTAGATTTATTATAAAAACAATTGAGGGCGATGCGGTGGTGCACAGCACGTTTGCCTCACAGCAAGAAGGTCGCTGGTTCGAGCCTCGGCATAAAAACAATGGTTTTCCCTTATTTTTTCCTAAGTGCAATTTATTTCATCAATATAAAAATACCTTTTCATTTTAAACTGCTGAAGACACACACAAATTAGTTGATCCACAAATACGGCACCCTCTGAACTTACTAATACTTATCGTATATACAGGCCTAAAAATACTTTCAATAAGTCATGGCTTATTCATTTGCTTTCATTTAGTTAGCTGGGTTGTTTTAACAAAAACATTATTGGTAAAAATAAAAACACATATTATTCATATTATAAATGTAAGTAAAGTAAGATTCACTTATTATAGTATTGATTTTATATTACTTGAGTGATTTTGGTATTTGTGTGTGGCCTCCCTATTCTCCTGTTTAGTAATGTAGTCAAACTTGGCAGGCGAGGGTAAACTTTCAGCCATCATCTTATAGGACTCAAATGGTCCATTGCATGTTCAAAAATTGACGGAGATCTGAGTTGAAAATTAAGAAGTTTTATTTTGAATGCAAGAAGTTAAATAATACAAGTTCTGCGCAGGAGATATGTACTACCGTATCAGCCCTGCTCTCTTGGGCTTTCCTTCATGCTTTTATACTGTTTTTCGCACACTATCTAACCCCAACCCTATTGACTTATATGGTATAGTCTTGACAGTTTGACCATTCAGCAACCAGATATTCCTCTTACTGGTATCTGTGTATCTTCTCTTGACAGTTGACCTTTTAAGGCAGATGTTTCAGAGCATGTACACACAGCTCATACGTCCTGTCATTCTCAGACCTTTCTTCATTTTCTATGCACCCATACTCGATAACAGGATGCGCTGTTCTCAAGCATCCTGCAACATTTTTCTATACTTGTGCACATATTATAGCAGTTAACCCTTTAAAGCAAAAGCCTTCATTTCTATATTTACTACGTATTTACTAACAAAGCTTAATAAAATGCTTATCCTTCAATCTGCAAAATATATTGGTCACGACCAGTGTTGGGGAGTAACTAGTTACATTTAACGGTGTTACATAATTACAAAATAAAAGTAACAGTAATTTGTTACAGTTACTGAGAAAAAAAAAATGTGTTATTAAATTACAGTTACTTATGAAAATGTTAAAGATTACAAATGGAGTTACATCTAAATATGTTGAATAAAATTAATCTGTTGCTTTGTCTGTTTTTTGAAATGCATGATGCCTTCTGTTGAGGCCATTTTTTAAGGCGTGCTATTCCGATGCTTTTGATTGGTTTTCCGGTTTGATTGCGACTCTGTAATGTTTGTGGATTGACAATGATGAACACCATAATAGCAGATGCAAATGCAGCATTTATTTAGCAAGATTGTCATACATGCAGAGATCATAGCATGTTGCAAAACAGTACAATAAGGGTTATCCAAAATCGCAGTCAAGCAGGCAAAGGGTCAGGCTATGCGGCTAAAGATCAATACACGGAAGAACAAAGGCGAGGGTCATAACACGGAAGACAAGACAGGTAAATACTCAGACATGAAAAGACTACAATATAGCAAGGCTAAGTCCCGAGGTGTCCTCCAGTGGTGTCTGTGCAATCAGTCAAGATCAGGAACATGTGTGCGTGAGCGGAGTGCACGTATGGGAGTTGTAGTCAATGAAATAGTGAATCTGTAGTCCATTAGCGCTTGTGAGTGTTCTTCAGCGATCTATGGTGTTTTAGATTGCTGGTGATCGTGACAGAGCCCCCTCTAAGGAGCTGCTTCCAGACGCTCCTAACACAGTTTAGGCAGAACAGGGGGAGGGATGGAGGGCCAGGACCATGCAGCGGAGGTGTACCTGGGGCATGGAGTTGTGTAGCTGCGGAAGGCTTGGAGCGTGGAGCTGTGGAAGGCTTGGAGCAACGAGCTGCGGAGGGCATGGATCTGCGGTGGGTCTGGAGTATGGAGCTGCGGAGGGCCTGGAGCGCGGAGTTTTGGAGGGCCTGGAGCATGGAGCACTGATATGTCTGGGGGCTTAGGTTCAGCAGGCAAAGATGGTTCAAACATCCACAGTGGGTCGGGAGGCTTTGGTTCAGAGAGCACTGGTGGTTCTTTAAACCCCAGTGGGTCAGGAGGCTCTGGGAGGTCACACGGCTCTGGGAAGTCACATGGCTCTGGCGGCTCTGGGAAAATCACACAGCTCTGGCAGTTCTGGTGACAGCTGGTAGCACTGACGGTGGAGGATCTGGCAGTACTGGAGGATCTAACAGCTCTGGAGGATCTAGCAGCTCTGGCGGCGGCAGTGACTCTGGCAGTAATATAGTGTTAGTGATCATCTGGAGATCCTGTAGGTTGTTGACAGCCATCCTGATAGTTTGTAAGTAATTAGTGTCCATCCTGAGTACATCTTGAATAATGTTATACAGGACAGCAGGCTCTGGCAACTCAGGTGGTTCTGGCTTTTGTTGCGATACAGAGATTGGAACTTTGACTGGAACTATGACATGAGGATACTCTGGACAGGAAGCTGTCTTGTGAACAGTGAGTCTGGCTGCAGCCATCTTATGAATTGGCTGTGGTTTAGATAAACTGCAGACAGGAATGCAGGTGAGGCCAGTATAATATTATTAGCGGGGAGAACAGCAAGCCTCGGCATTAGAGTATCTAGCTGTTCTTTGTTTATAAAAAAAAAAAAACAATTAGATGTTCTCTCCTCCACTTCGCCAATAGTGAAAGAGGATCCATTAGCAATCAGGGTTTCTTCCATCGCTTCTACGAGAGACCCTCTAGGACCAAAGTCTATGAAAATGGATCTGAATGGTTCATTTAGTCCATAATAGAAGCAGTCTATGAGCACCCACTCAGGGATCTCTGAATCACTGGAAATATCCAAAAACTCACATACATAGCTTTCGATGGTGTTTATTTCCTGCTAGAGTTGGTATAGTTGATCTGCTGGATCCATGTTGAACGACTTAGCCTTCTGTAACATTTGTGGATTGACGATGATGAACACCGTTATAGCGGATCCAAATGCAGCATGTATTTAGCAGGATTGTCATACTGGCAGAGATAGCAGGTTGCAAAACAGTACAAAATAAGGGTTATCCAAAATCGTAGTCAAGCAGGCAAAGGGTCAGGCTAAGGATCAATACACGGAAGAACAAAGGTGAGGCTCATAACACGGAAGACTAGACAGGAAAATACCCAGATATGAAAACATTACAATATAGCAAGGCTAAGTCCCGAGGTGTCTTTGCGTGCAGCTTAAATAGTGTGTTATCAGTCCTTAACAATCCTCCGGTGGTGTGTGTGCAATCAGTAAGAATGAGGAACATGTGCGCATGTGAGTGGAGTGCATGTATGGAGTTGTAGTCCATTAGCGCTTGTGAGAGTTTTCCAGCGATCTATGGTGTTTTAGATCGCTGGTGATCGTGACAGGCGCACCACGTCTACCAGTTACGTTAATCCTCTCTGCCGCTAAAAGCATTACTACTAAGCATACTACAACCAGTCTGAGAGCTGCCACCATGGCAAGTGATAAAAATGCATTTCATTGCTGGAAATTTTAAAATAATTTACCCTGAAATCCGAGAAGGGCACACATATAACAGTTCAGTGCAAAATTAGTTTGCCAGCTTTTAAAATACTTGAATCTGAGGAAGCATCTGCAGGTATGTAACTATAGCCTTTATTTTTTTTATAAAGACAAATGGTTTTTGACGTTATCGTGAGTGTACAGAAATAAAAACAGACCCTTTCATTTTCGGATGATATATTGTGACTCACAAAGTTATCAATTTGTGAAATTCATTGCACCAACAGACTCCTCTGGCCAAAGCAATTTTATCACATTAACAGTGTTGGGCAGTAGCGTTGCTACTAGCTTAACTACATTTCTCAGTAGCGTGGCACTAGCGTCGCAACTTTTTAAATTAAATAGCTTTTCAGTAGCGAAGCTATTTTATTAGTCAAGCAGTGCAGTAGCATCAACACAAGCTACATTTACAGATCGCGGATAAATAAGTGACGGCACCGACATTCACAGAACAGCTGTGAGGCCGGTGTCTAGCCGATAAAAGTAAATCCATATGATATCGAGAATGAAAATTTCTTCTTCTTCCTGTTTTTCAGTGGTCGACAACAAACTTTTCAGATCTCTAGCTCTGGTCGGTGACATCGCCAAACAATTAGGCTAACATGAGAAATTTCCTTGATGGAAAGATGACTGAGGGAGAGGAGTTTTATATGTACAGTGTACTGTAGTAAAGGCTAAAGTATGCTATGGTAATATGCTCTCTCTATCTCTCTCTCTCTCTGTCACACACGCACACAAACATACTTGTTTTTCTTACATAAGGGGATACTGCATTTTTTGATCAATTGTGGGGTCCACCTTTTGTAGTGGGTCTACAGACTTACAAAAAATCAAGCATGTATAAAAAATAAATATTAATATAATTTTTTCCATGTAACAGTATTCACACAAAAATTCTCAATGTGCATTTTTCAGTCACTTGAAGGGTCTGGTTTTAACATTTAGTACTTATGGGGTCCAGTTCACAAATACACACGTTTCTTGTTTTTATATCTTAGCCGGGGCCAACATACTTCATATATACACACACACATTTCTAGTTTTTATATCTTAGCAGGGGTCCAACATCTACAAATCTCAATCTCCATTGAATGGCCATGGTTTTAATAAAAATTATTATATATTTGATTCTAATATTTATTAATTCAACTTTGGTCAAAGAATGGACTATTCAAACATAAGCTTTGTGTTCTTAGTCACCTTTGTCTTATTTAACGGAACCTAAAGATTTAATATACAGTTAGCAGGTTTCCTACAAAAAAAAACAATAAAAAATGAGACAACTTTTTACGTTTCAACATTAACAAGTTTATTTTAGGTCAGAAACATGCAGTGAATAAACTGCATAAACAATGACACCAAAAGATTCTAAAAATCAACCAAACTTCTTGAAAACCAAACATTACTGTACATTTTTTTCTAATGCTTGAAATGCGATTTTTGACAAAGTACTTGACAGCCTTCCAGTCACAATTTCTTAAGGCATCTGCTTCTGCTTCAATGCAGTTCTGACATTCAGTTTTTCCTGGAACTTGGTTGCATATAATGAACCTGCCCAGGTGTCTGAACAGCAGCACATTCATCTGCAGATCAGCTTCTCTTTACTGCAGTTTTTTTTTTTTTTTTACCTGTGCATAAACATGTTATCAGCAACAACATTGTAATTAGGATAAAAGAAATCAAACTCATGACACCATCACATGGATGGAAATGTGTGTATGGACAATATATCCAGAAAAAATGAAGTTATATGCGAATGTGAACTTGAAACAGGCTCTTGCATGCTTATGGTTTTAGAAATGGGAAACAGTATGTTCATCATAAACTGTAAAGTTGTACTAAACTAAACAGACACCCACAAACCACAGGAAATAGTCTTCTGTTTGCTTGGAGTGTACAGGATTTTTGGGAGACATATATACACTGTTCTTTAGTTCATCTGGAAAAACTGCACTGCATTCAGTTGGAATGAGCATTAATCAAGAAAATTCAAATGCTCTATTTCTTACAGTATGCTAGGTACAAGGTTTACACCAGTGGTGCTCAACCCTGTTCCTAAAAATCTACCTTCATGCGGAGTTCAGCTCAGAATTCTGTTGTCTTATGATTTAACCTACTGTAATGTCAAAAGGACCTAGTCACGTTGAGCCAGTTTTAGTGTTTTCAATGCTTTCTGATTTGTTACTTTGAATAAAACCATCTGGTAAATGAGACATAACAGATTATCGAGTTCTTCTGTCTTTTCTTGCTTATGTCTTGTTCGCATCTGGAGTAGAATTGTCTGTTCACAAAAAAATCAAATTTACTTTCTGCCGAACAGGGGTTGACATTAACCGCTAAGGTTAATCATTTTCTAAATATACTAGCCACACAGAATATTCACTAGCCACAATTGTGTTGTTTGGAAAATATATTTCATATACTTAAATTTTTCTTTTACATGCTAAAAGTACTTGGGGTTCAAAACCTTATATCAATCTTAATACTTAACAAAGGCAGTAATGTAGTGCTGCACTGAAATACAAAGAAAAACTTAAATACAAAAAAAGCTAGAGGTAGTCATTACAGCATTCATAATCATATTAATGATGCTAAATTCAGTTAATTTTACCAACTGACAATTGTCGCTCATTAACCGAATATTACCCATTAACCAATCAGATATTTTACTATTATTCAATATGATCGGTAAACAATTGTCAGTCAGCTTGTAAAAGGAAAGTTCATTTATTTTTTTTAAACTGCACTTAAAGGGCTAGTTAAAGGGGCAGTTACCCAAACATGTTGTTAATTACTAATATTCATAAAACTGAGCTAATTGTTTTGTTACATTATTCATGTGTTTGTATGTCAAGAATACAGCACTTACATCTCTATAAACTGCCTACTAATGTCTATTAATGTGGAGTTATGTTTATGATGGATTCAGATTTCTGCTTTCCAATCTGTCCCAGCATGGATCCACGTTTATCCTTTTTTTCATTACTTTATTAATATGATTATTTGAATCGGTATTTAATCTTGAAATTATTTTGACTAATGAATCAATTTAATACATTGTTTAATATAATATAAGAATGTTCAGTGCATTTCTCTGCTTATTTTAACTCTATTTTCAGGAGTCACCAAACTAGGTCAGAGGTCATGGAGACCTGATGGAGGCCTGGATGATTGAAAACAACTGTTTTCCTATTGTATAATTATGTGTTAATAATGTCTTAAGTGATTTTAATATTATTGTTATTATGTGTATATTCGGTTTAAAGTGATTTTTATTCAAGATAGACTTTGTGTAATTAGAATATAGCAGTCTAAATGCTGTTTTTACCAGTTTTGAACTAGTTTGATAAGAAAGCTGAGAGTACGAAGAAACAACCTTGGGTTTTTAAAATAGAATGTCTTTTGCTTGCGTATATACATCCGATGAGTCAGTTCTACAGGTCTGAGACCAGCTCTTAATTGTCTACGGGCGACTTGACCCAAGCGTCGTCGCCATCCTTATTTGGATTCAGATTCGACCGCGCATTGATTTGTTTTAACCAACCGGAACCTGTTACCTTAATCACACCCTTTCTGATCTTATGAAGAGTATAATTGTTATTGATTTGCGATCATAAGCAGAGCGGCCTCTGAACTCAGCTTGAGTGTGAAGCCCTTCTGCTATAGAACTGCAAACTTCAGTAAATTCTTCATTTTTCATAGCATTTTGATTAGGAAAGCGTTCAGACCCGATAGGGAGGACGCTGCGGAGGCCACCTGCTGCCCGAAGGGGGAGACCTGGTGACAAATAGCATATGGTCTAGCCCTGAGAAGGGGGGGGAGTACACATATGAGAAGATGGTTAGCGGGGTGGGAAGACACGAGCCCGCCTAGGAGGGGGGAATACATCGTGGCTGAGTGAGCATATGGGATCGCCAGCGGGGATCACACATAGCAGGACCCTATACCCAGAACGCTATACCAACAACGTAACGGGCCATCACCTGACTCCTCCGCTGAGTCAGGTGTTAGGGGCCGCGGAGGAACTCTGCAGGGTTCGCCAAGTGGGGAATTCGACTGACAAAGCTAGAAAAGTGCACTTATCTCGGTGTTAGAGAGAAAGGCGCAGCAAGCGTTTTACAACATCTAGCTGAATTTTCTCATGCATCATGCAACACCCATGAGGAAAAGGGCTCCACTCACAGATTATAAAATCTTGCAAATGTATTAGGTGTCACCCAGCCTGCAGCTCTACAGATGTCTGTTAAAGAGGCGCCCAAGAGGACGTGCGATGTGTGGAGTGTGCATTTACCCCTGGGGGACACGGCCTGCCCTCGCTCTGGTAAGCGAGGAAGATGGCATCCACTATCCAGTGGGCCAACCTCTGTTTAGATACGCTACTTCCCTTCTGCTGACCACCATAACAGATAAAGAGCTGCTCAGAGGATCTAAAGCTCTGAATGCAGTCCACATAAATTCACAAAGTGCGAACAGGACACAGTAATAAAAGGGCTGGTTCTGCCTCCTCCGCAGACAGCGCTTGCAGGCTCACTACCTGATCCTTATACAGAGTGGTAGGAACCTTGGGCACATACCCAGGCCGGGGTCTCAGGACAATGTGAGAGTAGGCCGGCCCGAAATCCAGGCATGAATCACTGACTGAAAATGCCTCCAGGTCCCCGACCCCCTTAATCGATGCCAATGCGACCAGCAGAGCTGTCTTCAGGGACAGAAATCTCAAGGATTCTGAGTCAAGTGGTTCGAAGGGAGGCTTGTAAGCACTACCCCCATGAAGGTAAAAGAGGGGGGCAGGTTAGAAATACTCACCTCGCACCTCTGAGGAACCGGATGATGAGGTTAGGCCTTCCCACAGTGCTGCCATCCATCGCGTCATGATGAGCGAAATGGCAGCTCCGTAAACCTTTAGTGTGGAAGGCGACAGCCTCCGCCCCAACCTATCCTGAAGGAAAAAAAGCACAACGCTGATCTGGCAAGATCGTGGGTCCTTTCTGCGAGAAGCACACCACTCAGTGAATAGACTCCACTTCAGGGCGTAGGCATGCCACGTAGAGGGCGCTCTAGCCTGAGTGATGGTATTAACTACCACCATCAGTAGGTTACCTAAGTCTTCCTCGCTGCGTCTATGGACCACACGGTGAGGTTCCATAGATCTGGGCGAAGGTGCCAGATGGTGCCCTGTCCCTGAGAGAGGAGGTTCTCTCTCAAAGAGATCTGCCAGGGAGGGGCCGTCGCGAGGAGGGAGAGTTGTGATATCCAGGTCCGGTTGGGCCACAGAGGAGCAACTAGCACGACCTACTCCTTGTCCTTCCTGACCTTGCACAGTAACTGCGCGAGCAGTTCAGGGAAAAGAAGCACTGGCAATAGGCGCTCTCGGAGGAACTAAAACAGTTCGACCTGGGCTTCCCCGAAGTGCGCCCATACCAGCTGGACAGACTCTGGGTGGAGTTTGCATTCTCCCAGGGCTAGAGCACATCGGTCGCACGATTGAGCTCGCCCGGAATATGAACGACGCGCTGCGATTTCAGCTGCGCATGATTCCAGAGGAGCAGACGGTTGATTCCCCCATACGGTCAATATACGCTACCGTCGCTGTGCTGCCTTCCTGACCAGCACGTGTTGCCCCCTTAGCACCGGTAAAAAGTGGCGCAGAGGGAGAAACACTGCCAACAGATCTAGGCAATTGATATGCCAATGCAGCTGGGTTCCCTTCCATAGGTCTGCAGCAGCATTCCCACAACACACGGCCCCCCAACCCGTACTGGAAGCATCCGTCATGACAACGACATGCCTGGCCATCTGTCCTAGAGGCACTCTGGCCCATAGGATTGACGGGTCCCTCCAGGGGGTGAGGGCGTGGCGACACAGTGACAATCACTCGGTGTGTGCCTGTGTGCCATACACATCTGGGGACTTGATCGTGTAGCCAATGCTGAAGTAGTCTCATATGGAGCAATGTGGCATGGCGTGGCCACAGTTGCAGATGCCATATGCCCCAGGAGCCTCTGAAATAGTTTCAGGGGGACCACCTTTTGTCTGTCAAACTCCCTCAGACAGTTCAACATTAGCCCAGCGCACTCTTTCGTGAGAGGCGTGCGTTCATGGTGACCGAGTCCAGCTCCAACCCGAGAAAAGAGATGCTCTGCACGGGGGTGAGCTTGCTCTTCTCTTGGTTGACCTGAAACCCCAACAGGTTGAGATGCCGGAGCACCCTGTCTCTGTGCATAATCAATTGATCCTGCGAGTGGGCTAAAATCAGCCAGTCGTTAAAATAATTGAGTATGTGGATACTTGCGAGCCAAAGGGGCGCGGGGGCACCCTCCGCGAACTTGGTGAAAACCCGCGGAGTCAGAGAGAGCCCGAACGCAAAGCGCAGAGACTATCGCTGGCGTGGAAGTATGGAGACATGAAAGTACATGTCCTTCAGGTCTATTGCTGCAAACCAATCCCGAGGACGAACGCATCGGATGATGTGCTTCTGCGTAAGCATTGTGAAGTGCAGCTTTTGAAGGCAGCGGTTCAAAACGCGCAGATCTAGGACTGGACGTAGCCCACTGCTCTTTTTGGGTACGATGAAGTACCGGTTGTAAAACCCACTCCCCATCTCGGCTGGAGGGACCGGCTCGATTGCATCCTTCGCCAGGAGGACAAAAATGTCCTCTCGCATGACAGGGACGGACGCAGGGCTGACATGAAATAAACACCTGTAAACTTGGGAGGCCGTTTCATGAACTGAATCGCTTAGCCGAGTATGATCGTGCGGATGAGCAATTGCGATGTTCTGGCTCGCTCTAACCAGGCAGGGAGAGCCCTCGCAAGTGGTATCATCTGCAAGATCTCTGACATACCAGCGGTGGGGCAGCGCGGAGTGGGTGGGCTTAATTGTGGAGTGCTGGGGTTCCACAGGAGAGTAGTAGGTAAGAGATTCACTGGGAGTGGGAGAAAAAGGAGACCGTTCTGCTTGGTGCCTGTGAACTCAGCTTGAGTGTGAAGCCCTTCTGCTATAGAACTGCAAACTATCTTCAGTAAATTCTTCATTTTTCATAGCATTTTGATTAGGAAAGCGTTCAGACCCGATAGGGAGGACGCTGCGGAGGCCACCTGCTGCCCGAAGGGGGAGACCTGGTGACAAATAGCATATGGTCTAGCCCTGAGAAGGGGGAGTACACATATGAGAAGATGGTTAGCGGGGTGGGAAGACACGAGCCCGCCTAGGAGGGGGGAATACATCGTGGCTGAGTGAGCATATGGGATCGCCAGCGGGGATCACACATAGCAGGACCCTATACCCAGAACGCTATACCAACAACGTAACGGGCCATCACCTGACTCCTCCGCTGAGTCAGGTGTTAGGGGCCGCGGAGGAACTCTGCAGGGTTCGCCAAGTGGGGAACTCGACTGACAAAGCTAGAAAAGTGCACTTATCTCGGTGTTAGAGAGAAAGGCGCAGCAAGCGTTTTACAACATCTAGCTGAATTTTCTCATGCATCATGCAACACCCATGAGGAAAAGGGCTCCACTCACAGATTATAAAATCTTGCAAATGTATTAGGTGTCACCCAGCCTGCAGCTCTACAGATGTCTGTTAAAGAGGCGCCCAAGAGGACGTGCGACGTGTGGAGTGTGCATTTACCCCTGGGGGACACGGCCTGCCCTCGCTCTGGTAAGCGAGGAAGATGGCATCCACTATCCAGTGGGCCAACCTCTGTTTAGATACGCTACTTCCCTTCTGCTGAAGTAGTCTCATATGGAGCAATGTGGCATGGCGTGGCCACAGTTGCAGATGCCATATGCCCCAGGAGCCTCTGAAATAGTTTCAGGGGGACCACCTTTTGTCTGTCAAACTCCCTCAGACAGTTCAACATTAGCCCAGCGCACTCTTTCGTGAGAGGCGTGCGTTCATGGTGACCGAGTCCAGCTCCAACCCGAGAAAAGAGATGCTCTGCACGGGGTTGAGCTTGCTCTTCTCTTGGTTGACCTGAAACCCCAACAGGTTGAGATGCCGGAGCACCCTGTCTCTGTGCATAATCAATTGATCCTGCGAGTGGGCTAAAATCAGCCAGTCGTTAAAATAATTGAGTATGTGGATGCTTGCGAGCCAAAGGGGCGCGGGGACACCCTCCGCGAACTTGGTGAAAACCCGCGGAGTCAGAGAGAGCCCGAACGCAAAGCGCAGAGACTATCGCTGGCGTGGAAGTATGGAGACATGAAAGTACATGTCCTTCAGGTCTATTGCTGCAAACCAATCCCGAGGACGAACGCATCGGATGATGTGCTTCTGCGTAAGCATTGTGAAGTGCAGCTTTTGAAGGCAGCGGTTCAAAACGCGCAGATCTAGGACTGGACGTAGCCCACTGCTCTTTTTGGGTACGATGAAGTACCGGTTGTAAAACCCACTCCCCATCTCGGCTGGAGGGACCGGCTCGATTGCATCCTTCGCCAGGAGGACAAAAATGTCCTCTCGCATGACAGGGACGGACGCAGGGCTGACATGAAATAAACACCTGTAAACTTGGGAGGCCGTTTCATGAACTAAATCGCTTAGCCGAGTATGATCGTGCGGATGAGCAATTGCGATGTTCTGGCTCGCTCTAACCAGGCAGGGAGAGCCCTCGCAAGTGGGATCATCTGCAAGATCTCTGACATACCAGCGGTGGGGCAGCGCGGAGTGGGTGGGCTTAATTGTGGAGTGCTGGGGTTCCACAGGAGAGTAGTAGGTAAGAGATTCACTGGGAGTGGGAGAAAAAGGAGACCGTTCTGCTTGGTGCTGCCGCTTGGCTGGAGGCACAGGTGGGGTCAGCGGAGCAGGTCTTGAGGCTGCAGGCGGGCGCCGTTGGCGAGGAGCATTGGAGGTGGATGACTCGGCAGGGGAGCGGTCTTACGGTCCTGCTGATAGACGACTTTGCCCATCACATCCGACTACTCCTTCACCGTGTGAACTCCTGGGTGAATTCACCGACGATGTCGCTGAACAGGCCAGCCTGGGATATGGGCGAGTTAAAAAAGCGAACTTTGTCCACATCGCGCATATCTGCAAGGTTTAGCCAGAGGTGGCATTCCTGAACCACTAATGTGGCCATCGTTGGAACCACCCTTGTGCATCTGGGCCAGCGCCTGCGCTTGGTAGTGCTGGTTGGTGGCTATAGCATGCAAAACAGTAGCACCCTGGTTCGTGGCTGAGTAGGCTCTGGCCCTCTGACAGATAACCTGCACACTTTGGACAGGAGACGAGGTTGACCCTGCCAGGAAGAGGCACCACACGGACATAGATTGACCGCAATGGAGCGCTGGATCTGGGGGAATGTCTCGTACGCCCTGGCTGCTTCACAATCAAAGGTGGTGAGGGCGGAGGCCGGAAGAAGGGGACGGGAGGCTTAGAAGGCTTGGCCTTCTTAGAATACTCCACATAGGACTTCCGGTATAGCAATGAAGGAGTAAAGTGCGTGGAAGAAGGGCTCCCAACCTACTTTATTAAATTAAACCTGTTAAACGCTAAATATTTCCAGTTACTGTTAATTGATTTGTTTAGAACATTATCGGCCAAAATATGAGTAATTCTAAGCCGAAGCAAGCTCATCCTTCAGCTCCACTGACAACGAGATCTACCACGAGCATCGCTAGCAAGTTAGCAACCACGGCCGCCGCCGCCTCCAGTGCTGAAAAACAGGTCACGTCAGAAACTTTTGAATCCGTATCCATAGACCTGTTGATTTCTGAATTAACTAAACAGCGTGTTAGTATCAGGGAAGATCTCTCTGCCTTGATTCAGGAATCTATCGGGCCTTTACAAAGCTCCGTGAATGCGCTAAGAGAATCGGTTAAAGGATTTCAGAGCCGCCTGACTGCGACGGAGTGCCTAGCTGGGGAGAATTTTGAGAGCCTGACAGCAGCTGAAAATGCTATAAAAACTTTACAAACTCAGAACACATTTCTGCTTGATCGCATTGAGGATTTGGAAAACAGATCTCGAAGGGCTAACTTGAGGATCGTGAACATTCCGGAAGGTAGCGAAAACGGCAAAGACCACGTTACGTTCGTTTCTGAGATGTTACTTGAGATGACGGGCACGGAGGTCTTTGTCGACAACCCACCAACACTTGAGAGAGCGCACCGTTCACCCGGCCAAAAACCAGCGGACGGCCGTAAACCACGTCCATTTTTGGTGTGTTTTCATCGATTCCAGGAAAAGGAGCGGTTGCTGCGCTGGGCAAAACGACACGAAATGAAATACAAGGGGAACATCATCAGAATCTACCAA
Source organism: Danio aesculapii (assembly GCF_903798145.1). NCBI lineage: Eukaryota > Metazoa > Chordata > Actinopteri > Cypriniformes > Danionidae > Danio > Danio aesculapii. Next base: position 1,373,892 of record NC_079452.1, on the reverse strand, counting down.
GATCTCAGCGCTACCCTGTCAAAGAAACGCTCCTCTTACAACGGCATCAAGCAATCACTCAACCAGAAGGGCATACGTTTTCAGTTGCTTTACCCGGCTTGACTGAGGGTGACTTTTAATGAAGAAACCTTAATATTCAATACACCGAATGAGGCGAAACAGTTCTACGACCAACGTATAAATGTTTAGAACACCCTTTTTTTTTCTTGTTTTCTTTTTCACTCAATCACAGCTTTCTGAGTTGACTCTTTTGAAATAGCCGATTTGATAAAGGTATTTTTTTGCTTTTGCTCTAAACTAAACAGAAACTGATGCACCGATAACAGTGACTGCGTTGAGGAAAAGAACAAAACAAAACAAAAAAAACATTATCCTTTATAATGGCGTTTTGACATTTTAGAATGTTTAATAATGTTGGGTTGCCCTCTAGAGGTTGAAACGGATATAAGTTAGATGGGAGATTACTAGGGGTTGGTTAGTGGGGGCCTGCAATTTGTCTCCATTCTTGAGGCAAATATAGGTAAAGTTCAGTGGGGTTGGGAGAATCACTGCCAAATATGTTTGTTTTTTCTCCTTTTTTTTTTTTTTTTATTTCTTCCTTTTACCTGCTTGTCATGTACTGGAGAGAGGGTCTTACTTTTTACAAAACAAAGGCTGATAAATGAGTGATACAAATAGGACTGGAGGGTCTACTATCCGGTTTATTAGCTGGAACGTTAAAGGTTTGAACGGGCCAAACAAAAGAGCTCGTATATTTGCTCATCTTAAAAAACTGAATACTGAAATAGCATTTCTGCAAGAAACGCATTTACAGCTAACAGACCATATGAGACTTAGAAAACCCTGGATTGGTCAGATCTTTCATTCCCAGTTCAACAGTAAAGCAAGAGGAACAGCGATTCTAATTCATAAGAAGGTGCAATTTCATGCTTCTAAATTTGTTTCAGACCCCCAAGGACGTTTTGTTATTGTGATGGGTCATCTGTTTCATACCCCTGTTGCACTAGTAAGTGTTTATGCCCCTAATTGGGATGATGTTAACTTTGTTCACAAAATAATTTCTTCTTTACCTGATTTAAACTCATATCGTTTGATTTTTGGTGGAGATTTGAACTGTGTTATTAATCCAACACTAGATCGTTCAAATCCAAAAACAACATCTCAGACGAAAATGTCTTACGCTCTATCATCCTTTATGACTCAAACAGGTTGTGTGGACCCATGGAGATTTTTATTTCCTCAAAAGAAAGAATTTTCTTATTTTTCCCCTGTTCACTCTTCATACTCAAGAATCGACTATTTTTTCTTAGATAAGACATTACTTCCCCTTGTGGAAAAGACTCAGTATTCTACGATTGTAATATCAGATCATACACCACTGCTTCTTGATTTACGATTTACTCATCACTGTACCCAACGTCCTAATTGGAGATTACATTCTAACCTATTAGCAGATAAAAATTTTCACAAACATATATCAATGGCCATAGATAACTTTTTACTTACAAATGATTGAGAACAGACATCACCAATAGTCCTGTGGGAGACACTTAAAGTAGTCATCAGAGGTGAAATTATATCTTACTCTATATCTGTTAATAAGTTAAAACATGCTAAACTACAACAACTAATAGAATCAATAGAAAAATTAGATCAACAACTTTCTATATCACCCACTGAAGAACTACTTAAAAAGAGAGTGGAACTCAAAGCAGAATTTGATCAGTTGTCAATCGAAAAAACCCAACAAAACTTGCTTTGGACTAAAGGGAATTTTTATGAACATGGGGAAAAAGCAAGCCGTTTATTATCTCACCAGATAAAAATTCAGTCAGCTTCCAGGTTAATCCCACAAATTTGTAATGCCTCACAACATCTGACAGTTGATCCTAAAGAAATTAATGATACCTTTAAAAAATATTATACCGACTTATACACCTCAGATTGTTTTGGAGATACATCAGGTATGTCATCTTTTTTTAATAACCTCAATATCCAGACAATTAACCCAAATCAAAAAGAAATGTTAGAACAACCAATTGATCTACAAGAAATCTTAGATTCTATTAATGGTATGCAAAATGGCAAAAGCCCTGGCCCTGACGGCTATACAGTGGAATTTTATAAGGCTTTTGCCCCCAAATTAGCTCCACTTCTTCTAAAAATGTTTGACAATTCTTTAATTAATTCAGAGTTACCAAGGTCTCTTACAGAAGCATTTATTACACTTATTCTGAAACCAGGAAAAGACCCACTTGACTGCGGCTCCTACAGGCCAATATCACTGCTAAATGTCGATGTTAAAATTCTTGCAAAATTATTGGCCTCCAGAATTGACACCATCATACCAGAAATTGTATCACCAGATCAAACAGGCTTCATAAGGGGTCGCCACTCATTTACTAATTTAAGAAGACTTCTTGGTATTCTGTATTCTCCTGCATCCAGGGAGGCCCCAGAGGTGGGGGTGTCCCTGGACGCAGAGAAGGCGTTTGATAGAGTGGAGTGGCACTATTTATTTAGTTTTTAAAAAATTCGGTTTTGGATCAAAATTTATAGCCTGGGTCCAATTGCTATATTCTAATCCCAAAGTATCTGTTATTACAAATAAAATACGTTCCCAATTTTTTCCAATATTTAGAGGAACAAGGCAGGGCTGCCCTTTAAGCCCTCCTCTTTTTGCATTAGCAATCGAACCACTTTCTATTATGCTTAGATCTTCGCAGTCTATCCAGGGAATTGATCGAATGGGGTCGGAACACAGGGTCTCTTTATATGCAGACGACCTGTTGTTATACATTTCACATCCAGTTGAAAACGTCCCAAAGATAGTAAAAAATTTATCCGATTTTGGTAGTTTTTCAGGATATAAACTAAATCTTTCTAAAAGTGAATGCTTTCCAATCAATTCCCTTGCTTTACAAATTAATGTAACATCCCTTCCATTTAGGGTTTCTCAATTTGGATTTAAATATTTGGGAGTCCATATTACCCGCAGTTTTTCAGGTTTATATGCAAAAAATTTCTTACCACTATTAAGTAAAATTAAAATGGATCTTCAGAGATGGGACGCACTACAATTATCCTTAGCAGGCAGAGTGAACTGTTTAAAAATGAATATCCTACCTCGATTCTTATACTTATTTCAATCCCTTCCAGTTTTTCTCCCAAAAGCTTTTTTCCATAAAATAAATACACCTATTTTATCATTCTTATGGAATGGGAAGAATCCCAGAACCTGTAAGGAGCTTCTTGAAAGACATAGATCCCAGGGAGGTTAAGCACTTCCTAATTTTATTAGTTACTACTGGGCCGCTAACCTCCAAAAAATTGTTAGTCGGTATAATACCCCAGAGGTTGATTGGTGTAAAGCTGAAGTACCTGTATTTCTACATCACTTTCTTCATTAATAACAATGAAGTTACCATTTTCTCCGTCTAATTATTCCTCAAGCCCCGTTGTATGCTCTACACTCAAGATATGGTCCCAGTTTAGACAGAAGCATAAACTGACCGATTTTTCTATGCTAAACCCTTTATGTAATAACCACTTGTTTCCTCCCGGTAAGCTAGATTTCACATATGTCCAATGGCAGAAGGCAGGCCTGGCTAGATGTTGTGACTTCTATATAGACAACACCTTCGCTAATTTTAGTGACCTCTCCAAAAAATTTCAATTGGCACATTCCAATCTATTTCGTTATTTCCAGGTCCGACACTTTGTCCAAGCGCAGAGCTCACATTTTCCTGATTTACCACCAGCCTCAATGATGGATAAAATTCTACAATCTCCTACTGCTCTTAAAGGTCAAATTGCAGCATTATACATGATTATTATGTCTCCAAATGATGCTTTAATTGACCAAATTAGAGGAAAGTGGGCAAACGACATTGGAACTGAAATCCCTGATAATATATGGGAAGAGGCTCTGAGTAGAGTAAATAGATCCACTTCCTGCGCACGCCTCAATCTCATACAATTTAAAATTATTCATCGAGCCTACTACACAAAATGTAGACTCTCAAAAATATATCCTTCTATTGATGAGGTGTGTGATCGATGTAGAAGTGAAAAGGCAGACTTTTTCCATATGTTCTGGGCTTGTCAAAAGTTGAGTGACTATTTGACACAAATATTTAAAACGTTAAATGACGCCTTTAATTTAGAGATAAAACCTAGTGTTGAGTTAGCTATCTTTGGGGTACCAGAACACAATATATTGTTGACAAACAAAGAAAAAAATGTATTCGCCTTCGCTACTTTGTTAGCAAGGAGAAGAATACTACTTGAGTGGAAATCAGCAGCTTCACCTAAAGCTTCAATGTGGATGTGTGATCTGATTTTATATTTGAAATTAGAGAAAATTAAGTATTTAATGAAGGGATCTGTCCAAAAATTTTATGAGACATGGCAACCTATGATTACATGTTTTGGGAAAAGGAAGACTCTCTCCTTTAACTGATTTATATAAATAAATCTGTGCAAACAGGTTTAACTGTGATCACCAATATGGTTTAGTTTGATATTTATGTAAAAGACCACTATAAATGTAATAGAATATTGATTTGTATTATCATGTACTGTAGGTAATTATTTATTTGAATATATGTATATATATTTTTTAAATTAATTTAATTATTTTTTATTAATTTAATATTATTATTATTTTATTATTTTATTATTTTTATTTATTTATTTACTATTATTAACAATATTTTTAATTTTGCTATACTTTTATTTATTCCTGTTTTTCCTGTAATTGTATTTTAATTTTATTTGTTTGATAATGTATTTCGGCGGCAATGTTCAAAAATGGGGGGAAAGTTACAACTTTAAATGTACAAAATGTTTTGTTAAAGCTTGAGAAAATCATCACAAATAAATGTTTAAAAAAAAAGAATACTCCACATAGCACCCATCTAGTCGGTCCGGCCGCGGGGCTGTGGGATAAACCATCTTCAGACCCACGGCCGAAGCAGCCTGGGATAGCACGGCCAGCATATCTGCTTCTGGATCCGGTGCCGCGCTCACACCCCCGGAGGGGGGGGAGCAGGTTTGGATCCTTGTCGGATAATGATAGCCCACCGTCCGATGCAATGATGGATATCTGGTCCTCTGTGTCAGCGAGTGAGAGGGCGACCATCCGAGAGGACAGATTGCTTCTCTCACTTGAAGCTTGGATGGAGTGTGCTGAGGAGTGAGAGGTCCACGAACCTGAAGGCAGCGGATTTACTCCCACTGTGACCCTCAGATCTGCCCGAGTGCCAGCCGCAGAGCGGGGGACAACTGGGGTGGGTCTCACTTTTGCAAGAGTGAGAAACGATTTTAGCTGCGCAGCAGACATGACATCACAATGACGGCATGCACTGCCCGCAAGGACCGCATTAACATCCTGGACCCCCAGACATGTAAAAGGGGACAGGGAACCACCACATCTAGAAACACACGGTCGGAACGACATCTTGAAAAAGATGCGCTGCATGACCGTTTTGCTCTTTTAGAAAACTTGATTCCTTATACAAACCGCTCTTAGAGGACTGGACCCAGAGGACGCCAGGCAAGGGAGAAGAACCCAGCTCGACCGTCTGCCACTGCGTATATGCGCTCTGGACCGGGAGAAGCTGCTTCTTGATCTCTCTTTGTGTAGATAGGTTGGATAAACCCTCAGTGACTTTCTCAGAAGCTCGTGAAAGGCTCTGAAAGCAAAAAGGTTGCCACAGCTGAGCACATGCAGCGCTTTTATGCCAAATTGATTGTCATTGACAACAGCTGTGCACGTTGACGCCTCCAACTCATTGGCATTTCATTGGCTTTTTTTTTATACTCTTTCAGATGATTGGATTCTGACGAAATCCCTTTAGCGGAAGTTTTCCACATAGCATTGAAGTTCTCCTCCTGAAGGGGAGCTAAGCATTCATATAATTGTTCAAGTATAAAACAAGATAAAAAGTTGTTTTAACAAGCACTGTGAGTAGCAGCAAGTTAAAGTGTCATTTGCTGTCTGGTACTGCGAGTGCAATGTAAAACGCGTTGTGGATGACAGGATATTTCTGTTTTTAGCACTCCTTTTTCTGTGATTCCTCTAGCCCACCATCCTGTCAACAAATACGCTTACATTGGACATAGTGCTTTTCTCTGTTTAGATGTCATTAGAGCCAACTACACTATACATTATAAAGTGCTATAGAGTTTTCTAACTGATGAATGATGTGATCTAGTGTTATAAGCTCTTCTATGGTGAAGGGACTCACTGGCCCATTGCAGTGATCAAAACCAGTTCAAATCAGGCTTGGAAATCGGGCCTCTCGTTGCCTCAGTCATTTAGATTTGGGTCGAGGACTTATACCATCAGGATAACAAAGCACCAATTGATTTTGACTATTTTGACCAATACTTTGACTGCAGATGTTCGGGTACCCATCACCCAACTTGGTAAATGATTTAATAACCTAACAATGGGGCTTAACAACTCCCACAGGCCCCTACCTGCAGGGGGAGCCGTAAGGGACCGGTGCATTGTGGAACAGGTGGTAGTCGAAAGTTAGGACCTCAACAACCCGATCATCAGGCACAGAAACTGGCTCTTGGGACATGAAATATCACCTCACTGGGAGGGAAGGAGTCCGAGCTTGTGTGGGAGGTGGAACGGTACTGACTAGAGATAGTCGGGATCACCTCCAAGCACAGCTGGGGCTCTGGAACTCAACTTCTTGAGTAGGGCTGGACTTTCTTCTACTCTGGAGTTGCTCACGGTGAGAGACGGAAGTGGGGAGCTGTTGACCTCGACTGGGGATGTTGTCGGGCAGTGGAAGGAATACTTTGAGGATCTCCTTAACACTACTGACATGTCTTTCATTGAGGAAGCAGAGACTGGGGATGCAGGGGTGGACTCACCCATCACCCAAGCTGAGGTCGCTGAGGTAGTTTGCAAGCTCCGCAGTGGCAAAGCAGCGGGGTGGATGAGATTCACCCTGTATATCTTAGGTCTCTGGATGTTGTGGGGCTGTCCTGGCTGACACGTCTTTACAACATCGCATGGAGGTCGGGGACAGTAACTCTGGACTGGGCAACCGGGGTGGTGGTTCCCATTTTCAAGAAGGGGTACCGCAGAGTGTGCTCCAACTATAGGGGATCACACTCCTCAGCCTTCTGGGGAAAGTCTATGCCAGGGTACTGGAGAGGAGGATCCGGCCAATGTACACTGGTACACAAGGTGCAATGGACCAGCTCTATACCCTCACCAGGGTGCTTGAGGGTTCATGGGAGTATGCCCAAACAGTCCACATGTGTTTTGTAGATTTGGAGAAGGCATTTGATCGTGTCCCTTGTGGCATTCTGTGGAAGGTGCTCAGGGAGTATGGGATCAGAGGCGATCTGTTGAGGGCCGTCTCGTCCCTGTATGAACAGAGTAGGATTCTGGTTTGCAATGTCAGCAATAAGTCAGATTTATTTCAGTGGATGTTGGACTCTGGCAGGGCTGCCCCTTGTCACCAATTCTATTCATAATTTTTATGGACAGAATTTTAAGGCGCAGCCTTGGGCTGGAGGGGGTCCAGTTCGGGGATCACAGGATTCGTTATTCGCAGACAATGTTGTTCTGTTGGCTTCATCGAATATGGACCTTCAGCATGCACTGGGGTGGTTTGCTGCCGAGTGTGATGCGGCTGGGATGAGAATCAGCACCTTCAAGCCCATGGTGCTCCACCAGGAAAAGGTGGTGTGCCATATCCAGGTTGGAGGAGAGCTGCTGCTCCTCCGCATCGAGAAAAGTAAGCTGAGGTGGCTTGGGCATCTGTTTTGGATGCCTCTTGGATGCCTACCTAGGGAGGTTTTCCAGGCATGTCCCACCGGGAGGAGGCCTCGGGGAAGACCCAAGACATGCTGGAGGGACTTTGTCTCTCGACTACCCTTTGAACGCCATGGAATCATCCCCCAAGGAGCTGGAGGATTTGTCTGGGAAGAGGAAAGTCTGGGGTTTCTCTCCTAAGACTGCCCCGCGACCCGGCCTCAAAAAAGCGACAGAAAATTAATGAATGAATGACAATGTGGCTTTACAGGATTTTCAGCGGGAATCGCCTCATGAGACTTTTGAATGACTCCAGGGTCATGCGTTAGTCAAAATGGGATATCCTGCCAGATGAACAATTTTGTGGAGACAAAGCATCTCTGGAATTAATGCATTTGATATAAAAACAATACCTTAAAGTGTTACAACTAAGGCAGATGTATCTTTGAACAATAGGCCATAGTTCATAGTTCCTCATATGCTGTGTTTATTCTAACCAACCAGGTTAATCAATGTGTTGTTTTAACCCTTATAGCAGATGATCTGTTTGTGTCTGAAATGTATGATGTCTAGTACTATTTGAAAGCTAGTGACATTTGCTGTACTTTTCATTTCTACACAAACAATATTCGTCTTGTAGCATTTGATGTAAGATGTGAAATTGTGAAATTACCATGTGAAATTAACAAGCAGTCTGTTAATGATTGATCCTTAGTACGATGGTATAGGGCGTGGCTCCGCCCTCCATGGCAACTGCTCATTGAAAGATAGTGCCATGGGGATGGACCAAACCAGATCACTAGTGATGTGTGATACCACTGGTTACCTATCCAATCCGATACAAAGTAAAATTAAGGTGAGTGTCGGCGATACTGATTCGATACTGATACTTTGCCCAAAAATGACTGTTTGGGAAATTAAAATAACAAGTATGGCTTGTTTCTACTGAGTGGTACAGTTCGGTACGGTACGGGTCACCTTCATCAGTCTTGCGTTTCCACTGCTAAAAGGGTACCAATGGTACTCTTTTGGTGGGCGCGGTGTACGACAGAAAGTTTCAGTCAACGTCATTTTCGCACGAGAAAATGTCTACAGTAAAGCTGTAGACATATCACAGGAGAAGCACTTCTCACAAAACAGATGCTTTATACACATAAATACTTCAGTATCGCTAAATTTTCTATGAACGTGTTGATTATAACTGCAGATCAATGACCGTGCTAAATAGCCTACTGAAATGTCTGTAATTATATAAAATAAATAAATAAATACAACATATTTAAACACATACAGACCCTTACAGTCTCCGATATGTTACCACTTACAGGAAAACTACACACAGCATACATTTAGTCCATATTTAGGTTAAAAAACAATATGAAACATAGCCCACAGTCAGTGCAAACCTCTACTCTGTGTCTGTAACCTTCAGCCACACATGTAACCTCTTGTTAGAGAATAATTTCATCATTCTGAGTTCATAATAGTCCAAAAGGTGATAATAATAGTTAAACATGGCAATTTGTTCTTGTTTGCTGAAAAAAATAATGTGCTCCTTTTTTCCGGCTTCTCCTTTGTTTTTTTTGCGTGTCACTCTCAGTTTCTGACAGGATTGGGTTTTAAAAGCATGTCAATAACCAAGTGCATGTTATTATCTTGAGCTCAAGAAGTTTGTTATTTCAAATATAGACACGTGGCAAGCGCGAGCAAGAAAGCAAAATCCGCTCGCGTTACGGAGCGCAGGGTTAAATCTGCTTTTTTTCTTGACTTTGTGGCTGTTCATCTAGACAACGACAAGGTTTGCTTGAGCCCGGGTCGACCATGGCTTGTTATTTTATGTATATATATAAGTCCGCTGTAATCTCTCGGTTGTGTATTTAACATGGTGGTTCCTTTGTTTTCATTCAGGCTTGTTGCTTGAGCGAATGATGCATCTCTGTAATCCAGTAGCGTTCAGCTGCATGTCTAGCTCAGCCTTTTGGTACCCTTTGTAAAGGGTGCCGAAAAAGTGGTATGGTACGGTTCGGAACCGTACCGAACCACTCGGTGGAGATGGGCCAGTAGTGTACTTAAAAGTGTCACTTCATACTGAATACGAGACACATTACGGGTAATTCTTGTTTATTGATAAAGAATTATCATACAAAAAAGAGCCAACTTACACATTTATTGACAGCATCTAAGCATGTATATCATAAAATAAAGCCTGCCTTGACACTTTTTGGATTTAGTGACATGTTGATCCAGTCCCCTTGAAGAGTTTTAACCTTCCCTCAAAATTTCTCTCATTCACAGATTTTTGTTTCGGAATGTAGGGGATCAACTTACGTTGTAAGATCGATCAGGGTTTATTAGCTCATTTCAATGAATCGGATCTTGAAGATTTGAATCATTGATTTGACTTAATTGAGTCAGACTGAATCAGATTAAAAGATTCACACTTTATCTACCATTTTTCCAATAAAACATGGTGCTCCTGATTGGCTGGTGGCTTCTGTGACGTCCTCGGGATTCCCTGGCTCGTGTGTGGGTCGTTCTGGGTTTCCGAGGTAACGGACTGCTGAGAGTCGGTTTGTGGAAGTTCGTGCAGTTTCGGCGGTCCCGTAACTTAAGAGATTTGCATGGGAAGTTCGTGGTGACTGTTGTGGAAAAAAGATTCTGGTCTGCAAAATATTATAAGTCTCTAAGTCAAAGTTTTCAAAAAATTAGGCTGAGATCTCCAAAGTCTTCAGGCAAATCAGTTTATTGTTACAGCATCAGTAACAACAGAGACAGGTCATTCGAGTGTCTGCTGGATATAGGCTAGCACACAGTTTAAATACATTTCTTAAATACATGTCTTAATACTCCACCCAAATTTACACATTACACACCTCCATCAACTTCTCTGCTAATGGGATCTTAAATCTCTCAGGTGCCCGCCACCAATAAAGTCTCAGGGTCTTTCAGGGGTCTTACCCATGTCCAGTTAAGGTCTTTCCTTCCTGTTTCAAAAGTGATGACTCAGCCAAAAAACAATGCTCAACAATATATCTTGTTCACTGTCCACTGAGCCGTCAACTGTAAGTTCAGCTGAAGTTCATGGGTACGCATATTTTTTAGAAGTCCTGTGATGAGTGTGGGTGGACGTACAGGTGTGCCTTATTATGAGTTACAGAACAGAACGCAGGTGTCCTTATGGCCTTGCTTCCATAAATCTACCCTTATTGTAACATTAATGCTGCTCTTCTAATTTATCTTCTCATCTCAGACTGCATTTACAAAGGGTGACTTTTTTTTTATTTACCAAAGCACGCATGCCTGATAATAATGCCACAGGTATGGGTAATAATACAATAAATAATAATAATAAAAATACCGAAATCACTCAAATAAGCATATAACTTAGAGTAATACATTCATCAGAAATTCATCAAGACACAGTGAATTCCCCATCATGCCGCAATCACGCGGCGGCACTGTGTCCAGGCAGGCGAACGGGGGCAGAAAGCAATAGCAAGCGCAAGCCAGCTAATGCAAAAAGCCAAGTTTCTTTGTTGCAGGGTGTTTTTATATGACCTGGTTTGGTCCATCCTTATGGCACTGCCTTCCAATAAGCAGTTGCCATGAAGGGTGGGGCCACGCCCTGTACCAACATAGGTAGGGTGGGGCCACGCCCTGTACCAACATAGGTAGGGTCAATCATTAATAGACTGCATGTAGATTTCATGTGGCAAGTTTGTAACTATATCACATCAAATGTTACAAGACAAATACTGTTTGTACTACTAGTTTTTCCATTACACCAATGTATTGCAAATGTCTCTAGCTTTCATTCAATATCAGACATCATACATTTCAAACACATACAGATCATTTTAATCTGCTACAAGAGTTAAAACAACACATTGATTAACCTGGTTGGTTGGAATAAACACAGGAAAACTATGGCATATTATTTAAAAATACATCTGTCTTAGTTCTAACATTTTAGGAGATTGTCTTTCATTTGTATGCATTCGTTTCTCTTTGTCCCTACGAAATTGTACATCTGGCAGGATGTGCCCAAGGCGAGCACATGACCCATGTAAAGGAGTCCTTTTTTATCACAACCTCACCTGCCTTTAAAACGATTCTCTCTGCAGGTACAGAGGAGGCAACAATTCCCAGGTATCTCACTGCAAGTTTGCTCAGGGCTGGGAAGGTTTGTTCGTGCTCTTGCCACCAAAGTAGTGGATCCTTATCTTGGGGGATAAATTTTTTCTCTGAGTACCGGCGTACTTCAATGAGTACATCAGTGGAAGCTGACCGATGATGCTGGCTTGACAAAACCTGTTTGTCAAAATCGGTCCATATCCCTCCTTTGGTCACAGCTGGACCAGATGGTGCAGGACCCTGATTAGGCCAGGGGGTAGAAGGCACTGAGGTAGAGCTAGCAGTAGGCATTGAGCTTGGAGTTTAAGAGAAGGCTGACTCTCCTGTCTGACAAACTTCCTGCATTTCAGGGCAGAGGCATTTTTTCATTACCTCAACATTGTCTTTGTCTTTAAATCCAAGATGTTTGGAACATCTAGAAAGGTACTGGCAGCTAGACAGTGAATGCTGTCAATACACCTAAATCTGCACTGACACTGCTGTGCCAGCTGTGTGGCAAGTGGACTGCCCTGACGTTTACAAGCTGCCAATGACCTGTGAATGAGTGACACTAACGGAATCACTTTGGACACTGAAACATGTTTTGCAGCTGAAATGTCCAGGTTAACTTCTTCAAATGGTTGGAGTGTGTCAACTATTTGCTTTATGAAGGATAATTCTCCCACATTTAAGTGTTGCTGCACGTCCACCGATTCCAGCCTCAAAATGAGTGAGTCTGAGCCATTTGTACATTAAGGTGGCGTTCAGAAAAAACAAAACACGAGCAAAGAAACTCGACACAAAGGAACATACAGTAAACACCTACTGCCAGCTAGCGCTTCTTAAGTGCGCATAACTGAGTAAGATAAACTTTTTATTCGATAAGAAAAGATGCGCATAAACTACTATGGAAACACTTTTACCGCACAACTTTCAGTATGCGCATTAAAAAAGGTCATGTGATTTTGTGGTAAGAGATCATATGATGATGACAATTTGTGTAAATGAACAAACCAGCAGACTGAGCACATTATAAAACATCTGAAATGTTGTTTTAGTCATTCTAAAACTATTAGTGTTATTAAATTATTAATGACCTCCAGAATCAAGAGCATCTGTGCTCCGCATCTGACACCTTCAAACGCCACCGCACGTTTACTGATTGTCAGGATTGCCTTCTGAGGTGAAAGTCATTTATTAAATGAAGAAAAGATTGACGCAACTTCTCCTACAGCAGCAAATTCTGTTATTACTGTTGATATTAAGAGCAGTTAATCAGGAAGTTACGATTTTCTTCGCTTTGCCTCGTTGGATGGAACTGCTGCTTTATTCGCATGTCTTTTATGCGATAATTCAGTTTTGCACATAAAGTTCATTCGCATTTTTGGATGGAAACATGGCTATTGATAGAAAAAGCAGCGGCACTGCAGATCAATATTGTCACTGTAAAAATTAAAGGTTCCTGGAAGCATCTTTTGGGGTTTTTCACATTGCCACACCGGCGGAACCCTCTAAAGTACCTCTAGGCACCATTTTAAAAGGGGCAGTTCTCTGAGGACCTTCAGGGGTTCCTGGAGGAACCATCTTATTAAGAATGACCAGGAACCACCTTGAGTGCTTTGAAGCACCATTAAATTTGTTTTTTACATCCCTCTTAATTTATTGGTTATGCAAACATGTTTCATCATAAATTCAATAGACATCATACCAGGTAGGTACCAGATCTTGTTAAAGACATTGAGGGCAGTCAGGCATCGTAATACAGAGAGTGGACCAAAGCACATCAAACGATCGGTATTAAAAAAAAATATATATATAAAAAATGTATAAATGTATTTTTATGTTTCAGACATACAGTTGAAGTCAGAATTATTAGCCCCCCTGAATTATTTTAAACAAGCACCCTTGTTTTTTTCCCCCTAATTTTTATTTAACAGAGAGCATTTTTTTCAACACATTTCTAAACATAATAGTTTAAATACCTCATTTCTAATAACTGATTTATTTTATCTTTGTCATGATGACAGTAAATAATGTTTGACTAGATATTTTTCAAGACACTAGTATTCAGCTTAAAGTGACATTTAAAGGCTTAACTAGGTTAATTAGGTTAACTAGGCAGGATAGGGTAATTAGGCAATTTATTGTATAAAGATGGTTTATTCTGTAGACTATTGAAAAAAATATAACTTAAAGGGGCTAATAATTTTGTCCTTAAAATGGCTTTTAAAAAAATGCTTTTATTCTAGCTGAAATAAAACAAATAAGACCTTCTCCAGAAGTAAAAATATTATTAGACATACTGTGAAAATTTCCTTGCTTTTAAAAACATAATTTAGTAAATATTTTAAAAAGATTTTAAAAAAAAATTCAAAGGGGGGCTAATAATTTTGACTTTAACTGTAAATGTAATGCTTGTATTTGCTACTGCTCTGTGATGCACATCCAAAACTTCACACATTGTGTTAAATTAGGCTTTTCTGTCTCCGTGTTCCGTCCATTACTTCCACTGTATCTGTTCAGCTGAGGGAACAGAACCAACCTCATGATGTCATACACATCGATGTTTCAAAATAGCTGTACCCTAGCTCTAAAAATATAAACTATAGTAAAACATGCTCTTTTCTTCAGTAATGGTTACATTGAGTTTGTTTACAATATTTTTACTAAAGTGGAAATCAATTTACAAATGAATGTAAACTTGACTGAGTGCTTCACTTCCACTTTAAAGGGACAGTTCACCCAAAAAATTTTATTCTGTCATCATTTACTCAACCTTCACTTGTTCCAATCCTGTTTAAGTTTCTTTCATCTGTTGAACTGAAAACAGAAAACCTATAACCACTGTCTTCCATACTTTTGTTATAATGGTTATAATTTATTTTTAACGGTTAAAGATTTTCAGCTTTAATCAAAATGCAATGATTTGCGCTCAACTAAAGCAAGAAAATCAAACAGGTTTGGAACATATTAGGGGTGGGTAAATGATGACAAAATTAAAATTTACTTTAAACCATGTTTATTTGTGAGGTGGTATTAACTAACTCACTACTAAAATAACTATAATTTGGTGCAACGCAGCTTCATTTTAAACTAATATACTGTAGTCATTTTGTTTAAGCCAGGTGTCATTAAGACATTAAGATTAGGATTATAATCGCATTAAGTTTATTATCAGTTATTATTTAATTTACAATACATGCTTTAGGTGCAGGTGGCCTGACGTTTAGAAGACAGAACTTTAAAAAAAAACTTATTTGCCATTTTTCTGGTTTGATTTTTAATAGATTTTTTTCTAGAACACATAGTAAATTTACTTCTTGATCTAATAATACGAGGAACAGACACAGTTTCTATAGAGTTAGCCAGATATACTTTACTGTGATTTAAGTGGGACGAGCAAAAGTCTACATGGCTAAAATATGGATTTTCACTCACTAGTCAAACAAAACGAAGCATCCTGGAGATGTTGTCCAACCGGAATTCAGCTCCAGCACTGCTGTGGTGCAGGTCATCAGCATGGGAAAGCCTAGGATGATGCCAGAAAAGATTCCAATTGTTAATAAAGAGCAGCTTTTGTTCTTTACACCATGGTTATAGCCATTCATTCAGAGCAAAAAGTCTATTGAACCTTTTATGTCCACAGCAGTAAGTAGGAAGGTGTCCAGAAATGATGCATTGCAAGTGGTGTGTCGGACCATTTCAACCAGGCTCCTAAAGTCCCTCTGCTACCTGGATTTGATACAGCAAATTTTAAATTTCAAGTTCATATCTGTCACAATGATTTACACCTAATATGCATATCAGAAACAAGCAAATGAGAAAATAAGTTATTTTAGACACTTTAAAGGTTACACGTTTAATGTTGTTAGTTCAGTGTTACCCAGCTGAATAATGATTGTTAAATAATATTGTTTGTTAAATTAAGTATGTATTTCTTACATTTATTTCCAATTCAGTTAGTTACTTAAAAAATACTTACATTTTAACTGACTCAAACGGCTGTTTGAGACAGAACAGTGAACAATTTCAGGGTTTATGTGGATGTTCTGAGAAGGAAAAAAGCAGGCTTTATGTACATTATTTGTGTGAATGAATAAAAAAATGATTGAAGTACATACCTTAGACATCATTTGTCACACAGGTAACTGTTTAAGAAACTTTAAGAAACAAATGTGTAATATTACTCACAAACAATATGAGGAAAGAATATTAGATAGCATCGTGGCTAAAACAATCATATAACGTTAAGCAACCCTGCTCAAGACACTTGCTACACACTGTATATTTGAGGGAAGACAATAAACAAATAAATTAATATATCTGTGGAAAAAAAGCCGTCCAATAAGCAGTATGAATGTATAACACTATATATAGTGTAGATATATATATCACTTGCAATGGAAATTGCATAACCTTGGAAGCTTCGTGTTCAATGACAATAAAATATTTCGACAAAAATCAGTATTTTAAACCAAATTATTTATATTTGTGTGAGGTAGATGTGTAATTTGAGTGATTATGTATATCCAGCCGATTGTTATTATCGCAAAATAATACCCAATCTTGTACAACAGCAATCGCTTCGCGAGACGTTCCTAAAACAGGATACACAACATAATAATGCGTATAAGTGTAAATATTTGTGTGCAAATCATATCTAGTTTGTATATTTATTTTGTCAACTTACTCACCTTCTGTGTGTTAGAGATGACAGCCGTCATGAAATGGAGGAAAGGAGCCGTTAAGCGCTATTGCACCTGCACGTGCACAATGACTGGAGAGATTGTTGGACTCAAATGGTCCATTGCATGCTCAAAAATTGACGGAGATCTGAGTTGAAAATTAAGAAGTTTTATTTTGAATGCAAGAAGTTAGAGAATACAATTTCTGCGCAGGAGAGATGTACTATTGTATCAGCCTCTCCCATGACACTGTCTTTCATGCTTTTATACTTTCTCTCACACACTATCTAAACCCAACCCTATTTGACTAATATAGTGTTGTGTTGAGAGGTTAACCATTCAACAACCAGATATTCCTCTTCCTGGTATCTGTGTATCTTCTCTTAACAGTTCACCTTTTAAGGCAGATGTTTCAGAGCACGTACACAGAGCTCATACGTCCTGTCATTCTCAGACCTTTCATCATTTTCTATGCACCCACAGTCGATAACAGGATGGGCTGTTCTCTGCAACCTGCAATACTTCCCTAAACTTGTACACATAATGTAGCAGTTAACCCTTTAAAGCAAAAGCCTTCGTGGCTGCATTTATTAGTAAATGTTTAGCAAAATCTAACAATAAAAAAAATGCTATCCTTCAATCCCTCTCTTGGCCTCTGAAAAGAGGCCACACCACTTTAATAAACACTTAAAAATCTCAGAATTCTTGGTCCAATATGTCCAGATGAGCTTGGGTCGAAAACCTCTGTGAGGAAAGACACCCAAGCGGCCCCCTAGTTAGCTTATGGGCAGCCACCACATGTTCACCTGACACATCATATCAGACTACTAGAAAGAAAAGTACTTAAAACGTAATAATAATAGAAAATAACATTCCCTACAAACCAGTGTGCTCAGGCTGGACTGGGCCGAAAACCCCTGTGGGGAAAGGCACCCAGTCGATCCCCTAATTGACGTTTGGGCAACCACAACATGTCAGCTGAGTCAATCACACTGAAATTATCTAGTCTACAAACATTTCAATAATCAAAATTTAAATCTTAACACATTTTCAAACAGCAAATTTCTCAAACATCAATATCTAAAAAACACATAACTTGTGATGAATCAGCATCTGCAAAGAAGCACAGTTATTGGGGAAAAAACAACATTTATAAGTCATATTCCTCCTCCTATTTCTCCTCATCATTATTTCCTGGAGATATCAGCAGAGGCATTGTGTAAGGGGGTGGAGCTCCATCTTTCTTTTCAATTGCTGCAATTATCACCCTGTTACACAATGTTCTGATACACGGGATGCAACAGCATCCACAGGTCACTATTATGGCCACAAAGGTAGCTATAGAGATCAAAATTGATGTAAACATGATTTTATATTTTCCAAACACACTGGTCAGCCAATCATCAAATGGGTTATCTACACTAGAGTGTTCTGCCATTGTTTTGGAAAGGGTTTTTAACCCTTCTAAAGCCCTCATTACTGATCCGTCTGGGCAGTATTATTTGTAATAAAAGTGCAGCAAAATCTTGGAACATGGCACCCCTTTTCCGCCAATAGCATGTCTAGTGCTATTCTATTTTGTATTGCCATTAATGAGGTTGGAGCCAATTGTTCTGATAATCCTTCTATGCCATCTTGTGTCAGATTTGCCAATCTCATCACATTATAGTGCACATAATTTATTCTATCCACATTTTACTTGGGGTGACCGGGAATAGGGCTGAAATTATTGGGATATTCTCGAACCCGGCAGCAATTTGGTCTACTAGTTTTGTATTCATCAGGGACTCCTTTTCGGACTCCTATTGAATCTATATAGGTTGGGAAATTTGTGGTTAAGTCAAACGTTGCGTCCCTTTTTCTTCTCCCAGCTATACTTTCACCCCTTCCCTCTTGTCTCTTGCCAATCAGTGTTACTGGTGCTGCCAACCTAACCATTGCACATATACCTTCCGTAGTTTTCCCTTTTATTCTCACAAACAATCTTTTCCCCCCACAGTAATAATATAGTCCTCCCCGCGCTCAGGATACTATTATATCCCCTGCATTGTTGATAATCTGTTTGCACCACAAAGGGTTAATATGCTTTCTCTAGTATGTCCTCTGGGGTTAATTTGGTATAGTCCATTCTATTACAACCCTTCGACCTCTAATTTCTCTACTACGATCTCTGATTGGGGTCCTATAGTCGTTGTCTTATTTCTATCTGTTACATTGACCTTATCTAAAAACTCAATTTCTATGATTCCCAGGGGGTCAGTTCCTGATATCTCAACTCCTAATAGTATATGGAGAAACTTAGGCGGATTGTTTTTCCCAGCATAATGGGTCTCATCTAGGGGGTATCCTGTCCACTCCCCTATCGACATAGTTATAGGGTTCTGGGTAGGACTATAATCCCTTTGTATTTTCAGTTTTCTCCACTCGTTTTTAAAATTCCCTAACCATGTTGGGTTTGGCGTCCATTTCCCTGTGTACCCCACTACTTGATCCCACCCTCTACACCACCTATGATCTGCCTTACCCATCGTGTTACACCATGCATTCATAGTCTGATCAAAACAAACATATACTTCATATCCTCGCCACGAACTATTGTGTCCCCCACAGTCAATTACCTGACATAGATCAAATGTGTAAGATGTTGTCTCTCCCTTTACATATTCTACGGACAGCCCTCCATAATACTTGGAACATCTGTTTTCTTCCCCTAGGGATCTTTTTACTCTGGTTGGTTTTACAGTTGAGGTTTCATTCCTGTTCTGACTTTTTCCTACTCCTAGAATTGTCCCCACTATTATCAGTGTTAACATCCCCACTATCCCCAATAGTTTCCAGTTTTCCCACAACTTGACCCTCATGTTTCATTGATGCTGGTTTTTCTTATTATTCAATTCTGGTCCTCCCTTTATATTATTTTTCACAGTGTTATTGTTTTAACAGCAAGTAATATATAATCAATATCAAAACTATAATAAAAAAATAACAAGCACAGTAAACTTATTCTAACGTATAAAATGAAATGGTTATATTCTGGCCTTTAAACGTCTTTTCAATAATGTGGAGAACTCTATAGAATTCCAACTTGTCCAAACCACACCCCTATGGATAATCTGGTGATGTGTAATTTGTCACACCACGTTCTCATGCAGATTAGACTGCTCTCAAAGTCCTCATATGTGGGTAGTTCTCTGGCAAGTGTTTTTGTGATCAGGTGGAAAACTATTCTGTCTGCCTCGTGAGTTATAGCACAGTCACCTTTCGTTTTCCTCTGGGCCTTTACCTTGTCAACCCCATATTTTTCTCTGAATTTTTTCACTATCCCCGCTCCAAATACACAGTCTGCACTGGAACAATGGGCTACAGCTTCTCCTTTAGGGGCTGTGAATAAATCCCCAGTTTTGTGGACCACCTGCAAAGTTTGTAGGTTACTTTGTGATAGATGAAAATTTTTCCCGTGTGTATGTGTTTGTGTGTCACCTCCTTTTGTTGTACCCTCACTCCCTCCTTCACCTCCTGTGGTATACTCCCTCTCTTGGACCTGCGAAGCAAGGTCCACTCTGGTGTCGTTTAATTATCTGGACTGTGGGTCCGCTGGACATTACTTAATTTGAGCAGACCAGCGAGGCTCTTTCCATTTACGCCTGTAGATTCTCAATATCACTCAGTCCCAAGTTTGGTCAGGTAGGGGTGCTGGATATTCGTGTCCCCTAAAATCAGTTAGTAACATTTTGTCAAAAGATTCAATTAGAGCAGTCAATTTGTCATAGTAAATTTTGTGTGATAACGGTTGTACTGGTTCCAATTGTAGTGGGGTCAGTGGGCCAGGAAATTGGCGACCAGTCAACAGTTCAAAGGGCGTGTATCCTGTTGCCCTACTCACAGAGCTCCTTACTGACATCAAAGCCAGTGGAAGAGCAGCCAACCATGTCAATTTAGTCTGTGCACAGATTTTAGCCAATTTGTTTTTCAATGTTAGATTCAACCGCTCAACCTTACCTTGTGACTGTGGGTGATAGACTGCCCCGAAATGGTGTACTAAACCCAATGCCTTTTCCACATCAGCCAGATGTTCATTTTTAAAGTGTGAGCCGTTGTCAGATCTTACGCAGCTCGGAAAACCATGACGTTGAATTTAATGGTTTATCAGACATTTAATGACAGCAGTGCTGTCTTCCTTGCCCACCGGGAAGGCCTCTGGCCATCCAGTATATGCATCAATCTTAACAAGCAAGTTTACCATTTACCTTTTCAATCATGTCAGTGAAATCAATTATAACTTCATCCCCAGGGCCATTTGCCAATGGGAACGATCCCTGAGATGGTTTCATTAATTTGACATTGTGCATCTGACAGATGTCACATGTCCTTATGTACCCAGAAATTAGGTGTGGCATAAAAGGATGCCATCATGATTGCAATGCTCATGTCATTTGCTTATCACCACAGTGTGCATGTGTGTGGGCTTCTTTCAACACGCTTGGGACTAGTGACGCTGGGAGCAAAGCTCTACCATCAGGTACTGTTCAAAGCCCATCCTCGTGTCTGATTGCCCCTTTGTTTTTCCACACAGACTTTTCTTCAGGAGCAGCCATGTCTTGCTGCTCAGATAAGAATTCTCTTGAGAATTCTGGTAGGAGGGATGTCACGTCTGGCTCAGAAGTCACCACAAACTCACCCTGTAGGTAGTCTGTGGCACGTTTTGCCGGCAAGTCTGCTGCTTCATTCCCTCTTGATATTAGGTCAGTTCCTTGAGAATGACCAGTGCACTTAATAATAGCCACTTTGTTTGGCAATATTATGGCTTCGGAGAGCTCTCTTGCTTCTTTCTCATGAGTAATGGATCCACACAGGCAGCTCCACGTGGGCTGTGGATACTGCATATGCAGAATCAGAGTAGTTGACAGACTGTCCTTTTGAGTGTCTCATTGCATTGACTAGGGCCAATAGTTCTGCTTTTTTGTGCAGATTGTTTGCCAATTAGGGACTCCAGATTGTATGGTGACCAATTGATCATTCTGTAATTTAACCAGAGCAAAGCCTGATTTCATAGTTCCATCATCTGCCCTGTGGCAGCTACCATCCGTAAATACTGTGATTAGGTTGTCTGTTTCAGGAAGTGGGGAGGCATTCAGGCCCTCTCTAGCAACTGCTAATCTGTTTTTAGCTAACTTCCTTTTCTCAAGCTATAGTTTCAAAATTCTTTTTTTTTCAGCTTTAACAACTCACTTCCTTCTTTGTCCGCTCTCTCTACTACTCCATTTAGTATCATCACTGCCTGGTACCTCAGGAGACTGTTCCATGGCCTGGGTCACACCAGCAGGAGCTCCTTGTAATACTGCTGCCCTGAAAATTCTATTAGTAACAGCGTTAGACATTTGGTTTTCATCGCATGCTTCTTCTCAGTCTTTGAAAGTATCTATTTATGTATGCTGCTCCATTTTTACCATCCCAATGTTTAAATTTCATGTTCTCTATTGACCACTAACTGCTTCAACTGCTGTCTTATAGTTGGGTTTTAGTTAGGTTTTGGAGTGATCTTGGTATAGTCTCTGTATGGTGGGGCAGTGGACGTCGCTATCTGATCAGTCTTAGTCTCAGTCTCAGCTTCCTGTTTTTTACTCAGTTTAGCTTCAGCTTCTTTGCTGTTCACTTCCCTTTTCTTTGGTTTGTTTTTCTTTCTTTGCATGGGCTCACTTGTGTAACAGCCTTACTTCCTCTTTTCTGTGTCTTAAAACAGCTTCCTGTGCTCTTTTCTCTTTTATTCCCACTTTCTGAAACAGAGACCCCCTTTTTGTACATACAATTAGTACTATAATGTTCAATCATTTCGCGCGTACATTCTTCTAGTTCTTTTGTCAAATTGTCCTATCTTTTTGATCAGTTTGTGCCAATATGATATCTACCATTTTATCCCATTGTTGTCTTAAAGGAGGACAATCATATTCCTCACATTCTCTATCAAATTCTCCTTCCATTTTATTTTAATGTTATTTAATCCCTACACTCTCCCTATTTCTCAATTCACTAAACCTGCTATCCTTGAGAAATGTCTTGAAGATATCAAGTCCTCGTCAAGACCAGAGGGATCTTCAAGTTTTTTGCCTTCTCAGGAAAAAGGACTTCTCCGTTAGATAGATGTAGGCCTTTTACATACACTATCCATCCTGATTGTTGAAGAGTCAATTGTCTTCGTCAAGACAAAATTTCTTCAACTAGTTTTGCCTTTTTAGGGAAAAGGACTTCTCTTTAGACTCTAAAAGTCTACCCTAAGTGCCTCCTTAGAGAAAAGGACTTCCCCTAGATCCTATTGATCTACTCTAATTCTCTTTATTCTTTCTCTCACAACTCATTCATCTATATTCATTCACAATTTCAAATTAGTTTAATTTACGTATTTTATAATTTCTTGCATGTCAAAATGTCATCAAATACATGAACACTATATTTACAGATGCCAAAAACCGTTCATTTAGAATATTCAATAGCAGAATTTAAGTAAAAGGTTTCTGCTTACCTTTGTATAGAGAGGCCTCTCTGGTTTTGGCATCAGAAACAAACGTCCATCTATTTGACAATCTCCAGTCAATCACGTCGTCGGGTCACCAATTGTTGGACTCAAATGGTCCATTGCATGCTCAAAAATTGACGGAGATCTGAGTTGAAAATTAAGAAGTTTTATTTTGAATGCAAGAAGTTAGAGAATACAATTTCTGCGCAGGAGAGATGTACTATTGTATCAGCCTCTCCCATGACACTGTCTTTCATGCTTTTATACTTTCTCTCACACACTATCTAAACCCAACCCTATTTGACTAATATGGTGTTGTGTTGAGAGGTTAACCATTCAACAACCAGATATTCCTCTTCCTGGTATCTGTGTATCTTCTCTTAACAGTTCACCTTTTAAGGCAGATGTTTCAGAGCACATACACAGAGCTCATACGTCCTGTCATTCTCAGACCTTTCATCATTTTCTATGCACCCACACTCGATAACAGGATGGGCTGTTCTCTGCAACCTGCAATACTTCCCTAAACTTGTACACATAATATAGCAGTTAACCCTTTAAAGCAAAAGCCTTGGTGGCTGCATTTATTAGTAAATGTTTAGCAAAATCTAACAATAAAAAAATGCTATCCTTCAAGATCCAAGTGCACGCGTCCGCATCATGTTTATATTATTTTGTTAGTTCCGGTATTTTTTTTTTTTATTTAAAACACAATTAATTCCATTCCATTAATCAAAGAAACAGATGAAAAAACATTTAATTCAGAAAAGTAAAAATGTGCAAAATGCTGCATTCATTAGCAAGTTATCCTTGTTGGTTCATCAAAACAAATGGATGGAATACTTTTTATTAATAAACCAGAGCCCATGGCCTATATATTTAAGGTTAGTAATATCTTAAATATTTTTCATGAGTGGATTTTTGAAGGACTGTGTTATATAATTCTATTTTTATAATAATAGCCTTATATTTTTATTGTTATTATTATTATTAATATTATTATTGCAGCAGTTGTTGTTGTTATTATTATTATTGTTTTAAATGTCAAAATTCAAAGGGCCTAATGAGGTCAAGTGACAGAAAATTTTATTAGTCCCCTATAATAATTATCATTTTCATAACTGTACACATCTATGCGTGTTTTTGTCTCGTTTTTCCTCTGTAGTGGCTTTATTTTAACCTCCAAATTTACTTTTACATTTTCATATTTTTTCACAATTTCACAATTTTTCACAGTCTCCTAACAGCAATCAAGTTAACATTTAGACTCTAATCATTGATATTCCTGTGTTCACAGTGAGTGCCGCACAAAAAAAGAAAAACACACACCAAATTTCATATCATTCTAAAAGCACAAAAAAACGTAAGTAAATATTAAGTAAATGAACATGCATCTCATTTTTTGGTCTCCACAATTGTCCTTTTTAAATATGACAAAAAAATCTCTTGGTTCCTTTAATTGCTAGCTTTTAGAAGAGAGATCCACCAGGAACCATTATATAAGTTTACAGATCTTGCAGTAACTCTTTTTTGAAATTTGAGTTCCTCTAATAACTTTCAAAGTGCTTCAAGGTCTTAGTGTAAGGAAACAGTGACTTCAGAACCTCAGTATTGACAAAAAGTGCTTGAAGGATCCCAATTACTGCAGAAGGGTCCTGCAAAGACTGTCAGTGGTTCCTTAAGGAACCCCTTTTTGAGAGAAAGAGCTTTGAGGCACTTAAAATACATTTAGAAGTTCCTTGAGTACTCAACAGGGTATTTGAAGCACCTTTACTTTTTACAATGTATATTAGTCATATTGTAACATAATGTCATAAGAAAAGGACATATCTATTGGATGTGAAGAAAAGAAAAAAATAAGAAATCTGAGGAAGAGAATAAACAACATGATAAAGGTAAATTGATCAAATTAATTTAAACTGATCTAGGTTAACCTACATTGGAAGATAGTGTTAGCTGGCTAAGATTAGTTAACTAACATAGCATAGAAGTTAATATATAATAAACATTTGCAAATAACTTTGTGATATGCATAATATGCTATTACTATAAAACGACAATGTTACTTTGCTACTTTACATTAAAGTTCTTGTCTTCTGTGTAAAAAAAATTGTATTATATAGAATACAATTTTTGTTCTGCCAGATCTCCCAGTCAGGGGTTTATTTAGTTTTATTTAGTTCATTTTAGTTTTTGGAACTCTGTGCATTAGAAAGAAGTTCTTTCAGAAGAAGAACAGTTCTTTGAAGTAGTATTTGTTTTTATTCTGTCTTTTCAGTGTCCTTCAACATGAACGGTGGTGGGGTTCATAATGTTCACAATGGTATATTCTTAGTTGTTGGTTTAACCAATGGCTGTTATGTTATTTTCTTTTCAATGACGTTTCTTGTTACATGTTAAAAAACATCAACCAATATTGCATATCCATAATTATTATAATGGGTATAATTAAACAATACTTGCACTTTAGCGTAAATTAGAAGTGTAATGCAAAAAAATATATATTTTTACACCATTTTGAATTTTACTCAAATACATATACAAATACTTTTCCCCCCTCAACAAATACAGATACAGATAGCGGCTGCTTTGCACACCCCTAATATATAAATAAGTAAAAAAAATTAAGGTTAATTAAGCTAACTAGGCAGGTTGGGGTAATTAGGAAAGTTATTGTATAAGGATGGTTTGTTCTGTAGACTATTGAAAAAATATATAGCATAAAGGGGCTAATAATTTTGTCCTTAAAATGGTGCTTAAAAAATAAAAAACTGGTTTTATTCTAGCCGGTATTAAACAAATAAGACTTTCTCCAGAGGAAAAAATATTATCAGATACTGTGAAAATCTCCTTGCTCTGTTAAACTTCATTTGGGAAATATTTAAAAAAGAAAAAAAAAAAATCAAAGGGGGGCTAATAATTCTGACTTTAACTGTATATATATATATATATATATATATATATATATATATATATATATATATATATATATATATATATATATATATATATATGTGTGTGTATACACACACACACACACACATTTATAAATATAAAACTTTCCAATATATATTAGTGTAAAATCAAAAACAAGGTGTTTTGATTAGGTCTTAAACAATGAT
The DNA here is from genome assembly GCF_903798145.1 of Danio aesculapii. NCBI lineage: Eukaryota > Metazoa > Chordata > Actinopteri > Cypriniformes > Danionidae > Danio > Danio aesculapii. The sequence continues at coordinate 1,347,675 of NC_079452.1, read as the reverse complement.
TAAGATTGTTTTGGATAATGAAAGCATTTTTAAAAAGCACTTTAATCCAAAAATATTGAACAAAAGGACCAAAACAAATGAGATACACTAAGTAGAAATTTCCTAGAAAGAGCAGGGTACATCAATGTCACTTTTAAAATTTCTGAATAAATGGCTTGACAGGGGGGAAAAAAAAAAAAAAAAAAAAAAATATATATATATATATATATATATATATATATATATATATATATATATATATATATATATATATATATTAATATATAAAAATTAAAAATATATAAAATATTATTTTAAATTTAATTTGTTAAGAAACCTCTATAGGGGTGTCAGGATCAATGATGATAATTATTTTATTACAAGTCTGCAAGACTTATTTGAGTTAATATTTAGGTTATTTACTAAAATACATCTATTTATATATATATATATATATATATATATATATATATATATAAATCATTTTTGGAGCTGAACCCACGTAGTAGGGGAAATTTTCGCGACCTTGCGCAACGTTCCATAAAAGTTCTGTAAAGATGACGAATGTTCCAAACCTTTACAGAACATTAAGGACGTTCTTAAAACATTCTCCTTAGGTTATGAAAGTACTGTTGTCCAACGTTCCCAATATGACTTTAGGGGAACATCCTGTATTGGTTATTGTACTGTCATACGGAAACGTTAAAAAGAGAACATCTGGGACTTTAACAGACCGTTACCAAATGGTCCTCTGTTGGTCAGATGATAACGTTCCCGATGTGACTTATGGGGGACATTCTGCTTTGGTCATTCTTTAGTCACACAGCAAAGAGAACATCTGGGACTTTAACAGAATGTGCCCAAATGGTCCTCTGTTGGTCAGATGGTTACGTTCCTGATATTACTTGTGGGGGACATTCTGCTTTGCTCATTCTTTAGTCATACAGCAATGTTAAAAAGAGAACAATGAGGATCAATTGATTTATTTTTAATTTTTTTATTTTATTAGCAAAATTTTACATGCATAAACAAAACTTGCTTAATTCATCTACTATGTTTAATTAGTTTTGTTTGTTACTTTTATAGTTCTTCACTGTTAAAAAACGAAACGTCTAAAAGAGTATGATACACTCAATTCCTTGGTACATTGTAATCCTTATTCATAACAATTGAAAATATTTGATATATTTGAAAATATTGTTACCTATTTCAATATTATAAATTAAAAAAATATAAATTATTTTCTCTTGCTATATGTAAATGTATTTCATATGAAATATCTTATTCAGGTCAGTACTAAAACATACATGCATTTTAAAAATGATAGAGTTTTAAACCAATAAATAAATAACCAATTTATTTAAATAACCAATAGCGGTGGAGGTGGAGCATGAATTCCAGTATCCGTTATTCCAGACCCGATCCAGACTGAGGACATTTGGCTGCCTTTTTCCTGGCTAGCAGCAGTTTCAGTGGTGAGTAAGTCTGTTAATTTATTATCACGTTAAGTATTTTAATAAGCACTTATTTTGTGTAACCATAAATTGTAGTTTGCAGTGGGGAAGGCCTTTTCTCCGATGTTCTGTGACTGACCGTGGGCACCAGGTCACCTGCGAGGATTCGCCCGCAGGCCTGTTCTAAAAATAGATTAGAAAAGATTCAACTTTATTGTCATTACCCAAGTACAAGGCAACGAAATGCAGTTTCGGTCTAACCAGCAGTGCAATAGCAGCAAGTGCAGGATACAGGTATAAGTTATAAAGTGCAGTTATAGAAAAACTATGGTAATATTTACAGATGGATGTACTATGAACATTATATACAGGTTGTATTAGCTATGATCAGATTTACAATAAATGAATATATGTACAGGATGCTATTAATAATGAGGAGTGGCAAATAGATAAACAATTACAAATGTTCATGTGCAGTGGGTATGTACAGGTCAGAAAAGTGTATCAGTGCAATGTAGTGCAATGAATATGTGCAAACTTTAAATGTGCAAATGTTAAATAGTGCAGTGATTGTGAGGAGTATAAGTTAGAGGAGTGTGGGGGTGTATTGGGGGGGTGGGGTGGGGTGGGGGGGGGCAAAAGAGTCAGTGAGGGGCAGAGTTCAAAAGGGAGACAGCTCTGGGGAAAAAGCTGTTCCTCAGTCTGCTGGTTTTTGTCCGGAGGAGCTTGAAGCGCCTGCCGGAAGGCAGGAGAGAAAACAGTCTGTGAGCAGGTTGAGAGGTGTCCTTAAGAATACTGCGTGCTCTGCGCAGAGAGTGTTTCTTCTGGATGTCCTCAATGGCTGGCAGTGTAGTCCCTGTGATGCGTTGGGCAGTTTTCACCACCCGCTGCAGTGCCTTACGCTTAGCAACAGAGCAGCTTCCATACCAGACTGTGACGCAGTTGGTCAGGATGCTTTTTATTGTGCAGCGGTAGAAGTTCACCAAGACGGCTGATGAAAGCTGGTTCTTCTTAAGTTGCCTCAAGAAGAATAGGCGCTGGTGAGCCTTCTTGACCAGGCTGGAGGTGTTGGTGGTCCAGGAAAGGTCCTTTGAGATGTGGGTCCCCAGGAACTTGAAGGATGAGACAGGCTCAACGGCCATCCCATTAATGTGGATGGGATCTTGTGAGCTTGTTCGTCCCTTCCTGAAGTCCACAATGAGCTCCTTGGTCTTGTTGGTGTTAAGGAGCAGATTATTGTCGGTGCACCAGGTGGCCAGATGCTGTATCTCCTCCCTGTAGGCAGTCGCTTCATTATTGCTGATTAGACCAATCACTGTGGTGTCATCTGCAAATTTGATGATGGTGTTGGATCTGTTGACAGTTCACAGTCGATGGTAAAAAGGGAGTAGAGGAAGGGGCTCAGCACGCAGCCCTGTGGTACACCAGTGTTGAGTGTGACGGTGGTTGAGCAGATGTGGCCTGATCTAACATTCTGAGGTCTGTTAGTCAGAAAGTCCATAACCCAGTTGCAGAGAGACGCGTTGATATCCAGGTCTCTAAGTTTGATCATTAGCTTAGAGAGTATGACAGTGTTGAATGCTGAGCTGAAGTCAACAAACAGCATTCGTGCATAAGTGTTTTTATTGTCCAGGTGAGTGAGTACAGAGTGCAGTGCTATGGAGACGGCATCTTCTGTGCTCCTGTTGCCACGGTAGGCAAACTGATGTGGGTCCAGTGTGGATGGCAGAGAGTCTTTCAGATGTGCCAGGACCAACCGCTCGAAGCACTTCATGATGATGGGTGTGAGTGCTACAGGGTGGTAGTCATTCAGGCATGTTGGGCTGGAGTGTTTGGGCACCGGCACAATAGAGGTGGTTTTAAAGCATGTTGGCACAGTTGCTAGGTTAAGCGACAGGTTGAAAATGTCTGTGAATACCCCAGCGAGCTGTTCTGCACATGCTTTGAGGACGCGCCGAGGGATACCGTCTGGTCCAGCAGCCTTACACACATTGATCCGACTCAGTGCGGTGTAGACTTCTGAGGAAGTGAGTGTGATAGGTGAGTGGTCGGTTGAGGAAGTGTTCCTGGTGTAGGGTTCTGTATTGTCTCTTTCAAAGCGAGCATAAAAGTTCAAGAGCATTTAGCTCGTTCAGAAAGGAGACATTTGTGGCTGTGGGTGAGGACTGGCTGGGTTTGTAGTTGCTGATGGCCTGGATGCCCTACCACATGCACCGAGGATCAGAGTTGGAAAAGTGCTCCTCTAGCTTTAGCTTGTAACAGTGCTTGGCCTTTTTGATGGCCCTCTTCAGATTAGCCCTGGAAGTGCTGTAGGCCTGTGCATCCCCTGATCTGAAGGCATGGAGGCGCACCTCCTTGTTCATCCATGGCTTTTGATTTGGGTATGTGGTGATCTGTTTCTGGGTTGTAACACTGTCTATGGTGGTGTTGATATATTCCAGAACAGAGGAAGTGTAACTACCAATGTCTGTGTGAGAGCCACATGTGGCCTGGGAAGCAAACATACTCCAGTCTGTGGGTTCAAACCTGTCCTGGAGTGTGGAGTCCACCCCCGCTGGCCACACTTTTGAGGTCCTTACTGATGGCTTCACACGGTTAATGAGGGGTGAGTACTTGGGGGTCAGGAACAAAGAAAGGTGATCTAATTGACCCAAGTGGGGGAGGGGGGTCACAGCGTATGCTTCACCCATGTTTGTGTAAACTTGGTCTAAAGTTTTGTTTCCCCTTGTGTGGCAGAAAATGTTTTGATGGTATTTGGGGAGCACTGTCTTTAAGTTTGAGTGATTAAAATCCCCAGCAACAATAAAAGCAGCCTCCGGGTGAGCAGTCTGTTGTTTGCTTATGGCTGCATGAAGTTCATTCATAGCAAGCTTGGCATCAGCATCGGGAGGAATATAGGCAGCAGTTGTTATGGTGGAGGTGAACTCCCGTGGCAGATAAAACGGTCTACATTTAACCATTAGAAATTCCAGGTTAACAGAGCAATGTCTCTCAACGACAACAGAGTTTGTGCACCAAGCTTTGTTAATATAAATGCATAATCCTCCGCCTCTGGTCTTACCGGAGTCATCCGCCGTTCTGTCTGCTCGAAATGTTTGATGCTCCGTTAGCGATACAGCGTTGTCTGGTATTCCACTGTTTAGCCATGTTTCTGTGAAAATCATGACATTACAGTTCCATAATCTTTTGCTGTGGTTGATGCGCAGTTGAATCTCATCCATTTTGTTCACCAGTGACCGTACATTGGCGAGAAAGATGCTGGGTAAAGAGAGCCGGTGTGGTGTTAGCTTTAGTTTAGCTCTTAGCCCGCCGCGCTTCCCCCGTCTTTGTTTACGTTCTCTGCGCCGCCTTCAAGCACTTTTGCCCGGCCGGGTAGGGCTCTCAGGCCCTGGTGTTCTGATGATCTCAGGGATGAGTCGAAGATTGCTAATAAAACTGTCCGGAATGCACAAACTAATATCCAAGATGTCCTGTCGGGTGTACAATGTAAAGACACTGTTCTGAACAAACAGACCTGAAATGAGCAGGAAAAATACTGCAAAATTGCAGAAATTGGAGAGACGCTGAGCCTCGCGATCTGAACGTGCCGCCATCTAGTCTCTAAATAATTCTCTAAATTCTAAACAATTCTCTAAACTCTAAATAATTCACTCTAAAATAGTTCACCATAGCGCCATTTACCATTACTTCTTTTTGAATGAATCTTTAATGTGACTCGAGAATGATGAGTCATTTCAGAGAATGATTCATTCATTCGGGCGGGTTTGAGTCATACTTTCATCATGTAAAAGCAGAAGCCAATCATTTGCATGTTACGTTAGAGCTAGAAAAAGATTTGATCCGTTTATCTCTTGAGTCCTTGGTTTTGAGTCATCTGAACAAATGACTCATAAACCCAAAGACTCAAAAGGTGAACTAATCATAGGTGTTTTCGGCTCACATTATGCAATGGTTAAGTTTATATAGAACTGTCTGTCTGGTGAACGAAAGACTCAAAAGTGAAACCACAGATGAGGTGACCAGAGTGAATCATAGACAAAACAGGTTAACAATGAAGGATTATTTTCTTTTTCTTAGTATAGTAGCGTTTTATGACTTGTTTGTAGTGTGATTAATGTTTGGCCTAGTTGTAGATGTCTTTAGAAGCATCTCGTAACATTCAAATGTTATTTTGGCAAATCAAACAAATTCAATGACTCGAAAAAATATTTGTTAATCTCGATGAACGAGACTCAAAGGTCCGAGTTAGTAAATTGATTCGAACTTCCCTTCACTAGCTTACAGACAAAGAACAGATGTATTCTCCACTTTCTCCAATGTCAAACTCGGGGCAGATACATTACAGTGGTTAGAAGAATGTTGGCTATGTTAAAAATGCTGTAGATTTGGTCGTAATTTCAGTAAAATCTGAAAGTTGATTTATGTTACACAATTGAAATATGTACAAACATGGTACTACGTATGGTGCATGATTTGTTAATAATTGTTAGTGGCTAATGAAAATATTGTAGAAGTGATCATTTGAAAATGTATACTTGCAGAGATTTATAGAAATAAAGTGTTGCATATTGATATTTATCCTACCTTGTTAAATCATTGTTGACAACTATTGTGAGAAATCATTAACATGATCAGTGTCTTTACATATATGAATAACATTAATTATTAATAATAACATAATTAAAAGTAAATTAAGCTAATTTGTTATTTGAGAAGTGTGTAGCAAACTGGTAGCCCTTTACATTAATTGGTACCCAAGAAGTAGCTCTCAGTTGCAAAAAGGTTGGTGACCCCTACGATAAAGTGTAATTTTAAAGCAACAGAGGAGAAATGGTACTTCCCACAGAAGTGTACAAATAAAGACAATTTTAGATGTTCACTTGCTATTTAGAGCATTGGGATCACAAGAAGGGCTTAATGAACAGGGTTCTGTGAAAAACTGATGTTCGACTAAAATCAACATTTTCTTTTTTCTTTGTCACTGTCTTAGAAGCTGCTGAAAATAACTGAAAAATACATTAGCCTAAAAAAACTGGATACATGTATTGCATTTTTGTACTTATTTTGCTGTTTTTGGAATCTACCCAGACAGTGATAATGATCTAATATCTCAATCGACAGGTTGCTGACCACGATTCTAAAGAGTTAATAAACTTTATACCCTGTATACACCTAAGTGTAATTAAAAGCCTATAAAAAGTAATTTAAAGTGATTGGTAAATATTATTTATTTTTTTCAGGCAGAAGAGAACAACTTGGGCACCTGAAGATGGAGACAGTGACTAATACATGCACAGACACACACGCCTTGTATATAATTAATATAAAATGTTATGCTGTTACTGTTTACCATCATTTTGACAAATGGTGATACTACTATGAAAGTTTTCAAGACAATAAAGCCTGTTTGAATTGAATTGATTGAGCTTTCTCTGCTTCTCGCCCACCTTTCCTATGCATGGCCACATTTAATATTATTTTATAATCTGTTTTTGTTCACAATGTAAATGAATGATGAATTCCAGCTTTATATTTTAATCTTTCAATATATTAAGTGTGAAAACACAGTGCTTGCCCACTGTGGAAGAAGTGCTTATTGATCTCATAAAGTTCCCTGTAGTGTTACTAAAGGTTCTGAAAATATTCTGTAAATATGAAAGAAATACCTAAATGTGACCAAAAATTACATTCTAGGTTGGTCCCCCAAAGGTCTTGAAAACATTATGCTATGTACCACGGAATGCTATGTGCACCAGCGGAGACGTTCTGGGAACATCAAATTTCCAAATAAAATATGGTCCTCTAAACATTCCGTGAACGTTCTGAAAGTTCTGCAATGGTCCCCGAAATAACGTCCCCTAAGCCTTTAAAGAACTCAACATCATGACCTTCTCAGGACGTCCTGGGAACTTTACCATGTGATGTCCTTAACACTAGTGGGGACGTTTTGAAAATGTTCTGGCAACATCAAATTTCTAAATAAAATATGGTCCCCTAAACGTTCCAAGAAGGTCCTGAAAGTTCTGCAGAGGTACCCTAGATAACGTCCCCTAACCCTTTAAAGTATTCAACATCATGACCTTCTTAGAACATACTGGGGACGTTACCATGTGATGTCCTTAACACCAGTGGGGACGTTCTGAGAACGTTCTGGGTATGTACAATTTCTAGCGGGGAATACAGTAGTCTGGATAAAAAAAAGGAAGAATAAACCTATGCAAACAATCTAGTCATTATAAACTAATTATTAAACAAAAGATGATTACTGCAATAAAATATGTATAGTCTTTTGATAAACATGATGTGTACAAGATAGAGATGGCATAAAAAGTTAATTGTTTTGAAATTTGTGAGACGGAAGTTGTCCAATAATAAACCTTGTTGTTGTCATGCAGTGAACTCAGCCAATCGTGTTATATCGGTGTTGTCATCGCAGCTCCTGCTCTTCAGATGCTGCACCGGCTGAATCAATCGTCTCGTCTCGGAGCACTGTCGCGGTACTTTAATGCCACATGTGACAGTCACGTGGCATCAGCACAGCATCAAGCCGGACAAGATTTCTAACCAGCATGCATTACTTTAAGTTTTCAATCGGTCTGCGCAGCGCTGCATGAAGTCGAACACACCTACTGGGAACTCACATGACATAACAGACACGGCAACACCAGACGAGACTGAGTACATTTGGATTCATATATGGATATAATGATTCTTTTTTTTTGAGTTATCCTGGCTTCTTTTCTATTGATACACAACACCACAATATTGAAAATAGTTTTTTGCTTGTTTGTTTAGTCCGGTTTTGTTGACATTGCTAAAACCATCATTCTCATCTGGCATTGCATGAGAATAAACAGGTAAATTAAAAATGTTAAATATAAATAAAACATTTTTTAGCCTGATGATGGCCAAGCAATAAGCATAAGTCTATGCACATTACTATTACCAAGGTATAATTTGTTCAGTTTCTTTATGTGCTCGGTAAAGTGATGAGTAAAAGTGATAAAACCTAGTCATCCTTACAGGAAACCATATGAAATATCGACACTACTTAAATAGGACACATACTTATTAGCACAAATATTTATAATTATGTTTTTATAAAAATATTTTTTGTTTGTGCAACTGTGTAACATTTGATTCATGTGAAACTAATGTACATGATTGAAATGTGTAAATCCAAAATACTGTTTCAGTGGGCTTCTTTTCCTTTTTATTTCTAAGACAAAAATGAAAAATTAAAAAAAAAGTTATTAATTTAGCAATGAGTTACAACAAATTGTATTCATTTTCTTTGTTGATTAGAACAATGTAGCCACATGATGTTATTCATTTTAAGATGGTGTATATCCCAGCTGGGCTTTAAGTAATGGTTTCTTATTTGAGCTTTTCTTAGTTTGTGAAATTTACTCCCAAGTGAGTTTAAGATTATGTCTCTTAAGCTCATTACCTGTTTTAAGGCTGCTAAGGAAGTCATATGAAAGTGTCATAAAGCTAACTTTTTTGAGGAGAAAAAAAAAGCTCATGGCCTGTTTTAGGTTAGGCCAAGTGTCATAGGAAAATGTCATAAAACTGAGACCCACTTACATTTTTTTTGTGGGGAAAAAATTTAATATAGTCAATGTTGTTTGAATTCCTGATTACAGCTTGAGTGCTAAAGACTGCTGGTTGTTTTTCCCATCACATGTTGCTTTGTATTTTGTTCAGGCTTAAGGAGGATAATAAAACATTTAGGTGCAAATATGCTAACTAATAAACCAAAGCTTGAGGATAAAATGGCAAAAATCTCGACAGCTACAGTAAATTTTCCGGGAGAACTGACATAAGCTGGGATAAATGTGATCCATACAGCACAAAATATGAGCATACTGAAAGTGATGAATTTGGCTTCATTAAAGTTATCAGGCAACTTACGAGCTAGAAAAGCTAGAAGAAAGCACAGGGCAGCCAGGAGACCAATATAACCAAGCACAGCCCAGAAACCTATAGTACTACCCAGACTGCACTCAAGAATGATCTTTTCCTTATAATATTTCATGTTTTTGTATGGAAATGGGGGAGATATTGATAGCCAAAGCACACATATAAGTACCTGTATAACTGTAAAAGCAAAAACACTGAGTCGTTGTTGTACAGGACCAAACCATTTCATCACATTACTTCCTGGGAGTGTAGCCTTGAAGGCCATTAACACCACTATTGTTTTCCCTAAAACACATGAAATACACAGGACAAAAGTGATCCCAAAAGCTGTGTGACGCAACATACAGGACCATTTAGTTGGCTGACCAATGAATGTTAGAGAACAGAGAAAGCACAGAGTCAGTGAGAAAAGTAGCAGGAAGCTCAGCTCTGAGTTGTTGGCTTTTACAATGGGACTGTCCTTCTTGCTGTAAAACAGAACAGCAACGAGCATAGTTAATCCTGCTCCAAAGAGTGAGAAAATGACTAACACTATACCCATAACTTCTGTGAATGACAGAAACTCTACAGCCTTTATAACACATCTATTTCTCTCAGTGTTAGACCAGTATTCCCCTGGACACTGCTTGCAGTTTATTGAATCTGGAAAGGAAGTTGTGATCACTAGTTAGAGACCAAAAAGACATTTATGAACTCCTTTGATGAGAAATCTTATCCTTACAAGTAAATAAAGAAAACAAAAAGAGCAACCTGTCTCATTACTGATTTCTCCTTCTGCACATGGGATACAGTCATAACAGCAGACAGGTCTTCCTTTCTGTGCAGCCTTTCTGGAGCCTGGAGCACAGCTCTCACTGCACACAGACCTTGGTTTCTACAAAGAAAAATCCAGTGTTATATGCAGTAATAAATTATGCAATAAATGTATTGTTCATTGTTTGTTCATGTTAGTAAATAGATAAACTGACATCGACTAATGAAGTGTGTATCCAATGTTATTGTGAATTACCTCCAGTTGTCCTCCAGCCCAGACTATGTTTTCAGTGTTAAGCTTTAAATTCTTGTATGGAGGCATCTTAGCATCATAGTAACCCACTGATTTGAACTGAAATGATCCATCTGAGTCCTTCTGCCAGTTCACAACTTCATATAGGGCTACTACGCTGCCAGTGTTGTCAAACCATACACTATCCCCTGACTTTATTGTGAAATTTATATTTTTCAAAGCCTTGACCACCTAGAGATAGACTTGTGTAATTAATATTTTTTCAAAGCCTTACTGAAGTGTATATATATATATATATATATATATATATATATATATATATATATATATATATATATATATATATATATAATATATATACACACATATACATATATATACACACACATATATATATATATATATATATATATATATATATATATATATATATATATATATATATATATATATACATTTAATTTTTTATTTCCTTTTTAATTACCTGCTGTGGTTGTATTGTCAGTCCTTTCTCACACCCTTGTTGTTCATTGCAGTTAAGTAGGCCATGCAATGAATGAGCTACTGCATGAACTGCTTTGTAGACATTGCTTGAATATCTGTGTTCATTCACATCTTTATTGTCATTTTTCAGAGCAAGGAGATCCTCATACCTACTGCAAATTAATTTGTAATGAGAATGATTCCTGTCACTCTCTGAGCATGGAAAAGCTGTATTCCAGAATGGTTTCATAACATATTCAGAAAACCCTTCAATATATATATATTTTGTTGCAAACCCCAGCGAACCTCCCATTGCACGAAAACTGTTTGAAGTGATGTATGTATTTGCAGTTATCCATGGTTCTACACCGATCATTTGGATGCCTGTAATGTTCTGAATACTTAATTGGTCAATAAGTAAGCCCATCTCCACAAATGAAACAAATGCCACAATTACTTTAGCAGTGCCTTTTTTTATAGTATCAACCACTTTTTTTAGCTTTTCTGGCTCTGTTCGATAGAATTTAACAGAGTATTCCACACAAATTCTCTCCTCATGGGCTGCTTTCAGAAATATGGCCATCCCATTGTTTCCATAATCATTGTCACTGTTTACAGCACCAACCCAAGACCAGTCTAAATGCTTAACTACATAGACAAGTGCTCTGCTCATGTGGTAATCACTAGAAATAGTCCTGAAGAATGAAGGATAATCTTTCCTATTACTGAGACATTCACATGATGCGGAATGACTTATCTGCGACAAAAAAGAAACATAAAATTAGCATGAACTTGAAACAGTCATTAGCATTCCGATGTCCATCATTTAGTGTTACTTCTATTTACCACTGGAATCTGAAAAGGTCCTGTTGTTCTGGACAAAACTATTGTGGCAGATGACTCTGATTCTCCTATGATAGCATGCAATCGTGACTGTCCATTGCATCTATCCTCTGTTGAAAACTCCTGACCATTCATCAGTCCCATAATTGCAGTCATGGTGGACAGTCTTGAACCACATGTATCATAAATCTTGTAGCCAATAGAAACATTTGGGAGCAAACTTTCACTTCTATTAATTTCCTCAATGGCAAAGATCATAGTTTGCGCCAGCCGAAAATCTCTCAGGTTTACACTGTGGAAACAGCAAATCTGTAAATTGCACCATTGTGAAAAAATAGGCATGCAGTGAAAAGTTAAGTTTGTTATTATATATTCATCAGTTGTCAAATCAGTTAATACAAAAAAACATCACGTCTAATATTTCCAAAACTGTTCAATGTAACAAACCTGGAGCATGACAGAGGCTGAGGCTTTTGCATGAACTCAAATGAAGGTAATATTTCTTTTCTATGGATAGCAAAAATTCCTCCAATGCTAACATCTCCATTCTTTGAAAACAGTGGGTAATTGGAATCTCCCATTATTCTGCAAAGAGAGTTTTCCACCTTTGTATGAAGAAGATGGAAAAGCAGGACTGTGTAAAAAAGAAACATCTCAGACTGAGCTCATTTGCACTGGCAAATACAAATAATCTCATACAAGATGTGCACATTTATAGATATAATTAATATGGATGAGTGATTTTGACATAATTAGTGATCTCATTGGGTAGGATAAGAGTCATGTCTAGCAGAATGGAAAAGAGTTAAAAAAAACATGTCATGATCTAATATTTAAACTTTAATCAGCTGAAATATATTAATTATAAGAATATGTCAGTTTCGCCCCTTTTGAAAATAAATACATATGGGTGGAAATTTACTTTTAATTTAAGATGTCTACATACAGTTCACAGAATTCATTTATTCATTTTCTTATTGGCTTAGTCCCTTTATTAATCAGGGGTCACCAAAGTGGTATGAACCGCCAACTTATCCAGCAGTTAGACTGTGGGGGAAACTGGAGCAACCGGAGGAAACCCACGTAAACATGGGAAGAACATGCAAACTCCACACAGAAATGGCAACTGTCCCAGCCGAGGCTCAAACCAGAGAAATTCTTGCTGTGAGGAGACTGTGTCACCACACTGCCGCTTCACAGAATTCAACAAGTGTTTTTTTTTTTGTATAAAAAGTTGCATAAAGCTGAACCCTTGTGGTCCAATGCATCAACTGTGTAAAACATATGCTGGATAAGTTGGCGGTCCATTGTACTGTGGTGACCCCTGATAAATAAGGGACCAAGCCGAAGGAATATATATATGGCCGACTGGCCATATGGAGCAGCGGGACATTTCCCGGTAGCCTGGTGGTCAATATGGCCTGCCACCGTAAGTCTGGCCTACCGCGCCTTCCGTCCCCCAACCCCCACCCCGCTATTCACTTTCTAGATCGAATCAGATGTGGCCTGGCGGTCAATCTGGCCTGCCACCTTGAATCTGGCCTGCTGTGCCACAACCACCCCCTCCCACCCCCCCCGCCCCACACTTTCTAGATCGCATTACATGTTGCCTAACTACCTGTAACTTTGGCCTGGTGGAAAATGCTTTCCCAGTCCGCCCCTTAATATATATCTGAAATTAATATAATATATACAATCAGATAAATAGACTTTGGCATTCATTTAGTTGCTCAAACATAAAACGGGACAAAAAGCCTTTGACTTGCACGCGTCTATCAGGATCGGCAGGCTAGCGCAGAAGCTCCATTGAACATACTGGGGTAAAATAAATGTTCATATATTAAAGACATGGCAGGGAAAAATGTAATTTAATGCAGTGCTTCTTGTCCCCTTTATCGGATATCACTCACCCAGTGGAGATCGCTGATTTTTAAAGAAAACAGACCTTAAATGCACCGATTTTGTACTGGTATACAGTTCACCAGAAACGCTTAACCCAGGTTACTGTCAAATTGAAAGTCCCTTAGCATACTTCCGCATATACCCTATAGAGGTTAACAGAGGAATTAGACAAGAATGTAAAAACAACTGAGGATTTGTCATATTTAAGGCCAGAGGGCGCTCTCTCACAGAAACTCAAAATACCAAGAGGGACACAAAAAATCCTTATAAAGGACAGGCGTCAAACACAGTTCCTGGAGAGACGCAGCTCTGCACAGTTTAGTTCCAACCCTAATTAAAAACACCTGATCAAACTAATTAATTCCTTCAGGCTTGTTTTAAACCTACAGGGTAGTGTATTGGAGCAGAGTTGGAACTAAACTGAGCAGGGCACCCCTGCCATAGAGGTTGGCTGCTGAATAAACAGAAGATTTAACTGCATTCACTTATTCATGGTACTAATAAATGCGGCTTGTTGGACTCAAATGGTCCATTGCATGTTCAAAAATTGACGGAGATCTGAATTGAAAATTAACAAGTTTTATTTCGAATGCAAGAAGTTAGAGAGTACAATTTCTGCGCAGGAGAGATGTACTAATGTATCAGCCCCTCTCATGACACTGTCTTTCATGCTTTTTATACTTTCTCTCACACACTATCTAAACCCAACCCTATTTGACTAATATGGTGTTGTGTTGAGAGGTTAACCATTCAACAACCAGATATTCCTCTTTCTAGTATCTGTGTATCTTCTCTTAACTGTTCACCTTTTAAGGCAGATGTTTCAGAGCATGTACACACAGCTCATACATCTTGTCACTCTCCATCACCCCCACCCAATCACAGGATGCTTTAGCATCCGGTAACATTTCTCTATACTTTGTGCTCATAATATAGCAGTTAACTCTTTAAAGCAAAAGCCTTCATGTCTATATTTACTACGTACTTACTAACAAAGCTTAATTAAATGCTTATCCTTCAGGCTGCAGAATCATCGTACATAAATATTTATTTCAAACACTCAACTAAAGTTATAAAGTGATTCTGGAGTAACACCATGTTATTATACAGATTCTGCATTATTAGGAAAGAGATCACATGAGCTGTTGCAACTTGCACAGTATGTGGTGAAGTTGTTTTGCACATGATGAACATTACTTGGTTGGGGCAGTCATGAATCATTCTGTTTTTAGCCTTTGCTGAAGCCAATGTCCTCTATCATGCACATACATGTCAACCACATTTTAAATAGGTAACACTGCTTATGTAAAACTAAAATATAAATAAAATAACAATGATTGCATTATTAATAGTGTTTTTTTACATAATTGGTTGTTACATTATACTAATGTAAGGTATATTCAGCCTACTTGTTATAATGGTCACAATTAAATTTTAGCCTTGTGACGAATTAAATCATTAGTGCATTTCCCATGCCATTTTAACAACCTTAATGTTATCCATCATCTAACAAAAATCATAGTTCTTTTGCATTCATCATTGTGTTAAATTGTTACAGGAGGAAGGTGAAGCAGAATACCCCAGTTCTGTTTTTAAATGCATATGTGCATTAATTTGCCAATTAAAAGAAATGGAAAAAGAAACTATATAGCGAAAATATAATTTTGTGTAGTCCTCTGGGCTATAATGTTTATTTTTATTTTATTAGTTGTTCACAGAAATGCTGCAATGTTTGCTGGTTTCAAAACATTCATCAACATGTGTCTGTTAGCTTACAGCTCACTAAGAATTAGTATGCTATCATTTGTGACATTAAAACAAAATTAAGAAAAATCTGAAGCCCAATGCCTAAAATCTAACTGAACACAGATTAGAAGCCGTTTTTATTTCTTAATTTTTAACTCTAAGCTAGAAAGGGCCCAATGCCGAACCATTCTCTAACCCAGGAGTGCTCAACCCTGTTCTTGGAGAACCACCTTCCTGCTGTCATGGATTGGTCAGGCTCTCACGACCCCCACTCACGAAGATCACCATCACCTGACTTCTAATGAGCACACAGCTGCATCACATTCACGAGCACCAGATAAAAGCACAGCACTCCAGTCGCTCATTGTCCGGGCTCGTCTCGACGAAAGCGGACAACTGAGCGACCACTCAGCGTAGTCATCCTCAGCTAAAACAAACGATTTACTTACCTGTTCTCTTTGTATTCCTCCTAGTCTTCCTGGTCCTCCCGAATCGTCCTGTCTTCCAGTCCTTCCAAGTCTGTGTCATCCTCTGTCAGCTGTATCTGGTGTGTGCTGTCCATCCTCGTGTATTCCTGTTACCCAGCCACGGAGGAAAAGACCCCAACATCATTCCTGATCCTCCTGGCTATCCTTCATGTGCTCCTTGTTGTCATTTAATAAACACCCTAACGTTTCCTTACCTCTGTCTCCTGTCCGCTTCATAACAGAAGCCCGGACCCTTAACGACGACAACATGAGCACCCCCGATCACCTTCAAGAGCTGGTGGACCAGTTGAAGCGGATTCTACAGCCACCAGCTCCACTTTCCAACGCACCACCAGCACCGAGCACTTCCGCCTCCACAGTTTCTTCTTCGGCCCTTCCTTCCAGTCCCATGGCCCGACCAGCGCCCTACTCAGGCGGAGCGGGGGAGTGCAATGGTTTTCTGTTACAATGTTCCCTCATATTCGAAATGCAACCTTCTCTATATCCCACAGATAAGTCGAAGATCGCCTACATCGTATCTCTACTCTCTGGACCTGCACTTAAATGGGCTGAGACGATCTGGAACCAAGCCGGGCCGGTCATGAATTCCATCACTACCTTCACGGAGTATTTCAAAGAGGTGTTTGGACGTTCTGATGGGGAAGTAGCCGCTGGAGAGCAGCTGTATCATCTAAAGCAAGGTACTCTATCTACACAGGAATATGCTCTCCGGTTTCGCACTCTAGCAGCTGCAAGTGGATGGAATGAGAGATCGTTGTTGACCACGTACCGGCTCGGCTTGGAACCCACTCTCCGAATCCAACTGGCCACATTAGATGATACAATGGGTCTGGAGAGATTCATCCAACATTCTCTCCGATGTTCCGATCGTCTCCGTTCCTATCAACAGGACACCATCACCCCCCTCGTCTGCACTCCTCCAATCGCCTGAGTCAACAGCCTCTCCAGAACCAGAACCCATGATAATAGAGTCTGGAAGACTGACATCAGCGGAACGACAGAGGAGGCTGACCCGGGGTCTGTGTCTATACTGCGGTGTCAGTGGACACACCCGTATGGAGTGTCCCCTTCGTCCCATTCGGACTTCAGTGAGTGTATTCAGTACGAATATTGAACAATGTAAACCACTTACTACCACCGTACAAATAACTACTGCCTCTATTTCTCTCCTTGTCACAGCCCTCATCGACTCCGGGTCAGCAGGGAACTTCATCTCCCAATCCCTCTGTCGTCAACTCCACCTCCGTACTGAGGCGTCCTCGCATATATACCAGATACAACCGATAACCCAGTGCACTCGATCTTCGACCCGTATCCATCGACAATGCGAAGACATCCTTCTTCAAGTGGGGTTGTTACATCAAGAGAGGATTCAATTTCTGGTTCTGGAGGGTGCAAATATGGACATCATTCTAGGGCGCCCGTGGCTGGTGAAGCACGATCCCATCATCTCTTGGGGCACAGGAGAGATAAAGAAATGGGGATCTGGATGTACACCTGCCTGTTTTCCAAATCTCCCTCTTCAAGGTCGGAACCCCATTTCTTTGTTTGCAACATCGGTCGAGAGCCCTCCTGAGAAGCAGTCTATCCACATTCCTAAGGAGTACAGCTCCTTTCATGATGTCTTCTGCCCCAAGAGAGCTTCCCAGCTACCGCCGCATCGGCCATGGGACTGCGCGATCGACCTAGTTCCAGATGCCCAGTTGCCAAGAGGTAGGATCTACCCGCTCTCGCTTCCAGAGAATCAGGCAATGGAAGATTACATAAGGGAAGCTCTGAGTCAGGGGTACATACGTCACTCAAAATCACCAGCCGCCTCAAGCTTCTTCTTTGTGGCCAAGAAGGACGGAGGGCTGCGTCCATGCATCGACTACAGGGTCCTAAATAACGGTACAGTAAAATACCGATATCCCCTTCCTCTGGTACCAGCCGCTTTGGAACAGCTCCGAGAAGCTAAAGTCTTCACTAAATTGGACCTCCGCAGCGCGTATAATCTGATAAGAATACGTGAGGGGGACCAATGGAAGACAGCATTCGTGACCCCTACTGGCCACTATGAATATGAGGTCATGCCTTACGGTCTGGTCAACGCCCCCTCCGTATTCCAAAACTTCATTCATGAAGTCCTCCGGGAGTTTCTTCACCACTGTGTAATAGTGTACATAGATGACATCCTCATTTACTCCCGGAGTGAGGCCGAACATCGCCAACACGTTGCGGAGGTCCTACACACATTGAGAGAACATCACCTCTACCTCAAAGCGGAGAAATGCTCATTCCACCAGAAGTCGATTCATTTCTTGGGATACATCATTGACCAAACCGGTATACGTATGGATGGGAAGAAAATTGAGGCTGTTCTATCCTGGTCAGAACCCACTTCCATTAAGGAGCTCCAGAGGTTTCTTGGGTTTGCTAACTTTTATAGACGGTTTATCAAGGACTACAGCAGGATTACATCACCTCTCACTAATCTCCTCAAGGGTAAACCCAAAGGACTGGAGTGGACCAAAGAAGCAGCCGCAGCCTTCCGCCTTCTTAAGAAGGAGTTCACAAGGGCCCCACTCCTGACTCATCCTGACCCAAATCTTCCTTTCGTGGTGGAAGTGGACGCATCCACCACCGGCGTCGGGGCAGTATTATCTCAACATCATGATACACCGCCCCGACTGCATCCCTGTGCCTATTTCTCTCGGAAGTTGAGCCCGGCGGAGCAGAATTACAGCATAGGAGACAGGGAGCTTCTAGCAATCAAGCTAGCCTTGGAGGAGTGGCGTCACTGGTTGGAGGGAGCCAAACATCCGTTCCAGGTGATCACAGATCACAAAAACCTCCAATACATCAAAGAGGCCAAGAGACTATGTCCACGTCAAGCCAGATGGTCACTTTTCTTCTCACGTTTTGATTTCTCCATTTCCTATCGTCCAGGACCCAAGAATCTAAGAGCAGACGCTCTCTCTCGTTTACACGAGCATCACGATCATGAAGAACTCCCAACGAAGATTCTTCCCGAACACATCTCCATTTGTCCGATCACCTGGAACGCTCCTCCAGTCGTTGCCACTCCGGAAGCCCCTGCTCCGCCGGGATGCCCTCCTCATCGGCAGTTCATACCACCTGAACACCGGGTAGATCTGATCCACTCCTTACATACCTCGCTAGGCACTGGACATCCAGGGATCAACAATACTCTCTCGCTAGTATCCCAACGATTCTGGTGGCCAAACATGGCAAGGGATGTGAGGCAATATGTTCAGGGCTGTAAGGACTGTGCCCAATCCAAGAGCCCACGTCATCTACCCGCTGGAAAGCTCCATCCCTTGCCGATTCCGAACCGTCCCTGGTCACACCTAGGAGTGGACTTTATCACTGACCTCCCTTCGTCAGAAGGTAATACCTGTATTCTAGTCATAGTAGATAGATTCTCAAAGTTTGTCAAACTAATCCCTCTGAAAGGTCTTCCCACAGCCTTTGAAACTGCCGACAATATCTTTAATCAAGTCTTCAGGTCATTTGGTATTCCAGAAGATATTGTGTCGGACAGAGGTCCACAGTTCATCTCACGTCTATGGAAAGCCTTCTTCAAGCTCCTAGGTGTGGCCGTCAGCCTCTCTTCTGGATATCATCCCCAAACCAACGGGCAGACAGAGAGGAAGATTCAGGAGGTGGGACGGTTCCTGAGGACCTTCTGCAGTGGTCACCAGAACTCCTGGAGCCAGTATTTGGGCTGGGCAGAATATGCCCAAAATTCACTGCGGCAACCCTCCACCGGACTCACGCCATTCCAGTGCGTCCTGGGCTTCCAACCACCGCTCTTTCCCTGGGATGGCGAACCATCTGATGTCCCCGCAGTGGATCACTGGTTCCGGGAGAGCGAGAGAGTCTGGGACGAGGCTCATCAACATCTGCAGAGGGCAGTCCGTCGAAGCAAGGTAACCGCCGATAGGAGAAGGTCTGAAGAACCCAGATACACACCCGGACAAAAGGTGTGGCTATCCACCCGGGACATACGCATGCGACTGCCCTCTCGCAAGTTAAGTCCCCGATTTGTTGGTCCCTTCACCATCGTGGAACAGGTTAACCCCGTCACCTACAAACTACAATTACCCTCTCACTACCGTATTCACCCTACATTCCACGTATCACTCCTGAAACCCTATCACGATCCTGTTCTTCCCTCCACAGAGCCTGACCACGAAGAGGAACCCCCTCCTCCACTGCTCCTAGAAGAAGGAGCCGTCTACGCAGTGAAGGAGATCTTGCGTTCCCGACGTCGTGGTGGCCAGTTGGAGTACCTGGTGGACTGGGAAGGGTACGGCCCCGAAGAAAGGACATGGGTTCCCAGAGCTGATATTCTCGATCCTAGTCTCATGGTGGAGTTTCATGAGAGCCACCCTGAGTTCCCAGCGCCTAGAGGCAGAGGGAGACCACCACGGCGTCGGAGGTGTCGGCCCTCAGGAGCGGGCCCTGGGGAGGGGGGTACTGTCATGGATTGGTCAGGCTCTCACGACCCCCACTCACGAAGATCACCATCACCTGACTTCTAATGAGCACACAGCTGCATCACATTCACGAGCACCAGATAAAAGCACAGCACTCCAGTCGCTCATTGTCCGGGCTCGTCTCGACGAAAGCGGACAACTGAGCGACCACTCAGCGTAGTCATCCTCAGCTAAAACAAACGATTTACTTACCTGTTCTCTTTGTATTCCTCCTAGTCTTCCTGGTCCTCCCGAATCGTCCTGTCTTCCAGTCCTTCCAAGTCTGTGTCATCCTCTGTCAGCTGTATCTGGTGTGTGCTGTCCATCCTCGTGTATTCCTGTTACCCAGCCACGGAGGAAAAGACCCCAACATCATTCCTGATCCTCCTGGCTATCCTTCATGTGCTCCTTGTTGTCATTTAATAAACACCCTAACGTTTCCTTACCTCTGTCTCCTGTCCGCTTCATAACACCTGCAGTTCAGCTCCATCCCTCATAAAGCAAAACTAAATTAACTAAAAGTGAAGGTTAAGAAGAAGCACTTCATATTTAAAAACAGTTGTGTTGTATCAAGGAGGCAGTTGCATTCTATACAATAAATTAAAATACATTAGTTTTATAAATATTGTGACAACCATATCTGGCACATAAAAACACATGCTGTATGCCATATGCTGAAGATCTAATAAAGTTTTCATTTGAATCCTGCATGATCTGTTCTCCGAGTAGTGTAAATCAAACACCTGTTCTCTCTTCCTGACACCTCCAGAGGTAGCCATTGCTCGAGTTTAGTTGGGCTTATTTCAACATAGGCTCATTCTGAAAATGTAGTCCTATATACGTTACTGGAGACCGCAAATTATGTAGCCAGAGGTATGTATGGCTGCATTTCATTTTTTAAACGAACGCTACGGGGCGTTATGATGTCATTACTTTTTGCACTTACCTGCTGATCGCCTATGATCCGTATGAACAGCTTTCCCGCTGTAACCAGTTTGTCCGGTTAGCTTGCCATGTATGTTGGCGGCCTTGAGACCAAGAGAAGAGTTGACCATGACGACAGAGTTCGAGTCTGATGAAGAACAGTTCCAGAAAGCAGGTAAGACAAAAACTGAATGCAAAAAATAAATAAACAAGTAAATAACGTGGTAAAATCAGACGAGGGCTTTTCTTTTTCTGAATTGCTTTTGAAAATTGTTGGTTAGGTTTAGGAAAGTGGGTGGGCTGGTCAAACAATAAAATTGGCTGAGTTTAAGGAAGGAGGAGGGCAGGTCAGTCGATTGGTCAGTCAGTCAGTCAAACAGTCAGTCAACAGCGGCCTCTGGTGGATTTACACAAGAACAGCAGGTACGAATGGCACTCTCGAGAGAGAAATTTGAGATCTCAAAAAGCGTACACAGCGGCCTCTCATGGTTTCGCGAACACAAAAAACTGCAAAAAAAAAAAAACATGCCTCCAAGGACGTATTTTGCAGTCTCCAGAAATGTATAAAGAGCTACGTTTTAAGAATGAGCCTGGCTTGGACTCAATCCCCCATAATCCTTAATGCCTGTGACTGATCACTGGTACACCTGTTTCCATCAACTAAATTATTTATACCCCCCTCATTTAAATCATTGTTTTGCTGTCTGCCCTGACCTCAACCTAATATTGTTTATGTTTTTTTTTTATTTGCCTCTTGATTTTGACATTTTTGATGTTTACCAGACAAAGAATGCAAATGGATTCCTTGACTTGCGAGTTTTACAGGAACTCCCACCAACAGCAGCTTAATCATCTAACAACTGGTAAGGAACTGGTAAAAGCCACGCAACAGCTCCTTTCTACAGCACTTGCTAGCAACTCCTCTGTTTTAACTCCACCTCCTGAAAGACAAAACAATACCAACACTCCTGTAAGTTCCCTATTAGCGTCGCCTCACAGCAAGAAGGTCACTGGTTCGAGCCTCGGCTAGGTCAGTTGGCGTTTCTATGTGGAGTTTGCATGTTCTCCCCTGTGTTCGCATGGGTTTCCTCCGGTTTCCCCCACAAGCCCAAAAACGTGGTATAGGTGAATTAGGTAGGCTAAATTGTCCGTAGTGTGTATGTGTGAATGACTGTGTGTGGATGCTTCCCAGTGATGGGTTGCGGCTGGAAGGGCATCCGCTGCGTAAAACATGTGCTGGATCATTCCGCTGTGGCGACCCTGGATTAATAAAGGGACTGAGCCGAAAAGAAAATGAATGAATGACTCTTTGACCAACAGCATATTTTATATTCCAGTGATACCAGTTGCATTGCCTTTGCAGATATCCCAAGTCTCCCAGAAGTTCCGGGAGTCTCCCGCATATGCATAGAGACTCCCGGATGCCCACAAATGAATGATAATCTCTCCACACAAATAAATGAACCTCTGCACCGCATCCCTCCCCGCTCTTCAGATATTTCGTGTAACCCTCTCCCCACTCTTCAGATATGTTGCGCACCCCTCTCCACCACATCCCTCATTGCTCTTCTGGTACATCGCACAACACCCCCAAGCCCCTCCCCGATCTTCAGATATGTGCACCCCCCTCTCCCAGCTCTTCAGATACGTTGCGCACTCCCCCATGGCCTTTGAGATATGGGTTGAAGGTAGGCAACATATCTGAAGGGGAGGGGGGGCAGGTGCACCTCTCTCAACTGTAACCCCCATGATTTTCAGATACATGAACCCACTGAATTCCCCTCCTGCCTTTCGGATACGTCGCGCACACACTCCCCCTTTTAGATATGTTGCCCACCTTCAACTAACAACCCCCACCCCCCACCCCATTCAGTACCTTTTCAGTCACCCGCATTCAGTCCCTGAATACCACCACTGAACCTATGCAATTGGGTTATACTCACTTAACCCCAGATAAACAAACTCGCCGATTACAGAGCCATCTGTGCCTGTACAGTGGTCAGGCTGGTCATTTGAGAGACAAATTATAATATAATATCCGCTCACTCAGTGAGTTTTCCTTCTACATTCATTACTTACAAAGTGGTAATACCCATCATGATTATTCATAGAGACATCACTATTACCAATGCATTATGTGACATAATGTGGTGTCACAGAAACCTTTATGTTGAAGGAATTATGTCTTTTAACTTTGTTTTATGCGTTAATAGTAATAGTTCAATAGTCCTGTTTTAAATATATGAACTTTTATTTGTGTGCTTAACCTCATATAGCCTTGCTTCAAAACAACTGTGGCTTTGTGTGACTGATAACCACAGTGCAGTGATAGAAGGGAGAAGTTTAATTTTGAGAACTTAACTCTCGGCAAAATGTAACTCTTTCAGAATGTACCTGTTTTTTTCATGTAAAGATGTCACTACTTCAATTTGTTCCCGTTGCCGCCGTTCATATCGTGGCGTTAGTTGATGCACCAGCAGCTTTTGACCGCTGGGTGGTGCTTTAACCACTGATTTTCAGCTTTGCCTTTTTACAATACTAAATAGACGCTTCTGTATGTGTACCTTATGTGATGGGATGTGTTCAATAAAATATATTTTTGTTTTAGTTTTCTTAGTAATAAACATGCTTTTACACTATACTGTATGTTTTAGAAAAGATAAAGGGTGAGAAGTATAGCCATAGGCTGCAAAAAGCAAATATAAGAGTTAAGTTCTTTAGCCTTTATTGTGCCCTATTAAATTGCGTTGGGGTGAAAAGAACGTTTCAATTTCTTTGACCATCATGGCAATGATATTACCTCAAATCTTAAACGTGCGCAAATGAAAACTGCGGCACAGCACACACTACAAAATAATATTAAGATTATCATGCCGGTGGAGCACCTGATTGTGAACTTGTGATTGTGATACTTACTTTATCAGTAGGCTATTTATTATTTATTACAGGCTATGTTACAAATATTTTACCAACTGCCACTTCATGTAAAACACTCTCATGCACTCAGAACTAGTGGCAGTTATGAATTAAATAAATGGGCATATCCGCATGCAAAGTGAGCCGCATATTTTTTATCATCTGTTCATTTTCTCTGTTCATTTCTCTTTCACACGCATGCAGAGAAATAAAAAAATCTGCTTGTTTAAAAAAGTGCATTGTGTCCACAAATGTATAATAATAATATTAATAATAATTAGCTAATATATACATAATGCCGGGATGTGTGGTGCTTTGACTGGATATCTGCGTCAAAGCTCGTCCTGATTTTGCCAAGTGCTAGTTGTCCTGAGACCAACATAATTTATGATGACCCAGGGACAACAACTCTATCAGCCAATCAAAAGTTATTACATGATCATTATGTGTGCCCTGCAGAGTCCGCCAAACCGCAAATTCAAAAAAGAAGAAAACACACACACACACACACGCAACTGCCATTTTCACCTGCACTGAAAAAAATTATTCAAAGATGATTCCTTGGATTTACAAAATTTTTTTAAGTTAAGTGGTTGTAAACAATTTATTTGGGCTGAATTTAAACAAACAAATTAAGTTTAACATTGCTCAATTTAATTTGTTTGTTTAAATTCAACACAAATAAATAGTTTGCAACAGTTTTGCATGCAACACTTTTTTCAGTGTGTGAAGAGGACAAGTGAAGAGGTTAGATCACAGGTTTTCTTCTATAAGTTTACAGAAGCAGTAATGATCGTAAAATTCATATGTTTATGGATTTGCCCTTTTTCCAGCGAAGCGAACGAGCAACATTTAACTTTAGTTTGCATTAAGTTAGCCTAATTAGCCGTCCCTACCCAACGTTAGATTTAGACTTAACGGTAGACTACCCAATAGTATCTGGATGCAGCCTTTATGATGCAAGCTGAGATTGCATCACTCAGCGATGCAATCTCAGACACAATGTACTCAAATGGATCGAGTGACGTCACTATGAGTGGTAGGGTTAGGGGTGGGGTTAGGTGAGCCCATTAAAAAGCATTGAATGCAGCTCAGATTCCACTGCACCAGGTCTGCATCCAGACCCCACTCGCTCTACCGTTACTGCGATTTACTATAGAGGTAAAGTTGGTTTTATATTTGCACATTCGTATTTTCCCCTTAATAATACAATTTAAGTATTTTTTGCAAACTCTAAATAGCTAAATCATATTAGCAGCCAATGACTATCAACGTACAACATTGTGCACTGTCAAATAAACTGTGTTAATGTTGTTTTCAAGTCATATTTGCATGCTAATTCCGATCGAATATTTAAAGTAACATGGTAAACAATATAGAGACTTCTAAATGAACGAATGTGCGAATATAAAACCAACTTCACCTCTTGTCGATTTCCTTTTTGGCTTCCATCAAAACAAGCTAACAATATTGTTTTGTATATTTTAATCTAGAAATAGATTTAATGGATTTAATCAGAAATGTGGACCAAAACAGCACTAGTTTAAACACAAGACAGTAAGTTATTTGAGACGTTAACTTAACGTACTGTGAATTGCTGCAAAATTCAACTAGCGATTTAATCCGATTGTTTATTCTGTTAAATATGTTGACCTTAGGTCATAATCGCTGATTTATTAATATGTTAACCTCAGGTCATCATCACTGATTTATTAATATCATTAATATTATAACTCCAGGTCATCATCACTGATTTATTAATATCATTAACCTAATACGTTAACCTCAGGTCATCATCACTGATTTATTACTACATAACTTTAATATTTACCTCGGGTCATCATCACTGATTTATTAATATCAATATTATGTTACCATAGGTCATCATCACTGATTTTTTAATATTATTATGTTATCCTCAGGTCATCATCACTGATTTATTAATATCATTAGTATGTTAACCACAGGTCATCATCACTGATTTATTAATATCATTAAAACGTTAACCTCAGGTCATCATCGCTGATTTTTTTAATATCATTAATATTATAACCTCAGGTCATAATCACTGATTTACTAATATAATTAATATGTTAACCTCAGGTCATCATCGCTGATTTATTATTATCAATAATATTTTAACCTAAGGTCATCATCGCTGATTTATTAATATCATTAATATGTTAACCTCAGGTCATCATTGCTGATTTATTACTACATAACATTAACACAGGCCATCATCACTGATTTATTAATATCATAAACTTATTACATTAACCTCAGGTCATCATCACTGATTTATTAATACAAGTAATATGTTAACCTCAGGTCATCATCGCTGATTTATTAATATCATTAATATGTTAACCTCAGGTCATCATTGCTGATTTATTACTACATAACATTAATATTTACCTCAGGTCATCATCACTGATTTATTAATATCATTAACTTAATACAGTAACCTCAGGTCATCATCACTGATTTATTAATATAATTCATATGTTAACCTCAGGTTATTTTAAACAGTTGTTCTATTGTAAATGTGATTTTACTGTACTGATATGATATACTGATCAAATCAAATCAAATCACTTTTATTGTCACATCATCAGCAGCACGTGTGCTGTGATGAGTGAAAAGCTTAGGTGCTGGCTCCAAACAGTGCAAATACAACGACAGTGCAAAATACACTGTATTTTGCACTGTCACTGTATTACTGTACAAACTAAGTTTGATTTAAAAAAAATTTTTTTGTTTTCTTCTTGGTTTAACAGGAAAACTAATATCTGGTTTTGTTCCTGAGTTTGTGTGTCCATCTGTCTTATCTGTTTGCAAACAGTGGGTGTATTTTACATGACTTGTCATCACAGTCTCACAAATTCGTTGTTCATAGTTTGCTCCTTTGTTTGTACTTCTAGATCATTCACTTTTTGGGTGATATCCTCTGAAATGTCTTCCCACGTTTGTATAATCCTCAGTACATTTTCAAGTTAGCTAATAGTACAAAGCCTGTCCTTATCGGCACTTTTCTTCTCAATGTCATTTTGTATCGGCACTACAGAATTGTTTGTAGCATTATTGGATTTTGTCTCAGTCACCTCTAACAATTGTTAAAAAGTCACTTTGCAAGCAGTAGACAAGCACATTTTTTGTGGTATGATAAAGTACAACAGTCAAATATACCTCTCACAATACATGGTTTTGATGTAGCTCTTCCAAATAAGCTTTTCAACTGCTATTGTTTTTTTCAGGCTTTGCAGAAATGCTATACTTATTTGTTAGTATCAAGTTATTGGTATGGGCTTGCAGTTGTGTGTCCATGTCTGGAAAAGTAACATGATCACCACAAATAAGAAGACTTAAAAGGCACATAGTTTACCCCTTTTTTTATATTTAATATAAGTCTTTTGTGTGTCCAGAATGTGTCTGTAAAATGTCTGTTTTTTTGTACTGGGCCTTTAAGGCTACTCCCCGCCCACCGTTCCCATGTGCCTGTCAGCAATCGCCGCCCTTGGCTGCCTCAGGAAGGAGATCGTTTGTGAGAAATACTACAGTAAGTACTTTAACAATGAGTATTTGATGCATTTTTTTGTGGAGTTGCAACAATGAGTCACACACAATGTCATTACAAAGTACACGCACACACACAGCGAGGACACACACACAAAGATAGCGCAGACACACACACACACATAGTGTAGACACACACACACATAGCGCAGACATACATGCACACATAGCGCAGACATACACACACACACACACACACACAGAGACAGCGCGTTAAGCTTTGTACTCGTTTTGCACGCATATGTGACATGATACTGGTAATAACCACTGCTGTATGGATATATGTTATGTTAATGTACAAAATAAACCCGATTTAACGTCCACAAACTGCGATTGAAGCCTCTTCTTTTATAATTGTTCTGACACGCGGCTGTGCTGATGAAGTTCATCAGGCTGTAATTTATTACACACATGCACTGTTTTAAAACATTTTAAACTTGTAAAACTCACTCTTGATCATGTTTGATGATGATTAATGATCCTAGCGAACGGAACAGACCTTTTATTCCCAGTTGCTTTGCGCTCGTCCTGTCTTGTTGATATGATTATACACGTGACTACCGGACATGTTAATGCGCGCAGCTGTCAATCAATATTGGTGGGCGGGGGGACCGCACTCCTACGTAAAGTTGCAGTCGGTCTGAAAACCGCTCTAATTGGTCCACCATTTTTATGTTGTTAAATTTGAAAAAAAAAAAGGACTGGGTGTGTTTATTTCACCCCAATATGACAGTTTATCCACTATACTTACAAACATTTCTGTCCAAACAGCTTGTAAAGTAGATTTTTCACCATAGGTGCCCTTTAATAAAAGAGGTGCTTACACACATGTACCCTAGTGCCAGATACACAACTGCAGAACTGTTCTGCAGAACACACACTGTAAACTGCATGTGAATTGTTCTCAGACAGTACATTGTACATGTATGTTTCCGTTGAAGCTATGGTAATTTTTGTGGCCCATCCATTCTCCAGCATCCTTTCTGCAGATTTCTTTATTTCTTCTATTTTGCATTGTAGAGGGTTATTGACCCTTCCAACAGACTGCAAATCCTGTATTGTATTAAAGTAATTGTCTGTCTTGTTCAGAAGCACATCGATCAGATGATCCAATTTTATCCAATTTTGATTTTAAACGGTGGAAGAAACTGTAAAGCAGAAAAAACATGTAAGAATGAGGTGCAATGACTAGTACAATGTACACTTAAACTGGTAAAATATCTAAACACAATGCTAGCTTTCAGATTACCCATAAATCTATAATGAAACGAACATGGATACAAATTATATATACCGTTCTAATAGATTGTTTGTGTCAGAGTCTCCATGTTTATAGCATCTTGCAAAGTTAGACCAGAGATGACCAATTGTCTCCCAGTGGTTCCTGAAGTACTTGCAGCAATATTTGAAGTTCCTAAACTGGCAGTGAAACATCTAAGCCTTTTCCTTTAAATTCTTGTGCCTGTAAAAATTGACAAGGAAAATCATGTTTCAGGTTGTTAGCATAAGACTGCTGTAGATTTTTAGGTTATTAAGTAATCCTTTACACAGACCTATACCACAGTGTGTGCGGTAAGTCTACTGAGAATCTGTAATGTTCTTATACTGTCTGAAACACTGTAGGTCTATGATTGAATAAAAATAACCAATATAACAATACTATTTGCAGTAACTAAAACAGACCCACAAAACAAAAAAGAAAAGTTGCAAAGTTAACAAATTATAAAAGGCATCATAATTTCACATTAAATCAAATTATTATAAATTTAATCAACGCCTTTTGGACTATGTAAGATCTATGATCTGAAATGTTATTTAGAACAGAATTAAAAATATATCCTTATTTAAAACAAAAACATTTAGCTCATGCTAAATGTTTATTTTAAATTGACCTAAAAGGGTATCAATTATTAATAAGATTGTTAACAAAAATGGAATGCTTACAAATGTGTGTGAATATGTAGAGTTGATCTATGAAACTCACACACCTAGCCTAGTTCATATCTTAACACAGTTGATAAGCAGCAGAAATTCATTTTTGAAGGAGAGTAATTGTGTGTGAGTGAGAAGAGGCCAGATGCAAGTGTTATCTGAACATTTCTCTTAAAATTAGCATTTTTCTAAGGCTCCTGTGTGTAGGTTCTGTAATTTAACTTTTATGGTAAAGTGTGTTTTTATTTCATTGCCTTTAAAGTGAAATAACAGCATAAACATTAAAGGCTGAAAAATATGCTAATTTTAGAAAAATTAAGACAGCACTTAGAGCAGGGGTCTCAAATTGGCGGGAGGCCATATCAGTGACTGACAATTCATAGGAGGGCCGTTTTAACATTCAAGCACAAGAAAAAATGGAAACCTGACATAATTGACAAAACTATAATATTTACACCACCATCATAATGTGTAAGCCATAAAGAGGTGTTTGTACAACAAAATACATGGGGTATAAAACTGATTATAATCAAATGACCCTTGAATATTTAAAAAAATAGAGAGCATACAGACATATATTTCAATGTTTAAATCAGCCGCAGAAATAATCTGCATGTGTTGATCTCGACCGCACACTGAGAGCAAACGAAAGTAACCCGGATATATAGTAAAATACTTTAGATGTCCAGTAGGTGGGGAGTCAAACCCAGAAGTGTATATGCGATAGCACAATTTGAGACTTCTGACTTAGAGGCTTTTGCATCTGAACTCTTCATACTGTCTGTGGGTTACCATTTTATATTAGCTGTCATTAACATTATTTTTTAACATTTTAAAAATGCATGTTACAAGCTTGTTACCAAAGTAGAAAGACACATTAGAACATACAATTGTACTATAAAAGAAGTAGCAGCACACCGTTGAACAGCATGTCATCTCTGACATAAACTGCATGATGTGCGCTCTTGAATCTGCCTTTTCAGGTCCACTTACACCAGATTCAGATTTTGACAGCCAACAAGTTACTGCCTGTGTGTAATAAATGGTGGAAAAATGTAAAGCAATATATACAATATGGTCAGAACTTCCATGACACATTTGGCATTATTAGAATCAAGTATTTTAAGATTCAAGTACTCAAATCAAGGTAAAAACAATATATGTTATTGATATAACTCAGCAAAAGTTTGAATTTTTTTTTGCTTAAAAAGTGCATCGATGACTGACAAGAACCCACAATGATGTTTAATACCCAGATAATGTCAAGTAATATTATAGTATGTTCTGTGACATCATGTTGCAATGTGAAATAAGCTTAAGTTCCCCTTCGGATGGGGAACTCCAATGCTATGTGGAAACTTCCACTATGGGGATTTCGTCAGAATCCAATCATCTGAAAGAGTATAAAAACGGGCCAATGAAATGCCAATGAGTTGGCAGCGTCAGCGTGCACAGCTGGCGTCAATGACAATCAGTCATGCTATAAAGACGCAGCCAGTGCCATGCTCGACATCCTTTCGCTTTCAGAGCCTTTCACGAAGCTTCTGAGAGAGTCTTTGAGGGTATCTTCAACCTGTGTCTACA
This sequence comes from Danio aesculapii, assembly GCF_903798145.1. Classification (NCBI taxonomy): domain Eukaryota; kingdom Metazoa; phylum Chordata; class Actinopteri; order Cypriniformes; family Danionidae; genus Danio; species Danio aesculapii. Next base: position 1,316,441 of record NC_079452.1, on the reverse strand, counting down.
GAGAGAGATCGAGAAGCAGCTTCTCCCGGTCCAGAGCGCGTATACGCAGTGGCAGATGGTCGAGCTGGGTATTTCTCCCTTGCCTGGCGTCCTTTGGGTCCGGTCCTCCAAGAGCGGTTTGTATATAGGAAAAAAGCTTTCCTAAAAGAGCAACACGGTCGTGCAGCGCGTCTTTTTTAAGACGTCACTCCGACCGTGCGTTTCTGGATGCGGTGGTTTCCTCCTCACCATGCACGCTATGGCCACCTACCAGCGCTACCAAGCGCAGGCGCTGGCCCGGCTGCGCGAGGATGGTTCTGACCCAGGACTGAGCATGCGCTCCGCACCGCAACCGACTATGCTCTTACAAAAAAAAAAAAAAAAAAAAAAAAGTCGGCTGTGTGTGCCCTGGGAAGGACGATGATCACATCCGTGATCCAGGAATGCCACCTCAGGCTAAACCTGGTGATGTGCGTGACGTTGACAAAGTTCGCTTTCTTAACTCACCCATATCCCAGGCTGGCCTGTTCGGCGGCACTGGCGGTGAATTCGCCCAGGAATTCACGCCGGTGATAGAGCAGTCGGAGGCGATGGGCGAGGTCTCTATCGGCGGGATTGTATGACCGCTCCCCCCCGCCGAGCCATCCACATCCACTGCTTTTTCGCCGAGGACGCCCGCCCGCAGCTTTGCTTCGCCGCCCCCGCCTGCGCCTCCGGCCACGCGGCTGCGCCGAGCATCGCGCCGGCAACCAGCGTCCCCCCGCCCAGGGCGCCGCTAAGTTCGGTAAAACGGACCGCGAAGCGTCCCTGAGGCGGGCCATCTGGGGAGGAGGGAATTTGCTCTTTCCCCGCTGGAGGGCGGGGCACGTTATTTAAAGGCGTAAAAAAAAAAATAAAAAAAAAAAAAACGCCATCAAAATCCTCAGTGAAAGAGCACTTTTCCCCTCCTCCGGATGTGACAGCCCGAACACTGCCAGTCTGGGACGCTATGCCTTCCAGCTCGCAGGATCGGTGCATTTCGCCAATGGCTCATGGAGCACGAGAGAACGGTCTCCTTTCTCTCCACTCCCAGCCCCTCCCCTGGAGTTTGAGTGCGAGATGAGAACATCTCCTCTCCTGCTCTCCTGTGGGACCCCAGCGCTCCCCGGATGAGCCCACTCACTCCACGCTGCCCCGCCGCTGGCACGTCAGCGATCGTGCGGGTGGGACCATTTGCGGGGGCTCTGCCAGCCTGGTTAGCGCGGGGCCAGCCCATCGCAATGGCTCATCCATACGACCAGACTCGGCTATGCGATTCAGTTCGCAAAACGGCCTCCCAGGTTCACGGGCGACCAGAGTCAGTCCTGCGTCCGCCCCTGTCTTGCGAGAGGAGATTGCTGTCCTCCTGGCGAAGGATGCAATCGAGCCGGCCCTCCAGCCGAGATGGAGCGCGGGTTTTACAGCCCGCACTTCATCGTGCCCCAAAAAAAAAAAAAAAAAGCGGTGGGCTATGGCCAATCCTATATCTGCACATTTTGAACCGCTGCCTTCACAGGCTGCGCTTCGGAATGCTTACGCAGATGCGCATCACGCGATGCGTTCGTCCTCAGGATTGGTTTTCTGCAATAGATCTGAAGGACGCGTATTTTCATATCTCCACACTTCCACGCCACCGGCAGTTTCTGCGGTTTGCGTTTGAAGGTCGAGCGTGGCAATACAAGGTCCTCCCCTTCGGGCTCTCTCTGTCTCTGCGAGTTTTCACCAAGCTCGCGGAGGGTGCCCTCGCGCCCCTTCGGCTCGCCGGCATCCGCACGCTCAATTATTTCGATGACTGGCTGATTTTTAGCCCACTCTCGGGAGCAATTGATTATGCACAGAGACAAGGTGCTCCGGCACCTCCGCCCGTTGGGGTTTCAGGTCAACCGAGAAAAGAGCAAGCTCGCCCCCGTGCAGAGCATATCCTTTCTCGGGTTGGAGCTGGACTCGATCACTATGGAGGCGCGCCTCTCACGAGAGCGCGCCGAGGTAATGCTGAACTGTCTGAGAGAGTTCGACAGGAAAAAAAGTGGTCCCCCTGAAATTATTTCAGAGGCTCCTGGGGCATATGGCATCCGTAGCCGCGGCCACGCCGCTCGGATTTCTCCATATGAGACCACTACAGCATTGGCTTCACGATCGTGTCCCCAGACGCGCATGGCACGCGGGCCCACACCGAGTGACTGTCACTGCGCTGTGTCACCGCACCCGCACCCCCTGGAAAGGACCCCTCCTTCCTACGGGCCAGTGTGCCCCTAGGTCAGGCGTCCAGGCAGGCTGTCGTTTCGGCAGATACCTCCAGTATGGGGTGTGGGGGCCGTGTGTAGCGGGCATGCTGCTGCAGACCTGTGGAGGGGAACCCAGCTGCATTGGCATATCAACTGCCTAGAGCTGTTGGCAGTGTTTCTCGCTCTGCGCCGCTTTTTACCGGTGCTGAGGGGGCAACACGTGCTGGTCAGGACGGACAGCGTGGCCGCGGTAGCGTATTCCATCCGGATGGGGGGTATACGCTCCCGCTGCATGTCTCAGCTCGCTCGCCGTCTGTTCCTCTGGAGTCATACGCGGCTGAAGTCGCTGCTTGCTATTCACACCCCGGATGGGCTCAACCGTGCGGCCAACAGGCTCTCACGGCAGCTCCTTCCCCGGGAGAATGGCGACTCCACCCCGAGTCATGCGTAATTATGCACTCCCCCCAGTTAGCCTACTTGCGCAGTTTCTGTGCAAGGTCAGGGAGGACGAGGGGCAGGTCTTGCTAGTTGCGCCCCTGGCCCAACCGGACCTGGATATCAGAACTCTCCCTCCTCGCGACGCCCCCCCTGGCGAGTCCCTTTGAGAGAGGACCTACTCTCTCAGGGACAGGGCACCATCTGGCACCCTCGCTTAGTTCTGTGGAACCTCCACGTGGGGTCCATAAGACGCGACGAGGAAGACTTAGGTAACCTACCGGGGGCGGTGGTTAATACCATCACTCAGGCTAGTGCACCCTCTACGAGGCATGCCTACGCCCTGGAGTGGAGTCTATTCACTGAGTGGTGCGCTTCTTGCCGAGAAGACCCCCGATCTTGCCAGATCAGTGTTGTGCTTTCTTTCCTTCAGGACAGGTGGAGCGAAGGCTGTCGCGCTCCACACTGAGGGTTTACGTGGCCACCATCTCCGCTCATCATGATGCGTGGATGGCGGCACCGTGGGGAGGCATAACCTCATCATCCAGTTCCTCAGAGGTGCGAGGCGGATGTTTTCCCCCGCCCCCCTCTCATACCCTCTTGATATCTCGCGGTAGTACTACGAGCCTACGTGGGTATCCCTTCGAACCACTCGACTCAGTATCCTTGAGATTTCTGTCCTTGAAGACAGCTCTGCTGGTCGTGTTGGCATCGGTTAAGAGGGTTAGGTACCTGGAGGCATTTTCGGTCAGTGACTCGTGCCTAGAATTCGGGCCGGCCTACTCTCAGGTTGTCCTGAGACCCCGGCCCGGCTATGTGCCCAAGGTTCCTACTACGTCGTTTAACAATCAGGTAGTGAGCCTGCAAGCGCTGCCCGCGGAGGAGGCAGACCCAGCCCTTTCATTGTTGTGTCCTGTTCACGCTTTGCGAATATATGGGGACCACACTCAGAGCCTTAGATCCTCTGACCAGCTCTTTGTCCATTACAGTGGTCGGCAGATGGGAAGTGCCGTATTTAAACAGAGGTTGGCCCACTGGGTAGTGGATGCCATCTCCCTCGCCTTTGGGCCAGGGTGAGCCGTGTCCCCCGGGGGTGAGAGCGCACTCCATTACGGAGCATCGCATCCTCCTGGGCGTTAGCACGCGGCGCCTCTCTGACAGACATTTGTAGAGCTACGGGTTGGGTGACACCCAATACATTTGCAAGGTTACAATCTGCGAGTGGAGCCGGTTTCCTCAAGGGTATTAGGCAACCCTTGGTGATTGAGGAAGCGATTCGGTTGAGGTGTTGAAACACGCTTGCTGCGCCACTCTCCCTAACCCGGAGATACGTGCGCTTTTTCAGCTTTGTCAGTTTAGTTCCCCATTTCTTTGGCGAACCCTGCAGAGTTCCTCCGAGGCCCCCAGCAACTGACTCAGCGGAGGAGTCAGGTGTTGGCCCGTTACGTTGTCGGCATGCCCGCTGGTCAGACCGCATTCTGGGTATAGGTGCCTGCTATGTGTGATCCCCGCTGGCGATCCCATACGTTCACTCAGCCACGGTATAGTCCCCCCTTCTAGGGCAGGCTCGTGTCTTCCCTCCCCGCTAACCATCCTTATGCAAGGACTCCCCATCTCTGGGCTAGTCCATAGGTTGTCACCAGGTCTCCCCTCTGGGTAACAGGTGAGCTCCGCAGCGTCCTCCCTATCGGGACTGAACGCTTTCCCAACGTACTGTCGTATCAAAACCTATTTTACTGGGTTATTGCGACTCCCCGAAAAACATAACTGTTCTGAACAGGTAAGTGAGGGCCAGGGGACACGTTGGAAGACTGTGTCTCGGGGCGTTGTAGGTGCGCTCGCTCTACTGCGTGGCACACCCTTCGCCAGGGACGCAGTAAGGTTCTTTTGTTGTGGCGTTTTCCATAGATTTCCCCATAGTGGAAGTTTCCACATAGCATTGGAGTTCCCCATCCAAAGGGGAACGCTACGGTTACTAAAGTAACCCTTCGTTCCCCGAGGGGGGGAACGGAAATGCTATGTTCCTTTGCCACAACGATTGTCCCTTAGCTGTTGAGCGTGAAAGTCTCTTCAGCTAGAAAAGGATGTCGAGCATGGCACTGGCTGCGTCTTTATAGCATGACTGATTGTCATTGACGCCAGCTGTGCACGCTGACGCTGCCAACTCATTGGCATTTCATTGGCCCGTTTTTATACTCTTTCAGATGATTGGATTCTGACGAAATCCCCATAGTGGAAGTTTCCACATAGCATTTCCGTTCCCCCCCTCGGGGAACGAAGGGTTACTTTAGTAACCGTAGCGTTCTATCCACTGATTCGTTAGCAACTGAAGGTAAAACATGTGAATGGTAATACTGTTAGATATTGAAGGATAGCATTTTTTTATTGTTAGATTTTGCTAAACATTTACTAATAAATGCAAACATAAAGGGTTTCTTCTTTTAAAGGGTTAACGGTGATAATGTGTGTACAAGAAAGAGGAACCCAACTTCCTGCTACTGGCAGGGTGGAGGCCTGCTGCTAAGTGTGTGTGTGAGAGACAGTATAAAAAAGCCGGAAGGACAGCATAAAGGCAGAGGGGCTGATACATTAGTACATCTCTCCTGCGCAGAAATTGTACTCTCTAACTTCTTGCATTCAAAATAAAACTTGTTAATTTTCAATTCAGATCTCCGTAAATTTTTGAACATGCAATGGACCATTTGAGTCCAACAATATACATAAAAGTTACATTTATATGACAGTTGATAAAAATAGAATATGAATCTATAAAAGGGGAAAAACCAAAGCAGTATCTAAACTTAGTACTGACTTGCATTACATGGTACCAACAAAGGAGAATGTCTGACTCATTGAACACCTTACGGATGGCATTGATTTCAGCCTGGTCTTTATCAACCATAAAACACCTAAAAAAAAAAATACTATAAGCTTCAAGATAGAGAAAACAAATACAACATATAACAAATGTTTGCTCTTCAAAGAATGCATTTTGTTGTTTACTGTTATTTACCTTCTCTAGAAAAAAACTATTTATGCTTGAAATCAACATCTAGCAAGTACCAATTTTGACCTGAATTTGCTAAAGCTTTGATGATATATAGCCTTGCATCCAATTTGGCATCATTTGAGGCATTTATGGTTGTAAGTCTTTGCTGAATAAATTCACAGGGATCCAAATCTTTTTCTAAAGCATGGACTGTTATATTAGTCTACTTGAGGGTGTGAAAATGATTTCTTTAAGAAATTGTGTATACCCAAAATATTGTTGAATATTTTTTGTATAACTAAATAATTTAACGAAGAATGATTAATAAATAATTTAAAATTAAATTTACTTATTTGTTTGTATTACCTTGGAGGTACAGAAAATGTTAGTTTTAGCTTTTCCTGTGCCAGTTAAAGTTTGTCCTGCTTTTCATTTCCCAAGATGATATATGCAACAGGGATTTCATGACCATGACTGTCCCTGACAACTAATGTAAATAAAGGAAAGCCATACTGGTTGACACCATATGTTGCATGCATAAAAATGATATCCCTTCCATATTCTTGAAGGTTTTCTTTAATGGATGGTGTTTGCAGAACTATGACAAGATCTGTTTGAGGATTATAAGGCTGATAAAAAACAACCACATTTTTAAAGGGCCCTCCAGAAGACGTGAGGTACTAGTGGCATTATCTTTGTGTCATTGATGTTTTCGCATCATACATGTCCAAATATTTTCAATGTCTTTAGGGGTTACAAAATATGCTCGGTTGTTGAGATCAGTATGTCCTTGTTCTTTTGACCACTCGTGATTTTAGGAGAATTGTATCTGGTTTAACACCAAGAGATATTAAATCCTGAATATGTTTAACTTGCTCTTGGCTAATGTTTTCTGAGTGACCCTCAAAAGAACTTAAAGGGACATGTCCTGAATGAATGTTGTACAGCCTTTCAACTATAACCAGTTTGTTGAACCAGTTTGATCTGACCTTTTTTCTTAAGGAAACATTTGCCTTGCAAAATCTTTGGCGCGTCTACTTCATTGTGTGCATGCTCCAGAGCGTTTGCATGAAAACAAGAAATATCAATTTCTTTGATTTTGCAAACTTGCAGAATTCACAGTCCTGAAGTTGGCATCTTTTGAGGCATTTATGTAAGGCTTTGCTGAATAAATTCAAAGGGATCTAAATCTTTTTCTAAAACATGGACTGTTATATTGGTCTCTTTTCTGTTTCCTTTGAAGTGCACCTTATTGTAGACCGCTGCTTTTATAATTTCTTTCATCTCTGATGTCAAATGTACATCAATAATATAAAGTAAAAATCCACAATATTAACAAGACTTGTATTAATAAATACAAGATGACCTGAGGTTAACATATTAATAATATTAATAAATAAGCGCAGATGACCTGAGGTAAACATATTGATCATATTACTAAGTAAGTAATGATGACCTGACGTAAACATATTAATCATATTATTAAAGCCACGATGATGACCTGAGGTAAACAAACTAATGATATTAATAAATCAGCGCAGATGACCTGACTTAAACATATTATTGATATTAATAAATCCACAATAATGACCTGAGGTTAACATTTTAATAATATTAATAAATCAGTGATGATGACCTGAGGTTAACGTATTAATGATATTAATAATTCAGTGATGATGATCTGTGGTTAACGTATTAATGATATTAATAAATCAGTGATGATGACATGATGTAAATATAAATGATATTAATAAATCGGCGATGATGACCTGTGGTTAACATTCTAATAATATTAATAAATCAGTGATGATGACCTGAGGTTAACATACTAATGATATTAATAAATCAGTGATGATGACCTGAGGTAAAAATATTAATGGTATTAATAAATCAGTGATGATGACCTGAGGTTAACGTATTTATGATATTAATAAATCAGCGATGATGACCTGTGGTTAACATTTTAATATTATGAATAAATCAGTGATAATGCCCTGTGGTTAACATACTAATGATATTAATAAATTAGTGATGATGACCTGAGGTTAAAATATTAATAATATTAATAAATTAGTGATGATGACCTGAGGTTAACATATTAATAAATGTTAATAAATCAGTGATGATGACCTGAGGTTAACATACTAATGATATTGATAAATCAGCGATGGTGACCTGAGGTTAACACATTATTAAATCTGCGATGATGACCTGTGGTTAACATATTATTAATATTAATAAATCAGCGATGATTACCTAAGGTTAACGTATTATTAATATTAATAAATCAGTAATGATGACCTGTGGTTAACATACTAATGATATTAATAAATCAGTGATGATGACCTAAGGTTAACGTATTAATAAATCAGTAATGATGACCTGTGGTTAACATATTAATAACATTAATTATTCAGTGGTGATGACCTGAGGATAACATATTAACAATATAAATAAATCAGTGATGATGACCTGAGGTTTACGTATTAATGACATTAATAAATCTGCGATGATGACCTGTGGTTAACATATTAATGATATTAATAAATCTGCAATGATGATGATTTGTGGTTAACATATTAATGATATTAATAAATCAGTGATAATGACATGTGGTTAACATATTAATAACATTAAAGGGAACATAGTTAACCTCTTTTTTATGCTTTAATATTAATATTATGGTTCTTCTAAGTGTGCCAGTTTAGGTTCAGTTCAAAACACAATTCAGATTTTTTTATTATAATGTGTTAAAAACTGTCATGTTGGGGGCGTGTCCACAGCTGATTTATGGGTGTGTTGCTTCACATGTAAATTAGTTTCGGCTTCCCGCCAACGTAACAAGGGGGTGGGGCCATGAGCTCACCCGCTCTGCGTTTGCAACAGAGTCTGACAGGCAGACGGAGAAGGAGAGAGAGAGGATCACCATTCAGAGTCGTACATGTACGACTTAGAGACACAGACCAAGCAGAGAGTACAAAATCGTTTGTGTCTTTGTACAGTTTTACAGCCAACTGTGTGCTAGTTTCAAGTGCCGAGCTTGTACACAGAAACTAATAACCACTCACACTGAATTAACTTTGACTGAGGCACCGGAAGCGCCGCTCGGAGCCGCAACATGGCACACCAGACACTCTGTGGCGTGGCAGAAACATGTGTCCCGAATTGTCGCGCCACGCGTTTTTAAATTCTAAACATAGGTTTCTGCAGCGGTCCGCGGCGCCCAGCCGTCGACTTGAGTGTACCCTGATAGAAACCTATGTTTAGAATTCTAAAACGCATGCTAGTTAAGATCACACGGAGCTTCTGGGATCGCGAGAAATGCAAGCGGCTGAAGTATAAGGTAGACTCAATGAGAAGTACACGTTTGCAAACCTACCTAAAGATACAACCAATAATTCAGATTAGAGCGATAATATGGAGAATATTGCTCTTGTGTTGAGCCCAATGAGCCTTGCATCTAAAAATAGAGCTAGGCGCCCAGATAGCAAATTACATCTGGCCCAGATATGGCCCACATCCCCCACTTTCTTCTGTCCCACATACCGCGCGGAATGACGGCAATGACTCAACCTGATTGTGGCTGACATAAGAATCCAAAAGTCAACCACACCTGAACCAGATCTGGGCCACATCTCAGAAAAAGCATGGTCCATATCTGGGCCAGATGCGGCCCATACATTTTCTCCAATCTGGCCCAGCTGCGGCCCATGCACTTTCTCCAATCTGGCCCAGATGCGGCCCATGCACTTTCTCAAATTCGGCCCAGATGCGGCCCATGCACTTTCTCAAATTTGGCCCAGATGCGACCCATGCACTTTCTCAAATTCGGCCCAGATGCGGCCCATGCACTTTCTCAAATTTGGCCCAGATGCGACCCATGCACTTTCTCAGATCTGGCCCAGATGCGGGCCATGCAATTTCATAGATCTGGCCCAGATCTGGTTCAGTTGTGGCTGACTTTTGGATTAGATGTGGCTCACATCTACAATTAGTAGCTATATAAATCACATTCAATGGAATGCTTAATTTAAATTGATTTATTAAAAAAAAGACTTTAAAGGAAGCATATAAATTGATACATACAAATATATAATTTATATAAATAGATGCATACAAAAAAACAGATTAATCAATGCAATACAAATAAATATATAAATTAGATAAATAGATGCATACAGAATTATGACAAATTAAATGCAAATAAATATATAAAAAGGTTAAAATTAGATTAAGTGGATATATACAGAATAAGAAGAAAATACAAACACAAATGTATATAGAAATTAGATAAATAAATACAGAATAAACACAGAACATTTTTTTTTATAAAATGCATATTAATTAAATTAACAAATATTTTATAACCATTTAACCAGAACCAATAATTATAAATATATGTAGAGGGCAATCCAAAAACAAGGTCAGAGGCGAGAGAAGGGTCAAATAATCAAATTATAATTATAGAAACAAGATAAACAAGTATGAGTAGACAGAACAAACACAGAAATCGCATATTTAACAAAAAACATATTATTTAAATAATTACTATTAAATATTTATAAGTATCTACCAGAACCAATAAAAAAAAACTGAAAATCCAACAGGACAATCCAAGAGTGAGGTCAGGGGCGAGCAAGGGTCAAAGCCATAGAAACAGTCCAATGCAAAACATCCTGAAAATAGGAGAAGACAACAATTATAAGGTGCTGTATGCAGAGTTCATACAGGCACAACTCGATTAAAATCAAGGACTTTTAAGCACTTTTTCAAGCCCCTATTTTTATTTTCAAGACTGACACGCAAGGTATTGAACACCTGAAATGTATTCTCAGCAATACATAAAAACATTCCATAGGAACTACCTATCAATTTATAAAAAAAAAACATTGATAATAATATAATAATTCATAGTATTAAACCTATTGTAAATGTGCTTGTGAAAAATGTTTTTGTTTTTAATTTGTTGATGTTTTGGGAAAGAGGACTGAAAATTAAATTACATTAAATTAAAGAACTAAAAATTCTATTTCATTGCTAAAATAAAACAAATTTTAGTAAATAATACTAATAGGGAGTAAAAGTACATGGTTTTCTTTTATTTAGTTACATTTAAAAAAAAAATCTGATTTTCATTACGGATCTTTTTTAAGTGTAAACTTGTTTAAATGGTTTAATTGTTTAATTACAAGACTACATATATAGGAATTTGCATTAACAAAGGAAGATTATTTTAAGGAACTATATTTTCAAACTTGGAAAGGTTTCAAGTATATGATGAAAAGATATTTACAAATTTTGCCTTTTATTTACACATTTTACACTGTTGTTCTTATTTGCTCATTCTGTGTCTGCCTTTACAATCTGGCAAATTTGTTGCTTTAAATAACTTTACAGCACATGGACATTTTATTTTACATGATGTTAAACAAATGACTTTACAAAAATATATATTTTAAAAATAATAAAACAAATGACTTCATTTCACTTGAGGTATTTGAAATATGACAACACTTCATTTTTCAAAATAGCGTTTTAAGAGCCCTATTGTTTATTTTGATAAACGTAACAACAGATTGCTTTGACCTGTAATGCCTGTATAAATCATACAAATACCTCATTCTGAAACATTTCCAGCATAATTTTTGCCGTAAAGAAATTAACGTTCGACCTTTGCTAAAAGTTCTGCTAGGCAAAAAAAAAAACTCTGCTAGGCTAAGTTTCACTTTACTATACTCGATGACACTCGAATACACTGTCAGAAAAGTCTAGTGGCTAGGAATGAGCTGTTCACAGTGTCTGCTATAATATTAGTGTTGTTTTTGGTGTGTTTACATTGATGAATATGGCCACGGTGTTAAATGTGCAGTACAGTTCCGATCAAATTGCCACATTAGATCATTATGATAACATAATATATGCCATCAGTGATTTCCTGAAGATAAATACTAAAAAATAATGCAACTGGAATAACTACAGCAGTCGCGATTGTCTAATCTCATATGAAACATGAGATCGCGATGACATATGATGGTGTGCAGGTGCTGTCCCAATTCTTAGGGTTAAATTTTGAAGCCCTTCCTCTTAACACTCCTTTTTAAGGGCCAAGGGGAAGGGGTAGGGGTACAAAAACCAACCCAAGGGGTACAAAGGGGAACAAACCCTGTGACGTCAGGCACAGCAATATTCCAAAATGGCAAAGCCCTTGTGCTAAAAGCTCTTGTAAAACATGCCCTTTTCATCAAAATTGTTACATTAATCGAGTTTGTTTACTATATTTTCATTAAAGCGTAAAGCAATTTACGAAATAATGTAAACTTGATTAACTGCATCACTTCCACTTTAAGACACTGACAAGAATTTCTGCTAGGCAATGTAGGAAGATCTGACACTCAAAGTTTTCTCCATCCATTCATAGTCTGAAATCTTGGTAACTAGTGAAAGTACCTTTGAACTGACCGCAGATCTTGATGTGGTCTTTCTTGATCTGGTCTTCTTCACTTTCGATCCTTCTCTGGGTTCATCTTTACAAGGAACCTGCTGAATGGAAAAAATCCGTAGTGATAAAACATGGACTATATCATGCTCTAAAATGTTTGAAATAAAAGCAGAGTAACAGGACAAGCTTGTGGTGGAGGTTTGCTATAAAAACCTGTGAGAGAGGATGTTGTGTGTGAGACAGACTGAGACAGATTGTTGTATGAATGTGTGTTTGTGAGTGTATGTATATGGGAATGCATTCACAAGAGTGTGTGTTAGTTTGAGGATTTTTTTGTGCAATGTGTATATGTGGAAATGCCTGTGAGAGTATGTGGATGTGAGTGTGAGGATTTGTTTGTGGGGCTGGGAGAGAGTGTGTTTTTGTGACTGCAAGGATTTGTGTGTGAGGGCGTGTGAGATGGTGAGGAAGCGTGTATAAGTGTCTGTGTATGCTAGTGAGGATGCATGTGTTTGAATGTGAGTGTGTGAACATTTTCTTGTTACGGTGTGTGTGTGAGAGTGTATGTTCGAGTAAATTTGTCAGGGTGTGTGTGTGTGTACATGTTTTTGTGACATATCAGGACACAAATCTGTATAATGACATAGATTTCACAAAGGTATTACAAAAACGAGGTGAAATATGAGAACATTGGTGACGTCCTCATTTCTCAAAAAGCTTATAAATCCCACAGGATGAGTTTAATCAGAGAGTAAAGCTGCACACTGTCTCCTGTGATGGTTGGGTTTAGGAGTAGGGTGGGTGAGGGCAATACAATATACGTTTTGTGCTGCATAAAATGAATGGAAACCTATGTAATGTACCCACTTTTCACAAAAACAAACGTGTGTGTGTGAATATGGGGATGCATGTGTTTGAAGATTTGTTTGTGATGGTATTTGAGAATGTGAGGATGCGTGTATGTGTATATGTGTGTGTGTATGTGAGGATGCATGTATGATGCAAACGTACCACACAAATGATGCAGGGTCTACTTTGACGTCCACTTCAGAGGACAAGGTTTTCCCATCCGCTTTATGGAACATCTGGTCCAATATTTCACTGAAGTAGAGAAGTGTTTAAGAACAGGCTAAATAAAAACAGTTTTTTGCTATTTTAAATATTAGGGCCTAACAGAGTCATTTGGTTTAGTCAAGTTGTTTAAAATAATTTTCATTGATTAAATACTTGCCCATATATAGAAGTAAAGAATAACCAAAATAAATAATGTATTAAAATGTGATTATATTTTATATTTAATCTGCAAATCATTTGTTGTGAAATTTGAATGTCCTCCATTCAGTATATGCATAAAATAAAATTAGAATAAGAATAAAACAATAGAACTCTATATCAAATAAAAGACTTCCTATCTAAATAAAGTAGGTGCTTTTACCTAAATGAACTTTATTAGTATGGTTCCCTGCTTCCAGTTAGTTCAGCTGCAGATACTTCCATAATCTGTACTCTGGAAAAGTGTGCTTCATTTGGTTCTTGACTTAAAAGTAACTGGTGTCACATTCCAGGTCCATCACAATCTGAGGTAGAAAGACAATATGACAAAAGACAAGACAAATATGAATACACATCTCAGAATAAAACATTTAAAGATATAGATTACTATTCTGCCACCATTTACTCATCCTCTACTTGTTTCAAAGCAGTTTGAATCTGTTAAACACTAAATCAGATAATTTGAAGAATGTTAGAAACCTGTAACTATTGATATACATAGAAGAAAAAACTGGGTTTGTGTTCATTCATTTTCTTTTCAACTTAGTCCCTTTATTAATCTGGGGTCACCACAGTGGAATGAACCACCAACTTATCCAGCATATGTTTTACGCTGCAGATACCCTTACAGCTGCAACCAATTACTGGGAAAAAACACATACACTCTCATTTACACACATACACTACGGACAATTTAGCTTACCCATTTCACCTGTACCGCATGTCTTGAGAACATGCAAACTTCACACAGAAATGCCAACTGACCCAGCCGAGGCCCGAACCAGAAATCTTTTTGCTGGGAGGCAACAGCGCTATCCACTGTACCACCACACCACCTGAGTTTATGTTCAACCAAACAAAAAAATATTTTGAAACAAGTAGAGGATAAAATATGCCATTATTTTTGGGTGAACTATCTCTTTAAAATTCAAGCATTAGTCTTAAAAACTTATGTATCACTAGAGTAAAACTAAATCCAGTACCTCTTGTGAACAAGCAGAATCATTATGCCATTGTATTTAATGGTTCTCTTTTACATTTTTCACTCTGAAATTATAACTTAAACATGCGATCCAAGGGAAAAAACAAATTAATCTACTTTTGACATAAAATAACATATATTGAACCAAACTTGCCTTAAGTTAAGTCCATCAGACTCCAGACAATCCAATAAGGTACCCTGTAGAAACATTTAGACTTTCTTTCAAAATATTTTTTTAATAAAAGATATTTTAAATAAGCTATGACCTCACACAGTGATAAAATAGCAGCAATAAATCTTGTAATACTTTCAATAATAAATAAAACAAAATATATTATTTCAGTACTCAACAACCAGTCTGACATATGCAAGTTACAAAATATGTACAATATTGTACCTGGTGTGCTTGATGATGAAGTCAAACAATTCACTAATGTGAGAGTTGTCCTTTCCTTCAGCTTGCATCCTTGCATGATTCCTTTATTTTCTGTAACAAATGAATACAATACAATCAATTTATAAAGATATTATTTTTACTTGCCCCAATACCATTTGTTAGGACTTGATACATACAGAGTACAAGATTAATGGTGTAATTCAGTTTCCAGGCTGTTTGAAGAAATATAAAACATAAGATATGGATTTTAAGCTTATTTAAAACAATTGTTTACATTTTTTAACAAGGTTTAATATTTCATAACACATTTAGCCTTAATTTTTTAGCTAATTAATGTCCTTCATAAGTCAGTCAACACATCATGTTTCAACTGTGGATTTTTTCAAACGTTTTGGCTTTAAAACATTTTGCCGTTTTAATGCAGACCAGTCTCAACAGTGGCCAGCAATAACCACTAACGTTACTCTGCAAACTTTAGCTGAAACTTGATAAAACACACATTAATAAGCAAATCAAGATTATTAGGATCAACGTTACCGAAAAGAGACCGAATTCATTCAGTGTTTGATCTAAAAACAGCACAAAAGCGGAAATCGGCACCTATCACATCTATAAAACGGACAGCACATGATTCATTCATTCACGCTCCCGTTTCAATGATGTTCTTTATATAACACAGCTGTCTTATTTTTTATTGATCATTTAATTAAGACTGACAAGCGAATAAAAGGGCAATTGTAAATGAATTCATATAAACCCCGAGCTCAATCAACTTAACAGAGGTTACTGAACTAACAGCTCACCATCATACTCAGCCGTTTTTATCCCTATTATCCAAATATAAGTTAAAGTTTTATCACTATTTAAAACAGGGACTTTTCTAATAAAGAAAAAAAACATCACCTGACGACAAATATCTCAGAAATATGCTTTCAAAAATAATAACTTACCTAATGTAAAGAAAAAGAAGAAACGGCGGACTTGACTTCACTTCCTCGTTTGAAAAAAAAATAACCGTCACTCACGAGGCTCCGCCCAGTCCACCAATAGGAATGCAAGGATGAAGCGAAACACATATTCGCCACCAGGGGGCAGTTTATAAATATGTTTTTGAACATTCTGAGGAAAACTGGTTAGTTTATTTATTCACAACTTGTCAAAAAAATTAATATTATGTGTTAGGCAATATATAAAATATAAAAACAATGGCAACCTATGGAAAGTCCCCATAATTCACAAAAACACCCTGTGTGTACTGGTGTACTGGTGGTATATTGTGTAAAAAATCTTTGACATGTTTTTCATGTAATTTTACACTGAATATGTAAATTTACAGTATTTTCCAGTTATTTTAAGATTTCA
Organism: Danio aesculapii; assembly: GCF_903798145.1. NCBI lineage: Eukaryota > Metazoa > Chordata > Actinopteri > Cypriniformes > Danionidae > Danio > Danio aesculapii. Next base: position 1,300,343 of record NC_079452.1, on the reverse strand, counting down.
GAATAACATGAAAAAACATGAAATAAAACTGTAATGTTACATTGACCTCAGTATATATATATTATTTTTTATGTGATACTGAGGTCAATGTAACATGCTGTAATTCTACAATATTTACTGCCATATGGAATATTCAGTATTATATAAATATTATAACACTTTAAATTAAGATATTTTAACAATTAACTAATTGCTAATTAACATGCTTATTAATAGCATATTGTCTATACATTTTTGATGACCCCGTTACAGGTGCACACACACAGAACCTGGAGAGACTTTTGGGCCTTTCTATGTGGAGCTGCATGTTGTTTGTGTTGGTTTCCTCCAGTTTCTTCCATAGTCCAAAAATATGCAGTATAGGTGAATTTTGGATAAACTAAATTGGCTGTAGTGTGTGAATAAGATAATGTGTGGTGTTTCCAAGCATTGAGGATTGTACCCTCAGGGCTGTATTGCAGAAGGAAGCATTAGTATCTGACTGCAGACTTGCATATGCAAGCTGTCTCAGACATGCAATCTTAGACACAATGCTCTCAAATAAAGCTAGTGACGTTAATGTGAGGGGTAGGGTTAGGAGCGGGGTTAGGTGTGCGCATTAAAATTTGTCAGATTTATTTTTAATATTTTTTTTGTGTTCTGAAGAATAAGTAATAAATAAAACTGTTGTTTTTAACAGTGAACAGCTGATTCACGAACACATTCATGTTATTCTGTTATTCACATTCTACTGCTCAGTTCTCTGCCATTTTTTTCTATATAGGTATTTTATTCATGAACATAAAACATTTATGTCTATTTAATTTTCAAATTAAATAAAAAAGAACAACAATGTTGACAAAATCAAAAACAAAATCATTATACAAATGCAGAATTGCAAAAATAACACCAAGAATGCATTTTAATTCAGTATTATTAGATTATGAATTATTTGTAAAATTATTAATTAGAAGGTAGTACTAATATCAAATTAAATCCACCCAGTAGGTGGCGGTAGGACACTGTCTTAATTCATTCAAATGGAGAAATTGAACAAAACATTAATGGATCAAAACATAATAAATGATGAAACTCTTTGCATTCATAGACATTTATAGATATACCAGATAATATGAAAAAAAAAAAAATAACGAAGATTTTTACTCATGCTGGAACATTTACATATAACAGATAATATAATTTTATATTCATAGCAGCATTAAAGTAAAAATAAATCCATTATTGAGGAAATAAACTGAATTAATAAGTGATAAGGTTGCAAACATATACTTTCCCTGATAAGCAATACATTCATTCATTTATTTTCTTTTCGGCTTAGCCCCTTTATTAATCTGGGGTCGCCGCAGCGGAATGAACCGCCAACTTATCCAGCACATGTTTTACGCAGCGGATGACCTTCCAGCTGCAACCCATCTCTTGGAAACATCCATACACACTCATTCACTATGGACAATTTAGCCTACCCAATTCACCTGTACCTCATGTCTTTGGACTGTGGGGTAAACCAGAGCACCCAGAGGAAACCCACGCGAACGCAGGGAGAACATGCAAACTCCACACAGACACACCAACTGACCCAACCGAGGCTCGAACCTTCTTGCTGTGAGGCGACAGCACTACCCACTGCGTTGCTGATAAGTAATAGCTTATTCCTATTCTTAATAACTTAAAGAATCATTTTCAAACTCAGAAAGTCTTAAATCAGAACATGCAATGTTAATATTTTCAGAGAAGTCTCCCATTCATTCACAGTTAAATGGGAACTAAAAATACACAACTCACACCACACCCGGTGTCACACACTGGCCACATCTGGCCCACATACAGCAGGCCACAACTCACACTACACCCGGTGTGACACACACGGGCCACATCTGGCCCACATACAGCAGGCCACAACTCACACTACACCCGGTGTGACACACACGGGCCACATCTGGCCCACATATAGCAGGCCACAACTCACACTACACCCGGTGTGACACACACGGGCCACATCTGGCCCACATACAGCAGGCCACAACTCACACTACACCCGGTGTGACACACACGGGCCACATCTGGCCCACATACAGCAGGCCACAACTCACACTACACCCGGTGTGACACATACGGGCCACATCTGGCCCACATGCAACGAGCCACAACTCACGATAATATTGGCATGCTGTGTGTGGGCCAGATCTGGCCCATATGTCTCCTGCCATTGCCAGAAGTGAGCCATATGTGCCTTAGTTGGCCCAGATGTGGCCCAGAACTGTATGCTATCTGGGAGGGTGTTCGCTTCGACTCACGCTGAAAATGGCGGACGTGAATCAACAAACTGAGGATATGATGACGAGCATGTCAATCAAAATTGGTGGGCGGGGGGACCACTCTCCTACGTCAAGTAGCGGTCGATTTGAAAACAGCTCCAATTGGTCCACCGTTTTTTATGTTGTTAAATTGAAAAAAAAAAGCACTGGGTGTGCTTATATCACCCCAATATGACAGTCTGTACACCATACATGCATATATGTCTGTCCAAACAGCTTGAAAAGTAGATTTTTTACCATAGGTGCCCTTTAATTATTCAGTGGTGATGACCTGAGGTTAACATAATAATAATATTAATAAATCAGTGATAATGACCTGAGGTTTACGTATTAATAATATTAATAAATCTGCAATGATGACCTGTGGTTAACATATTAATAATATTAATAAATCTGTAATGATGATGATTTGTTGTTAACAGATTAATGACATTAATAAATCAGTGATAATGACCTGAGGTTTACGTATTATGATATTAAAAAATCTGCGATAATGACCTGTGGTTAACATATTAATGATATTAATAAATCTGCAATGATGATGATTTGTGGTTAACATATTAATGATATTAATAAATCAGTGATAATGACCTGTGGTTAACATATTAATAACATTAATTATTCAGTGGTGATGGCCTGAGGTTAACATATTAACAATATTAATAAACTAGATATTAAAGTTTGAGGACAAACTTTATGGTGGCTTGAAAAGCCGAGTCTAAAAGTTTGAAGTCGTTTTAAAGTGTAAATAACTGAAGCAGTTTTTATGAAGTTTGAAGCAGTCGGCATAGATAAGTACATTTATGTTAGCATGTTTCTAGTATAGATTGGCATGTTTCTTGGTAGGCAGTTGCTAGGTTGTTCTAAGTGCTTGCTAAGGTGTTGCTAGGTGGTTGCTAAGGTGTTGCTAGGTTGTTGCTAGGCAGTTGCTAAAGTATTATGAGTGGTTGCTCATTAGCATGTTACTAGCATGATTCTAGCATGAATTACCTTGTTACTAGCATGATTCTAGCATGAATTAGCATGTTACTAGCATGTTTCTAGCATGAATTAGTATGTTACTAGCATGATTCTAGCAAGAATTAGCATAATGTTAGCATGTTTCTAGCATGATTCTAGCATGTTACTAGCATATTTCTAGCATGAATTAGCATGTTATTAACATGATTCTAGCATGAATAAGCATGTTACTAGCATGATTCTTGCATGAATTAGCCTGTTACTAGCATGTTTCTAGCATGAATTAGCATGTTACTAGCATGGTTCTAGCATGAATTAGCATGTTACTAGCATGATTCTAGCATAAATTAGCATGTTACTAGCATGTTTCTAGCTTGAATTAGCATGTTGTTAGCTTGATTCTAGCATGAATTAGCATGTTATTAGCATGATTCTAGCATGAATTAACATGTTACTGGCATGATTATAGCATGAATTAGCATGTTACTAGCATGATTCTAGCATGAATTAGCATGTTATTAGCATGATTCTAGCAGGAATTAGCATGTAACTAGCATGATTCTAGCATGAATTAGCATGTTACTACCATGTTTCTAGCATGAATTAGCATGTTTCTAGCATGATTATAGCATGAATTAGCATGTTACTAGCATGATTCTAGCATGAATTAGCATGTTACTACCATGTTTCTAGCATGAATTAGCATGTTGTTAGCATGAATTAGCATGTTTCTAGCATGATTCTAGCATGTTACTAGCATGTTTCTAGCATGAATTAGCGTGTTACTAGCATGATTCTAGCATGAATTAGCATGTAACTAGCATGATTCTAGCATGAATTAGCATGTTACTAGCATGTTTCTAGCATGAATTAGCATGATTCTAGCATAAATTAGCATGTTACTAACATGTTTCTAGCATGAATTAGCATGTTACTAGCATGTTTCTAGCATGATTTAGCATGTTACTAGCATGATTCTAGCATGAATTAGCATGTTACTAGCATGTTTCTAGCATGAATTAGCATGTAACTAGCATGATTCTAGCATGAATTAGCATGTTACTAGCATGTTTCTAGCATGAATTAGCATGATTCTAGCATTAATTAGCATGTTACTAGCATGTTTCTAGCATGAATTAGCATGTTACTAGCATGTTTCTAGCATGAATTAGCATGATTCTAGCATTAATTAGCATGTTACTAGAATGTTTCTAGCATGAATTAGCATGTTTCTAGTATGTTTCTAGCATGATTTAGCATGTTATTAGCATGATTCTAGCATGAATTAGCATGTTTCTAGCATGAATTAGCATGTTATTAGCATGATTCTAGCATGAATTAGCATGTTACTAGCATGATTCTAGCATGAATTAGCATGTTATTAGCATGATTCTAGCATGAATTAGCATGTTATTAGCAAGATTGTAGCATGAATTAGCATGTTACTAGCATGATTCTAGCATGGATTAGCATGTAACTAGCATGATTCTAGCATGAATTAGCATGTTACTAGCATGTTTCTAGCATGAATTAGCATGTTATTAGCATGATTCTAGCATGAATTAGCATGTTACTAGCATGATTCTAGCATGAATTAGCATGTTACTAGCATGTTTCTAGCATGAATTAGCATGTTACTAGCATGATTATAGCATGAATTAGCATGTTATTAGCATGATTCTAGCAGGAATTAGCATGTAACTAGCATGATTCTAGCATGAATTAGCATGTTACTACCATGTTTCTAGCATGAATTAGCATGTTTCTAGTATGTTTCTAGCATGATTTAGCATGTTATTAGCATGATTCTAGCATGAATTAGCATGTTTCTAGCATGAATTAGCATGTTATTAGCATGATTCTAGCATGAATTAGCATGTTACTAGCATGATTCTAGCATGAATTAGCATGTTATTAGCATGATTCTAGCATGAATTAGCATGTTATTAGCAAGATTGTAGCATGAATTAGCATGTTACTAGCATGATTCTAGCATGGATTAGCATGTAACTAGCATGATTCTAGCATGAATTAGCATGTTACTAGCATGTTTCTAGCATGAATTAGCATGTTATTAGCATGATTCTAGCATGAATTAGCATGTTACTAGCATGATTCTAGCATGAATTAGCATGTTACTAGCATGTTTCTAGCATGAATTAGCATGTTACTAGCATGATTATAGCATGAATTAGCATGTTATTAGCATGATTCTAGCAGGAATTAGCATGTAACTAGCATGATTCTAGCATGAATTAGCATGTTACTACCATGTTTCTAGCATGAATTAGCATGTTTCTAGCATGATTATAGCATGAATTAGCATGTTACTAGCATGATTCTAGCATGAATTAGCATGTTACTACCATGTTTCTAGCATGAATTAGCATGTTGTTAGCATGAATTAGCATGTTTCTAGCATGATTCTAGCATGTTACTAGCATGTTTCTAGCATGAATTAGCGTGTTACTAGCATGATTCTAGCATGAATTAGCATGTAACTAGCATGATTCTAGCATGAATTAGCATGTTACTAGCATGTTTCTAGCATGAATTAGCATGATTCTAGCATAAATTAGCATGTTACTAACATGTTTCTAGCATGAATTAGCATGTTACTAGCATGTTTCTAGCATGATTTAGCATGTTACTAGCATGATTCTAGCATGAATTAGCATGTTACTAGCATGTTTCTAGCATGAATTAGCATGTAACTAGCATGATTCTAGCATGAATTAGCATGTTACTAGCATGTTTCTAGCATGAATTAGCATGATTCTAGCATTAATTAGCATGTTACTAGCATGTTTCTAGCATGAATTAGCATGTTATTAGCATGATTCTAGCATGAATTAGCATGTTACTAGCATGATTCTAGCATGAATTAGCATGTTATTAGCATGATTCTAGCATGAATTAGCATGTTATTAGCAAGATTGTAGCATGAATTAGCATGTTACTAGCATGATTCTAGCATGGATTAGCATGTAACTAGCATGATTCTAGCATGAATTAGCATGTTACTAGCATGTTTCTAGCATGAATTAGCATGTTATTAGCATGATTCTAGCATGAATTAGCATGTTACTAGCATGATTCTAGCATGAATTAGCATGTTACTAGCATGTTTCTAGCATGAATTAGCATGTTACTAGCATGATTATAGCATGAATTAGCATGTTACTAGCCTGTTTCTAGCATGAATTAGCATGTTACTAGCATGTTTCTAGCATGAATTAGCATGTTACTAGCATGTTTCTAGCATGAATTAGCATGATTCTAGCATGTTACTAGCATGTTTCTAGCATGAATTAGCATGTTACTAGCATGTTTCTAGCATGAATTAGCATGTTGTTAGCATGATTCTAGCATGAATTAGCATGTTTCTAGCATGAATTAGCATGTAACTAGCATGATTCTAGCATGAATTAGCATGTTACTAGCATGTTTCTAGCATGATTTAGCATGTTATTAGCATGATTCTAGCATGAATTAGCATGTTTCTAGCATGAATTAGCATGTTATTAGCATGATTCTAGCATAAATTAGCATGTTACTAGCATGATTCTAGCATGAATTAGCATGTTTCTAGCATGAATTAGCATGTAACTAGCATGATTCTAGCATGAATTAGCATGTTACTAGCATGTTTCTAGCATGAATTAGCATTATTCTAGCATTAATTAGCATGTTACTAGCATGATTCTAGCATGAATTAGCATGTTACTAGCATGTTTCTAGCATGATTTAGCATGTTATTAGCATGATTCTAGCATGTAACTAGCATGATTCTAGCATGAATTAGCATGTTACTAGCATGTTTCTAGCATGAATTAGCATTATTCTAGCATTAATTAGCATGTTACTAGCATGATTCTAGCATGAATTAGCATGTTACTAGCATGTTTCTAGCATGATTTAGCATGTTATTAGCATGATTCTAGCATGAATTAGCATGTTTCTAGCATGAATTAGCATGTTATTAGCATGATTTTAGCATGAATTAGCATGTTACTAGCATGATTCTAGCATGAATTAGCATGTTACTAGCATGTTTCTAGCATTGATTAGCATGTTACTAGCATGATTCTAGCATGATTCTAGCATGAATTAGCATGTTACTAGCATGATTCTAGCATGAATTAGCATGTTACTAGCCTGTTTCTAGCATCAATTAGCATGTTACTAGCATGTTTCTAGCATGAATTAGCATGTTACTAGCATGTTTCTAGCATGAATTAGCATGATTCTAGCATGTTACTAGCATGTTTCTAGCATGAATTAGCATGTTACTAGCATGATTATAGCATGAATTAGCATGTTACTAGCCTGTTTCTAGCATGAATTAGCATGTTACTAGCATGTTTCTAGCATGAATTAGCATGTTACTAGCATGTTTCTAGCATGAATTAGCATGATTCTAGCATGTTACTAGCATGTTTCTAGCATGAATTAGCATGTTACTAGCATGTTTCTAGCATGAATTAGCATGTTGTTAGCATGATTCTAGCATGAATTAGCATGTTTCTAGCATGAATTAGCATGTAACTAGCATGATTCTAGCATGAATTAGCATGTTACTAGCATGTTTCTAGCATGATTTAGCATGTTATTAGCATGATTCTAGCATGAATTAGCATGTTTCTAGCATGAATTAGCATGTTATTAGCATGATTCTAGCATAAATTAGCATGTTACTAGCATGATTCTAGCATGAATTAGCATGTTTCTAGCATGAATTAGCATGTAACTAGCATGATTCTAGCATGAATTAGCATGTTACTAGCATGTTTCTAGCATGAATTAGCATTATTCTAGCATTAATTAGCATGTTACTAGCATGATTCTAGCATGAATTAGCATGTTACTAGCATGTTTCTAGCATGATTTAGCATGTTATTAGCATGATTCTAGCATGTAACTAGCATGATTCTAGCATGAATTAGCATGTTACTAGCATGTTTCTAGCATGAATTAGCATTATTCTAGCATTAATTAGCATGTTACTAGCATGATTCTAGCATGAATTAGCATGTTACTAGCATGTTTCTAGCATGATTTAGCATGTTATTAGCATGATTCTAGCATGAATTAGCATGTTTCTAGCATGAATTAGCATGTTATTAGCATGATTTTAGCATGAATTAGCATGTTACTAGCATGATTCTAGCATGAATTAGCATGTTACTAGCATGTTTCTAGCATTGATTAGCATGTTACTAGCATGATTCTAGCATGAATTAGCATGTTACTAGCCTGTTTCTAGCATCAATTAGCATGTTACTAGCATGTTTCTAGCATGAATTAGCATGTTATTAGCATGATTTTAGCATGAATTAGCATGTTACTAGCATGATTCTAGCATGAATTAGCATGTTACTAGCATGTTTCTAGCATTGATTAGCATGTTACTAGCATGATTCTAGCATGATTCTAGCATGAATTAGCATGTTACTAGCATGATTCTAGCATGAATTAGCATGTTACTAGCCTGTTTCTAGCATCAATTAGCATGTTACTAGCATGTTTCTAGCATGAATTAGCATGTTACTAGCATGTTTCTAGCATGAATTAGCATGATTCTAGCATGTTACTAGCATGTTTCTAGCATGAATTAGCATGTTACTAGCATGTTTCTAGCATGAATTAGCATGTTGTTAGCATGATTCTAGCATGAATTAGCATGTTTCTAGCATGAATTAGCATGTAACTAGCATGATTCTAGCATGAATTAGCATGTTACTAGCATGTTTCTAGCATGATTTAGCATGTTATTAGCATGATTCTAGCATGAATTAGCATGTTTCTAGCATGAATTAGCATGTTAGTAGCATGATTCTAGCATAAATTAGCATGTTACTAGCATGATTCTAGCATGAATTAGCATGTTACTAGCATGTTTCTAGCATGAATTAGCATGTAACTAGCATGATTCTAGCATGAATTAGCATGTTACTAGCATGTTTCTAGCATGAATTAGCATTATTCTAGCATTAATTAGCATGTTACTAGCATGTTTCTAGCATGAATTAGCATGTTACTAGCATGTTTCTAGCATGATTTAGCATGTTATTAGCATGATTCTAGCATGAATTAGCATGTTTCTAGCATGAATTAGCATGTTACTAGCATGTTTCTAGCATGAATTACCATGTTACTAGCATGATTCTAGCATGATTCTAGCATGAATTAGCATGTTACTAGCCTGTTTCTAGCATGAATTAGCATGATTCTAGCATGTTACTAGCATGTTTCTAGCATGAATTAGCATGTTACTAGCATGTTTCTAGCATGAATTAGCATGTTACTAGCATGATTCTAGCATGAATAAGCATGTTTCTAGCATGAATTAGCATGTAACTAGGATGATTCTAGCATGAATTAGCATGTTTCTAGCATGATTTAGCATGTTATTAGCATGATTCTAGCATGAATTAGCATGTTTCTAGCATGAATTAGCATGAATTAGCATGATTCTAGCATTAATTAGCATGTTACTAGCATGTTTCTAGCATGAATTAGCATGTTACTAGCATGTTTCTAGCATGAATTAGCATGTAACTAGCATGATTCTAGCATGAATTAGCATGTTACTAGCATGTTTCTAGCATGAATTAGCATGATTCTAGCATTATTAGCATGTTACTAGCATGTTTCTAGCATGAATTAGCATGTTACTAGTATGTTTCTAGCATGATTTAGCATGTTATTAGCATGATTCTAGCATGAATTAGCATGTTTCTAGCATGAATTAGCATGTTATTAGCATGATTCTAGCATGAATTAGCATGTTACTAGCATGATTCTAGCATGAATTAGCATGTTACTAGCATGATTCTAGCATGAATTAGCATGTTACTAGCATGTTTCTAGCATGAATTAGCATGTTACTAGCATGATTATAGCATGAATTAGCATGTTATTAGCATGATTCTAGCAGGAATTAGCATGTAACTAGCATGATTCTAGCATGAATTAGCATGTTACTACCATGTTTCTAGCATGAATTAGCATGTTTCTAGCATGATTATAGCATGAATTAGCATGTTACTAGCATGATTCTAGCATGAATTAGCATGTTACTACCATGTTTCTAGCATGAATTAGCATGTTGTTAGCATGAATTAGCATGTTTCTAGCATGATTCTAGCATGTTACTAGCATGTTTCTAGCATGATTTAGCATGTTATTAGCATGATTCTAGCATGAATTAGCATGTTATTAGCATGATTCTAGCATGAATTAGCATGTTATTAGCAAGATTGTAGCATGAATTAGCATGTTACTAGCATGATTCTAGCATGGATTAGCATGTAACTAGCATGATTCTAGCATGAATTAGCATGTTACTAGCATGTTTCTAGCATGAATTAGCATGTTATTAGCATGATTCTAGCATGAATTAGCATGTTACTAGCATGATTCTAGCATGAATTAGCATGTTACTAGCATGTTTCTAGCATGAATTAGCATGTTACTAGCATGATTATAGCATGAATTAGCATGTTACTAGCCTGTTTCTAGCATGAATTAGCATGTTACTAGCATGTTTCTAGCATGAATTAGCATGTTACTAGCATGTTTCTAGCATGAATTAGCATGATTCTAGCATGTTACTAGCATGTTTACTAGCATGTTACTAGCATGAATTAGCATGTTTCTAGCATGAATTAGCATGTTATTAGCATGATTTTAGCATGAATTAGCATGTTACTAGCATGATTCTAGCATGAATTAGCATGTTACTAGCATGTTTCTAGCATTGATTAGCATGTTACTAGCATGATTCTAGCATGAATTAGCATGTTACTAGCCTGTTTCTAGCATCAATTAGCATGTTACTAGCATGTTTCTAGCATGAATTAGCATGTTATTAGCATGATTTTAGCATGAATTAGCATGTTACTAGCATGATTCTAGCATGAATTAGCATGTTACTAGCATGTTTCTAGCATTGATTAGCATGTTACTAGCATGATTCTAGCATGATTCTAGCATGAATTAGCATGTTACTAGCATGATTCTAGCATGAATTAGCATGTTACTAGCCTGTTTCTAGCATCAATTAGCATGTTACTAGCATGTTTCTAGCATGAATTAGCATGTTACTAGCATGTTTCTAGCATGAATTAGCATGATTCTAGCATGTTACTAGCATGTTTCTAGCATGAATTAGCATGTTACTAGCATGTTTCTAGCATGAATTAGCATGTTGTTAGCATGATTCTAGCATGAATTAGCATGTTTCTAGCATGAATTAGCATGTAACTAGCATGATTCTAGCATGAATTAGCATGTTACTAGCATGTTTCTAGCATGATTTAGCATGTTATTAGCATGATTCTAGCATGAATTAGCATGTTTCTAGCATGAATTAGCATGTTAGTAGCATGATTCTAGCATAAATTAGCATGTTACTAGCATGATTCTAGCATGAATTAGCATGTTACTAGCATGTTTCTAGCATGAATTAGCATGTAACTAGCATGATTCTAGCATGAATTAGCATGTTACTAGCATGTTTCTAGCATGAATTAGCATTATTCTAGCATTAATTAGCATGTTACTAGCATGTTTCTAGCATGAATTAGCATGTTACTAGCATGTTTCTAGCATGATTTAGCATGTTATTAGCATGATTCTAGCATGAATTAGCATGTTTCTAGCATGAATTAGCATGTTACTAGCATGTTTCTAGCATGAATTACCATGTTACTAGCATGATTCTAGCATGATTCTAGCATGAATTAGCATGTTACTAGCCTGTTTCTAGCATGAATTAGCATGATTCTAGCATGTTACTAGCATGTTTCTAGCATGAATTAGCATGTTACTAGCATGTTTCTAGCATGAATTAGCATGTTACTAGCATGATTCTAGCATGAATAAGCATGTTTCTAGCATGAATTAGCATGTAACTAGGATGATTCTAGCATGAATTAGCATGTTTCTAGCATGATTTAGCATGTTATTAGCATGATTCTAGCATGAATTAGCATGTTTCTAGCATGAATTAGCATGAATTAGCATGATTCTAGCATTAATTAGCATGTTACTAGCATGTTTCTAGCATGAATTAGCATGTTACTAGCATGTTTCTAGCATGAATTAGCATGTAACTAGCATGATTCTAGCATGAATTAGCATGTTACTAGCATGTTTCTAGCATGAATTAGCATGATTCTAGCATTATTAGCATGTTACTAGCATGTTTCTAGCATGAATTAGCATGTTACTAGTATGTTTCTAGCATGATTTAGCATGTTATTAGCATGATTCTAGCATGAATTAGCATGTTTCTAGCATGAATTAGCATGTTATTAGCATGATTCTAGCATGAATTAGCATGTTACTAGCATGATTCTAGCATGAATTAGCATGTTATTAGCATGATTCTAGCATGAATTAGCATGTTATTAGCAAGATTGTAGCATGAATTAGCATGTTACTAGCATGATTCTAGCATGGATTAGCATGTAACTAGCATGATTCTAGCATGAATTAGCATGTTACTAGCATGTTTCTAGCATGAATTAGCATGTTATTAGCATGATTCTAGCATGAATTAGCATGTTACTAGCATGATTCTAGCATGAATTAGCATGTTACTAGCATGTTTCTAGCATGAATTAGCATGTTACTAGCATGATTCTAGCATGAATTACCTTGTTACTAGCATGATTCTAGCATGAATTAGCATGTTACTAGCATGTTTCTAGCATGAATTAGTATGTTACTAGCATGATTCTAGCATGAATTAGCATGTTATAAGCATGATTCTAGCATGAATTAGCATGTTACTAGCATGTTTCTAGCATGAATTAGCATGTAACTAGCATGATTCTAGCATGAATTAGCATGTTACTAGCATGTTTCTAGCATGAATTAGCATTATTCTAGCATGAATTAGCATGTTACTAGCATGTTTCTAGCATGAATTAGCATGTTACTAGCATGTTTCTAGCATGATTTAGCATGTTATTAGCATGATTCTAGCATGAATTAGCATGAATTAGCATGTTACTAGCATGTTTCTAGCATGAATTAGCATGATTCTAGCATGTTACTAGCATGAATTCTAGCATGAATTAGCATGTTACTAGCATGTTTCTAGCATGAATTAGCATGTTACTAGCATGTTTCTAGCATGAATTAGCATGTTACTAGCATGATTCTAGCATGAATAAGCAAAGCATGATTTCTAGCATGAATTAGCATGTAACTAGGCATTGATTCTAGCATGAATTAGCATGTTCTAGCATGATTTAGCATGATTAGATGTAAGCATGATTCTAGCATGAATTAGCATGTATAGCATGATTTAGCATGAATTAGCATGTTATTAGCATGTATTCTAGCATGAATTAGCATGTTACTAGCATGACTTAGCATGAATTAGCATGTTACTAGCATGATTCTTAGCATGAATACGCATGTTATTAGCATGATTCTAGCATGAATTAGCATGTTACTAGCATGATTCTAGCATGAATTAGCATGTTACTAGCATGTTTCTAGCATGAATTAGCATGTTACTAGCATGATTTTAGCATGAATAAGCATGTTTCTAGCATGAATTAGCATGTAACTAGGATGATTCTAGCATGAATTAGCATGTTTCTAGCATGATTTAGCATGTTATTAGCATGATTCTAGCATGAATTAGCATGTTTCTAGCATGAATTAGCATGTTATTAGCATGATTCTAGCATGAATTAGCATGTTACTAGCATGAATTAGCATGAATTAGCATGTTACTAGCATGTTTCTAGCATAAATTAGCATGTTACTAGCATGATTCTAGCATGAATTAGCATGTTACTAGCATGATTCTAGCATGAATTAGCATGTTATTAGCATGATTCTAGCATGAATTAGCATGTTACTAGCATGATTCTAGCATGAATTAGCATGTTACTAGCATGATTCTAGTATGTTACTAGCATGTTTCTGGCATGAATTAGCATGTTACTAGCATGTTTCTAGCAAGAATTAGCATGTTTCTAGCATGTTTCTAGCATAAATTAGCATGTTGTTAGCATGATTCTAGCATGAGTTAGCATGTTTCTAGCATGAATTAGCATGTAACTAGCATGATTCTAGCATTAATTAGCATGTAACTAGCATGTTACTAGCATGATTCTAGCATGAATTAGCATGTTACTAGCATGAATTAGCATGAATTAGCATGTTACTAGCATGTTTCTAGCATGAATTAGCATGTTACTAGCATGAATTAGCATGTTACTAGCATGAATTAGCATGTTTCTAGCATGAATAAGCATGTTTCTAGCATGAATTAGCATGTTTCTAGCATGAATTAGCATGTTATTAGCATGATTTTAGCATGAATTAGCATGTTACTAGCATGATTCTAGCATGAATTAGCATGTTACTAGCATGTTTCTAGCATTGATTAGCATGTTACTAGCATGATTCTAGCATGAATTAGCATGTTACTAGCCTGTTTCTAGCATCAATTAGCATGTTACTAGCATGTTTCTAGCATGAATTAGCATGTTATTAGCATGATTTTAGCATGAATTAGCATGTTACTAGCATGATTCTAGCATGAATTAGCATGTTACTAGCATGTTTCTAGCATTGATTAGCATGTTACTAGCATGATTCTAGCATGATTCTAGCATGAATTAGCATGTTACTAGCATAATTCTAGCATGAATTAGCATGTTACTAGCCTGTTTCTAGCATCAATTAGCATGTTACTAGCATGTTTCTAGCATGAATTAGCATGTTACTAGCATGTTTCTAGCATGAATTAGCATGATTCTAGCATGTTACTAGCATGTTTCTAGCATGAATTAGCATGTTACTAGCATGTTTCTAGCATGAATTAGCATGTTGTTAGCATGATTCTAGCATGAATTAGCATGTTTCTAGCATGAATTAGCATGTAACTAGCATGATTCTAGCATGAATTAGCATGTTACTAGCATGTTTCTAGCATGATTTAGCATGTTATTAGCATGATTCTAGCATGAATTAGCATGTTTCTAGCATGAATTAGCATGTTAGTAGCATGATTCTAGCATAAATTAGCATGTTACTAGCATGATTCTAGCATGAATTAGCATGTTACTAGCATGTTTCTAGCATGAATTAGCATGTAACTAGCATGATTCTAGCATGAATTAGCATGTTACTAGCATGTTTCTAGCATGAATTAGCATTATTCTAGCATTAATTAGCATGTTACTAGCATGTTTCTAGCATGAATTAGCATGTTACTAGCATGTTTCTAGCATGAATTAGCATTATTCTAGCATTAATTAGCATGTTACTAGCATGTTTCTAGCATGAATTAGCATGTTACTAGCATGTTTCTAGCATGATTTAGCATGTTATTAGCATGATTCTAGCATGAATTAGCATGTTTCTAGCATGAATTAGCATGTTACTAGCATGTTTCTAGCATGAATTACCATGTTACTAGCATGATTCTAGCATGATTCTAGCATGAATTAGCATGTTACTAGCCTGTTTCTAGCATGAATTAGCATGATTCTAGCATGTTACTAGCATGTTTCTAGCATGAATTAGCATGTTACTAGCATGTTTCTAGCATGAATTAGCATGTTACTAGCATGATTCTAGCATGAATAAGCATGTTTCTAGCATGAATTAGCATGTAACTAGGATGATTCTAGCATGAATTAGCATGTTTCTAGCATGATTTAGCATGTTATTAGCATGATTCTAGCATGAATTAGCATGTTTCTAGCATGAATTAGCATGAATTAGCATGATTCTAGCATTAATTAGCATGTTACTAGCATGTTTCTAGCATGAATTAGCATGTTACTAGCATGTTTCTAGCATGAATTAGCATGTAACTAGCATGATTCTAGCATGAATTAGCATGTTACTAGCATGTTTCTAGCATGAATTAGCATGATTCTAGCATTAATTAGCATGTTACTAGCATGTTTCTAGCATGAATTAGCATGTTACTAGTATGTTTCTAGCATGATTTAGCATGTTATTAGCATGATTCTAGCATGAATTAGCATGTTTCTAGCATGAATTAGCATGTTATTAGCATGATTCTAGCATGAATTAGCATGTTACTAGCATGATTCTAGCATGAATTAGCATGTTATTAGCATGATTCTAGCATGAATTAGCATGTTATTAGCAAGATTGTAGCATGAATTAGCATGTTACTAGCATGATTCTAGCATGGATTAGCATGTAACTAGCATGATTCTAGCATGAATTAGCATGTTACTAGCATGTTTCTAGCATGAATTAGCATGTTATTAGCATGATTCTAGCATGAATTAGCATGTTACTAGCATGATTCTAGCATGAATTAGCATGTTACTAGCATGTTTCTAGCATGAATTAGCATGTTACTAGCATGATTCTAGCATGAATTACCTTGTTACTAGCATGATTCTAGCATGAATTAGCATGTTACTAGCATGTTTCTAGCATGAATTAGTATGTTACTAGCATGATTCTAGCATGAATTAGCATGTTATAAGCATGATTCTAGCATGAATTAGCATGTTACTAGCATGTTTCTAGCATGAATTAGCATGTAACTAGCATGATTCTAGCATGAATTAGCATGTTACTAGCATGTTTCTAGCATGAATTAGCATTATTCTAGCATGAATTAGCATGTTACTAGCATGTTTCTAGCATGAATTAGCATGTTACTAGCATGTTTCTAGCATGATTTAGCATGTTATTAGCATGATTCTAGCATGAATTAGCATGTTTCTAGCATGAATTAGCATGTTATTAGCATGATTCTAGCATGAATTAGCATGTTACTAGCATGATTTTAGCATGAATTAGCATGTTATTAGCATGATTCTAGCATGAATTAGCATGTTATAAGCATGATTGTAGCATGAATTAGCATGTTACTAGCATGATTCTAGCATGGATTAGCATGTAACTAGCATGATTCTAGCATGAATTAGCATGTTACTAGCATGTTTCTAGCATGAATTAGCATGTTATTAGCATGATTCTAGCATGAATTAGCATGAATTAGCATGTTACTAGCATGTTTCTAGCATGAATTAGCATGATTCTAGCATGTTACTAGCATGTTTCTAGCATGAATTAGCATGTTACTAGCATGTTTCTAGCATGAATTAGCATGTTACTAGCATGTTTCTAGCATGAATTAGCATGTTACTAGCATGATTCTAGCATGAATAAGCATGTTTCTAGCATGAATTAGCATGTAACTAGGATGATTCTAGCATGAATTAGCATGTTTCTAGCATGATTTAGCATGTTATTAGCATGATTCTAGCATGAATTAGCATGTTTCTAGCATGAATTAGCATGTTATTAGCATGATTCTAGCATGAATTAGCATGTTACTAGCATGAATTAGCATGAATTAGCATGTTACTAGCATGTTTCTAGCATAAATTAGCATGTTACTAGCATGATTCTAGCATGAATTAGCATGTTACTAGCATGATTCTAGCATGAATTAGCATGTTATTAGCATGATTCTAGCATGAATTAGCATGTTACTAGCATGATTCTAGCATGAATTAGCATGTTACTAGCATGTTTCTAGCATGAATTAGCATGTTACTAGCATGATTCTAGCATGAATAAGCATGTTTCTAGCATGAATTAGCATGTAACTAGCATGATTCTAGCATGTTACTAGCATGTAACTTGCATGTTACTAGCATGATTCTAGCATGAATCAGCTTGTTTCTAGCATGAATTAGCATGTTGTTAGCATGATTCTAGCATGAATTAGCATGTTACTAGCATGACTAGCATGTCACTATCGTGTTGCTAGCACCTTTCTAGCAAGATTAGCATGTCAGTAGGATGTTAAAACTTTTAGCGTGTGTTAGAATAGCTAGTCACAGTCTCTGGGACAGTTGCTAGGGTGCTGAAATTGGTTGCTAGGGAGTGGCTAGTAAGTTTAAAGGTAATCAGTGATTGGCTGCTGGCTAGACTGAGTTGAATGAGGCCAGACTCTAGTCTGTAGGACAGTCTGATGCAGAGTTATGAGCTCACAAAGGTTGATCCAATGTTAAGTCAATGGGAGTCTTTTACAATGGAAGTCTATGGGACAGTTGCTAGGGTGCTGTAAGTGGTTGCTAGGGAGTGGCTAGTAAGTTAAAAAGTCATCAGTTATTGGCTGCTGGCTAGACTGAGTTAAATGACTCCAGTTAGAAGTCTGTAGGACAGTCTGATGCAGAGTTATGAGCTCACAAAGTTTGACCCAATGTTAAGTCAATGTGACTTTTGGGATTTTTCTGGGTCGTTTTTCGGAAAACCCAAGGTCGGATCAGTTAGAAAAGATATAGCAACCCGAGTCAGACCAGTTTGAAGGTTTGACGAAAGTTTGAAGTATGTAGCTTGAAAGGCTTAGGAGGAGATACACTTAGAAATTAGTCTCAGAAGAATAAGAAGAAGAAGAAGAAGAAGAAGAAGAAGAAGAAGAAGTTTAAGATAGATAACAATATGCTGGCTTTTCAAGCCACCATAATCAGTGATGATGACCTGAGGTTAACATATTAATAATATTAATAAATCAGTGATGGTGACCTGTGGTTAACATACTAATGATATTAACTAGATATTAAAGTTTGAGGACAAACTTTATGGTGGCTTGAAAAGCCGAGTCTAAAAGTTTGAAGTCGTTTTAAAGTGTAAATAACTGAAGCAGTTTTTATGAAGTTTGAAACAGTCGGCATAGATAAGTACATTTATGTTAGCATGTTTCTAGTATAGATTGGCATGTTTCTTGGTAGGCAGTTGCTAGGTTGTTCTAAGTGCTTGCTAAGGTGTTGCTAGGCGGTTGCTAAGGTGTTGCTAGGTTGTTGCTAGGCAGTTGCTAAAGTATTATGAGTGGTTGCTTATTAGCATGTTACTAGCATGATTCTAGCATGAATAACCTTGTTACTAGCATGATTCTAGCATGAATTAGCATGTTACTAGCATGTTTCTAGCATGATTTAGCATGTTACTAGCATGTTTCTAGCATGAATTAGCATGTTACTAGCATGTTTCTAGCATGATTTAGCATGTTATTAACATGATTCTAGCATGAATTAGCATGTTTCTAGCATGAATTAGCATGTTACTAGCATGTTTCTAGCATGAATTAGCATGTTACTAGCATGTTTCTAGCATGAATTAGCATGTTACTAGCATGATTCTAGCATGATTTAGCATGTTATTAACATGATTCTAGCATGAATTAGCATGTTTCTAGCATGAATTAGCATGTTGCTAGCATGAATTAGCATGTTACTAGCATGTTTCTAGCATGAATTAGCATGTTACTAGCATGATTCTAGCATGAATTAGCATGTTACTAGCATGATTTTAGCATGAATTAGCATGTTATTAGCATGATTCTAGCATGAATTAGCATGTTACTAGCATGATTCTAGCAAGAATTAGCATGTTACTAGCATGATTCTAGCATGGATTAGCATGTAACTAGCATGATTCTAGCATGAATTAGCATGTTACTAGCATGTTTCTAGCATGAATTAGCATGTTATTAGCATGATTCTAGCATGAATTAGCATGTTACTAGCATGATTCTAGCAAGAATTAGCATGTTACTAGCATGATTCTAGCATGATTCTAGCATGAATTAGCATGTTACTAGCATGTTTCTAGCATTAATTAGCATGTTACTAGCATGATTTTAGCATGATTCTAGCATGAATTAGCATATTACTAGCATGTTTCTAGCATTAATTAGCATGTTACTAGCATGTCTCTAGCATAAGTTAGCATGTTATTAGCATGATTCTAGCATAAATTAGCATGTTTCTAGCATGAATTAGCATGTTATTAGCATGATTCTAGCATGGATTAGCATGTTACTAGCATGATTCTAGCATTAATTAGCATGTTACTAGCATGATTCTAGCATGAATTAGCATGTTACTAGCATGATTCTAGCATGGATTAGCATGTTACTAGCATGATTCTAGCATAAATTAGCATGTTACTAGCATGTTTCTAGCATTAATTAGCATGTTACTAGCATGATTCTAGCATGTTACTAGCATGTTTCTAGCATGAATTAGCATGTTACTAGCATGTTTCTAGCATGAATTAGCATGTTGTTAGCATGATTCTAGCATGAATTAGCATGTTTCTAGCATGAATTAGCATGTAACTAGCATGATTCTAGCATTAATTAGCATGAACTAGCATGTTACTAGCATGATTCTAGCATGAATCAGCTTGTTTCTAGCATGAATTAGCATGTTGTTAGCATGATTCTAGCATGAATTAGCATGTTATTAGCATGACTAGCATGTCACTATCGTCTTGCTAGCACCTTTCTAGCAAGATTAGCATGTCAGTAGGATGTTAAAACTGTTAGCGTGTGTTAGAATAGCTAGTCACAGTCTCTGGGACAGTTGCTAGGGTGCTGAAATTGGTTGCTAGGGAGTGGCTAGTAAGTTTAAAGGTAATCAGTGATTGGCTGCTGGCTAGACTGAGTTGAATGAGGCCAGACTCTAGTCTGTAGGACAGTCTGATGCAGAGTTATGAGCTCACAAAGGTTGATCCAATGTTAAGTAAATGGGAGTCTTTTACAATGGAAGTCTATGGGACAGTTGCTAGGGTGCTGTAAGTGGTTGCTAGGGAGTGGCTAGTAAGTTAAGAAGTCATCAGTTATTGGCTGCTGGCTAGACTGAGTTAAATGAGTCCAGTTAGAAGTCTGTAGGACAGTCTGATGCAGAGTTATGAGCTCACAAAGTTTGACCCAATGTTAAGTCAATGGGACTTTTGGGATTTTTCTGGGTCGTTTTTCGGAAAACCCAAGGTCGGATCAGTTAGAAAAGATATAGCAACCCGAGTCAGACCAGTTTGAAGGTTTGACGAAAGTTTGAAGTATGTAGCTTGAAAGGCCTAGGAGGAGATACACTTAGAAATTAGTCTCAGAAGAAGAAGAAGAAGAAGAAGAAGAACTAGATATTAAAGTTTGAGGACAAACTTTATGGTGGCTTGAAAAGCCGAGTCTGAATTAGCATGTTACTAGCATGAATTAGCATGTTATTAGCATGATTCTAGCATGAATTAGCATGTTACTAGCATGATTCTAGCAAGAATTAGCATGTTACTAGCATGATTCTAGCATGGATTAGCATGTAACTAGCATGATTCTAGCATGAATTAGCATGTTACTAGCATGTTTCTAGCATGAATTAGCATGTTATTAGCATGATTCTAGCATGAATTAGCATGTTACTAGCATGATTCTAGCAAGAATTAGCATGTTACTAGCATGATTCTAGCATGATTCTAGCATGAATTAGCATGTTACTAGCATGTTTCTAGCATTAATTAGCATGTTACTAGCATGTCTCTAGCATGAATTAGCATGTTATTAGCATGATTCTAGCATGAATTAGCATGTTACTAGCATGTTTCTAGCATGAATTAGCATGTTACTAGCATGATTTTAGCATGATTCTAGCATGAATTAGCATATTACTAGCATGTTTCTAGCATTAATTAGCATGTTACTAGCATGTCTCTAGCATAAGTTAGCATGTTATTAGCATGATTCTAGCATGAATTAGCATGTTTCAAGCATGAATTAGCATGTTATTAGCATGATTCTAGCATGGATTAGCATGTTACTAGCATGATTCTAGCATGAATTAGCATGTTACTAGCATGTTTCTAGCATGAATTAGCATGTTACTAGCATGATTCTAGCATGAATTAGCATGTTACTAGCATGATTCTAGCATGAATTAGCATGTTATTAGCATGATTCTAGCATTAATTAGCATGTTACTAGCATGATTCTAGCATGAATTAGCATGTTACTAGCATGATTCTAGCATGGATTAGCATGTTACTAGCATGATTCTAGCATAAATTAGCATGTTACTAGCATGTTTCTAGCATTAATTAGCATGTTACTAGCATGATTCTAGCATGTTACTAGCATGTTTCTAGCATGAATTAGCATGTTACTAGCATGTTTCTAGCATGAATTAGCATGTTGTTAGCATGATTCTAGCATGAATTAGCATGTTTCTAGCATGAATTAGCATGTAACTAGCATGATTCTAGCATTAATTAGCATGAACTAGCATGTTACTAGCATGATTCTAGCATGAATCAGCTTGTTTCTAGCATGAATTAGCATGTTGTTAGCATGATTCTAGCATGAATTAGCATGTTATTAGCATGACTAGCATGTCACTATCGTCTTGCTAGCACCTTTCTAGCAAGATTAGCATGTCAGTAGGATGTTAAAACTGTTAGCGTGTGTTAGAATAGCTAGTCACAGTCTCTGGGACAGTTGCTAGGGTGCTGAAATTGGTTGCTAGGGAGTGGCTAGTAAGTTTAAAGGTAATCAGTGATTGGCTGCTGGCTAGACTGAGTTGAATGAGGCCAGACTCTAGTCTGTAGGACAGTCTGATGCAGAGTTATGAGCTCACAAAGGTTGATCCAATGTTAAGTAAATGGGAGTCTTTTACAATGGAAGTCTATGGGACAGTTGCTAGGGTGCTGTAAGTGGTTGCTAGGGAGTGGCTAGTAAGTTAAGAAGTCATCAGTTATTGGCTGCTGGCTAGACTGAGTTAAATGAGTCCAGTTAGAAGTCTGTAGGACAGTCTGATGCAGAGTTATGAGCTCACAAAGTTTGACCCAATGTTAAGTCAATGGGACTTTTGGGATTTTTCTGGGTCGTTTTTCGGAAAACCCAAGGTCGGATCAGTTAGAAAAGATATAGCAACCCGAGTCAGACCAGTTTGAAGGTTTGACGAAAGTTTGAAGTATGTAGCTTGAAAGGCCTAGGAGGAGATACACTTAGAAATTAGTCTCAGAAGAAGAAGAAGAAGAAGAAGAAGAAGAAGAAGAAGAACTAGATATTAAAGTTTGAGGACAAACTTTATGGTGGCTTGAAAAGCCGAGTCTGAATTAGCATGTTACTAGCATGAATTAGCAAGTAACTAACATGATTCTAACATAAATTAGCATGTAACTAGCATAATTCTAGCATGAATTAGCATGTTACTAGCATGTTTCTAGCATGAATTAGCATGATTCTAGCATGAATTAGCATGTTACTAGCATGTTTCTAGCATGAGTTAGCATGTTACTAGCATGTTACTAGCATGAATTAGCATGTTATTAGCATGATTCTAGCATGAATTAGCATGTTACTAGCATGATTCTAGCATGAATTAGCATGTTACTAGCATGTTTCTAGCATGAATTAGCATGTTACTAGCATGAATCTAGCATGAATTAGCATGTTACTAGCATGATTCTAGCATGAATTAGCATGTTATTAGCATGATTCTAGCATGAATTAGCATGTTACTAGCATGATTCTAGCATGAATTAGCATGTTACTAGCATGATTCTAGCATGGATTAGCATGTTACTAGCATGTTTCTAGCATGGATTAGCATGTAACTAGCATGATTCTAGCATGAATTAGCATGTTACTAGCATGTTTCTAGCATGAATTAGCATGTTATTAGCATGATTCTAGCATGAATTAGCATGTTACTAGCATGATTCTAGCATGAATTAGCATTATTCTAGCATGAATTAGCATGTTATTAGCATGATTCTAGCATGAATTAGCATGTTACTAGCATGATTTTAGCATGAATTAGCCTGTTACTTGCAGATTTCTAGCATGAATTAGCATGTTACTAGCATGATTCTAGCATGAATTAGCATGTTACTAGCATGATTCTAGCATGAATTAACATTTTACTAGCATGATTCTAGCATGAATTAGCATGTTACTAGCATGATTCTAGCATGAATTAGCAAGTTATTAGTATGATTCTAGCATGAATTAGCATGTTACTAGCATGATTCTAGCATGTTATTAGCATGTTTCTAGCATGAATTAGCATGTTACTAGCATGTTTCTAGCATGAATTAGCATGTTGTTAGCATGTTTCTAGCATGAATTAGCATGTAACTAGCATGATTCTAGCATTAATTAGCATGTAACTAGCATGTTACTAGCATGATTCTAGCATGAATCAGCTTGTTTCTAGCATGAATTAGCATGTTGTTAGCATGATTCTAGCATGAATTAGCATGTTACTAGCATGACTAGCATGTCACTATCGTGTTGCTAGCACCTTTCTAGCAAGATTAGCATGTCAGTAGGATGTTAAAACTGTTAGCGTGTGTTAGAATAGCTAGTCACAGTCTCTGGGACAGTTGCTAGGGTGCTGAAATTGGTTGCTAGGGAGTGGCTAGTAAGTTTAAAGGTAATCAGTGATTGGCTGCTGGCTAGACTGAGTTGAATGAGGCCAGACTCTAGTCTGTAGGACAGTCTGATGCAGTTATGAGCTCACAAAGGTTGATCCAATGTTAAGTAAATGGGAGTCTTTTACAATGGAAGTCTATGGGACAGTTGCTAGGGTGCTGTAAGTGGTTGCTAGGGAGTGGCTAGTAAGTTAAAAAGTCATCAGTTATTGGCTGCTGGCTAGACTGAGTTAAATGAGTCCAGTTAGAAGTCTGTAGGACAGTCTGATGCAGAGTTATGAGCTCACAAAGTTTGACCCAATGTTAAGTCAATGGGACTTTTGGGATATTTCTGGGTCGTTTTTCGGAAAACCCAAGGTCGGATCAGTTAGAAAAGATATAGCAACCCGAGTCAGACCAGTTTGAAGGTTTGACGAAAGTTTGAAGTATGTAGCTTGAAAGGCCTAGGAGGAGATACACTTAGAAATTAGTCTCAGAAGAAGAAGAAGAAGAAGAAGAAGAATAATAATAAGTTTAAGATAGATAACAATATGCTGGCTTTTCAAGCCACCATAACTAGATATTAAAGTTTGAGGACAAACTTTATGGTGGCTTAAAAAGCCGAGTCTAAAAGTCTGAAGTCGTTTTAAAGTGTAAATAACTGAAGCAGTTTTTATGAAGTTTGAAACAGTCAGCATAGATAAGTACATATATGTTAGCATGTTTCTAGTATAGATTGGCAAGTTTCTTGGTTGATAGGGAGTTCTGAATGGTTGCTAAGGTGTTGCCAGGTTGTTGCTTAAGTATTCTAAGTGGTTGCTAGGCAGTTGCTAACATAAACTAGCATGATTCTAGCATGAATTAGCATGTTACTAGCATAAATTAGCATGTTGTTAGAATGATTCTAGCATGAATTAGCATGTTACTAGCATGATTCTAGCATGAATTAGCATGTTGTTAGCATGATACTAGCATGAATTTCTTGGGTGAAATATGCTTTTAAGTTATGGGTTTTATTAAATGCTACTGCTCACATTAAATGTTTTACTGCTGCTAATATTAAACCAGTCTATTATAACACATTTATGTAGCAAAACCATAGACAAAACACTGAACTACTGTCCACCAAAGCAAGGAGAGCTTTTTTCGCACTTGCTCAAAAAAACTCAGTGATAAGCCCTTTAACCAAGCTTTTACATAATGTACCCCATAACTTCACACTGCAAACCATACTACTATTAAGCCTATATCAAATTATGGATATCTTAATGTTTATGCCATAAAAGTTAAAACAATGTTTTTTTTTTGTTTAGTTTCCACTTAGATCAAGTTCGAAAGTAGAATGTTACATTTGAACTATATAACAAAAAGCATCAGACACACTGTAGCATTTTTTTTGTAACGTTACTGGGTTTGATGGCAACGTTATTCAGACATTAAATGTACAAAACCTTCAATATAATGGTATAATCAATTTACAGATCCTCATTAATAACCTTACCACTCATTAGTTGAGCCGAAGTGAC
This sequence comes from Danio aesculapii, assembly GCF_903798145.1. Taxonomy (NCBI): domain Eukaryota; kingdom Metazoa; phylum Chordata; class Actinopteri; order Cypriniformes; family Danionidae; genus Danio; species Danio aesculapii. The sequence continues at coordinate 1,274,317 of NC_079452.1, read as the reverse complement.
ATCATCAATCCTCCTAAAAAGTATTTATTCATAAGGTCAGAAACTGTGGGTATGGTTTTGTGTGAACCACGCAATCCAGGACAGGTTACCCATTTGTTCACAAGTAGATAATCAAGATTTTTTTGTTAACTAAAAAAAATTGTATATATAACTTAGTAATTAAAAATAAAGTGAAAGTGCATGTAAAAAAACAAAACAAACAAAAAAACAAATAGGGCCCAATTAATGCAATCTGATTACCCTGTACATTAATAGAGGCTCCCCAATCCTCGCACATTATAGAACACAATATCTATATTATTTTATTCAGTGTATGCCAGACTTAAGCAAAGCAGTCAAATATGCAATTACATACTTAAAAAATGAAGTAAAATCTATACAATTGTATACACATAAAAATAAGCTTTAATATTTTAAGCCATATTTTCTGCAAAAACCAACTGATTTTTATGATTATTTATGTGCAAATATTACCAGAATGTTATTTTCACAAAAATGTTTTATAATAAATAACACCAGACTATTTTCAGAAAAATGTATTTTTAATAAATATGAACAGACTTTTCACAAAAATTTATATTTTATAAATATATAAATACTGTTATTTTCACAAAATGTAATTTCAAAACCTTCTACAGATGTGCTACTCGTCCACACATCACATAACATCTGATTCAATAGATGTGTGGGCCATTAGAGCACAAAACCCAATGAATTGTCAGAGAAACTGGAGATTTTAAGCCAATGAATGACTTATGTGAATCTGATTCGATTCAGTTTGATTTGATTAAATTTAACTCAAGAAACACTGCAATGGTTGATCAGTGACTGATGAATTTAGGCTGAATTTTGATTTGATTCAGTTCACTTGACCTGAAACAGTTTACATAAATCAAATTCATTGTATGGAAAAAAGAGGTTGTGATGTTTTGCATGCAATTCACAGACTAGATATACAAACTTGCTTTTTATTGAGTTGTGTTCATTAACCAATATGCTAAATATAAATTGACAATTACATTTGTCAAAAACTGAAAAACATGACATGCCCTCTAACTGGCTGAACTTTGAAAGTCATCGAAATCAAAATGATGACATTTAATGAAATTTAATATGGCTGGGTCAGTTACAGAAAAAAAGGGAAACTCAAACTACATTTCATTAAATGTCATCATTTTGATTTCGATGACTTTCCCCAATTTCTCCGTTACTTTTGCATTAAACGGGAGTTGGGAGATTAGTTCATCTCCTGACAGTGCAAAGAATTCAGGTGAAGCTTTCAGCTCACTGAAATCTTCCACCAAGAGTGTGAGCCCCTCATCAGTTTCATTTAGTCCAATGACTGTGACGATTTTTGTCGTCGGTCCCTGATCAGCAATCTGAAAAAGAAAAAAAATTATTCAGGTGTATTTATAAAAATATATGATAATGTCACTGCTAGATGGAAGACTTGTATGTTTATATAACAGTTACATTTAAAAACAACAACATATTTAACAACATGATGCCAACATAATTATAAACTTTGCAACCTCTAAGCTAAAAAAAAACAGCACTTCTCTTGTGAAAAAAACTATTATTCAAGTTAATTTTATTAGGTTAATCAAGTAATGTACAAGTATGAGGTTTTAAATAATGCTGAAAAATTATAACCCTTATTATTTGTGGTTTGTTATTGAAGACTGTAGTAGCTAACTTCGAATAAGCTTAAGTCATTATTCAGCATCTCTTCACTTAGAGATAGTTCAATTATGGCATATACACTAGATAGGGTATATGCAGAAGTATGCGGAAGGACTCTTTAATTTTGTTGTAGCCTGGGTCATGCACTTCTGGCAAACTGTAAGCAATTACAAAATCGGCAGGTTTTTAGGTCTGTTTTCTTTTTAAAAAAATCAGCGATCTCCACTGGCTGAGTGATATCAGATATAAAGTGGGTCTCAGAATGTACAGAAAGTACATTTTTCCCACTACGTCTTTACAACATGAACATTTATTTTACCCCAGTATATTCAATGAAGTTTTTGCGATAGCCTGCTAATGCTGATGGGCGCGTGCATGCAAGCGGATTTTCATCTTGCTTTACGTTTGAACAACTGAATGAACACTGAAGTCTATTTAACTGATGATATTTTAATTATATACAACATTGATGCTGTAAAATGAATCGTAAAAAATTTGAAAAACGTCACATTAACCGTTCACCAAAGTTTCAGAATGGGAAAAAACACTAGCTGTGTATATACCCTATTTACTTGATATATTAATTAACGTAGTATAAAAGTATATTTTAAAGTCACTAATCAACCATGTAACTAACTTTCACAGTCATACATTAGTCAACATTTGAAAGGGATCAAAATGAGTTTTTAAAATTGTCCTAGGCACTGTTGATTAATAGTTTGAGACAACTTTTGATGAACGGGTTTTGATCTATTTTAAATGTTGACTACCAAATACTTACAAGGAATAATTCACCTAAAAATGTTAAACTTACTCACCCTAAAGTGATTCCAAATCTTTGTATTTCTTTGTTCTGTTAAACACAAAAGATCTGAAGAAAGCTGAAAACCTTTAATTATTGACTTCATTGTATTGGTTTTCTCCTTCAAATAAAGTCATTTGTTACAGGTTTTCAGCTTTCTTCAAAAAATCTTTTGAGTTCAACAAAATAAAGAAAACTCTTATTTGGAACCCAAAGTTCATTCACTATAGGCTTTGCTTAGCTAACTCAATGTAAAAGTCAATGTCTCCCTTTGCATTGAACTTTGAGCATTTTACATTCAGAGATGTTGTTTATGTTTACACAGCTACATTACAGATAAACTAACGTTTAAAATATGTTATCTTAGTGGACCACTCCTTTAAACACATTGCTCACCTCAATCTTTGTGTAAGCAGAGGAGTTCAATTTGCTTGATCCATCTCTCTTTACGACCGCTTTGAGGTGCGTCACTGTCACCTCTGTATTCAACTGAAGCTCTTCCAAAGCCAGGTCACGCCATAAAGAAACCTCAAATGTGTTTTCACCACACTGCAGTACAAAGTCAAGTATGGGCACCTCAGAGTTTTGCACCCTAGCCATTCTTGGTACCTGTAACTGTAAATTAAAAATTCAATTAACACTTTGTTGTATTTACAGTACACATTTATAGGTTTATTTAAACACTCAAAACACACACACACACACTCACACGCACGCACGCACACACACACAGCTGAAGTCAAAATTATTTGCCCTCCTGTGAACTTTTCTTTTTCAAATATTTTCCAAATGATGTTGAACAGAACAAGGACATTCTCACAGTATTTCCTATAATACTTTTTTTCTGGAGAAAGCCTTTTTTGGCTAGAATAAAAGCAGTTTTAAAATTGTTTTAAAGCCATTTTAAGGTCAACATTATTAGCCCTCTTAAGCTATATTTGTTTTGGATTGTCTACAGAACAAACCATTGTTATACAATGACTTGCCTAATTAACCTAGTTAAGCCTTTAAATGTCACTTTAAGCTGAATAGTAGTATTAGAAAATATCTAGTCTAATATTATGTGCTGTCATCACAGCAAAGATAAAGGAATAAGTTATTAGAACAGGATTCATACATATTTTTACTACTAAAATTCCATGACTTTTTCTAAGACTGTCATGTAGATTTTCAGAACCTATTATTTCATGTAGTGTCTATGTATATGTGATAAATAATAAAAATAATGCATGTTCAAATGTATTACAGCATATCATAAAACACACAATTTATTTATTTTAAACTTATTTTTGTATTGTGTAAAATTGATTTAGATAATTCTTACACAGCACTAATAATGTGAGAGCATGTACCAAGGACAGAAAAGAAGTAAAGACAGCCAACCTATATTCAAGTATACAGATATTTGTTAAACAATTTTCCATGACTTTTCTAATACTTTGAGTTTTTCTATTTTTCCAAAACTTTTCCAGGCCTGGAAAATGTCATGTCAAAATTGCATGACCGTATGAACCCTGATAGAAATTAGTTATTAGAACTATTATATTTAGAAAAATGTTTAAAAAAATCTTTTTCCATTAAATTAAAAAATGCAAAAAAACAGGGGGGCTAATAATTGTGACGTGTGTGTATGTAAGTATGCACACACACGCACACAGATATATACATATCAGTGTTTTCCCTAGGATTTTTTTCCAGCTGTGGCGGCAGACTCTGTTGGGCCTTTTAAACAGATCTATCAACTTCCTATCCTTTGGCGTTGTTTCATTGTCAAATGCTGTGAGCGCATTATTACAAGTTGAGATTGCATTTATGTAATATGAGCGAATCTCTTTGCTTAGTGTGCCTATTTCCTCCGTTCGTGCACAAAACCTTTTGTCAGCCCTCAAATATACTCAAGTGCAGATTTTTTTTTTGTGCTTTCAATTAAACGCTGCTGAAGTGCGATTTAGTGCATTTATGTAACAAGTATGTCTACAACATTAGATTAGCTAGGAATATTTATGAATGTCTCCAATAGACCTACAAAGCGGCCTTAATGTATCCTAAAGTAAAGCGAAATGGCTATGAACTTCAGCAAGATAACGTAATTGTATGCAGAACCACAGACCTTTATCTATAATGTATATTTATGGAAACTGTGTTTATCATAACTGAAAGCTATACATCTTGTTTGCTGGCCTCACACATCACACACCTGTCAGTAAGCATGTTACCTTAAAGGGTTAACCCTTTAAGGTTACATGCTGACTGACTGACAGGTGCGTGATATCAGCAAACACGACATATAGCTTTCATTTTCTATAATAATAATTTATTTATAGTCAAAGGTCTATGGCTCTGCATACAACAAACCAAAACTTTATCCTGCTGCAGTTTAATGCCGTTTCCCTTTACTTCAGGATGCATTAATGCCGCTCTGTAGGTCTATTGGTGACATTCATAAATATTCCTAATATTCGGATAAATGTTGGAGACACTCACTACATAAATGACCTAAATCGCACTTCAGCAGCGTTTATTTTGAGAGCGACAAGAAAATCTGCACTTGAGCACTGTATATTTGAGGGTGTGCAAAAAGTTTCACAAACACAAAACGTTGGCTGGATGATTCACAATTTAAAAACGTTTTATCATAGGTTGGAATTAAATTTATTTTAGCGATAAATTTAGCACAAGTTTAAAAACACTTTTTGCAATATTATTAAATAAACTCACATTTTTAATTGTCCCTTTGAGGCTGAGGTACCCCCCTCTTGTGAAGAGATCATGTTCCTCCCCTGTCAGAAGCATTGAGGGGGGATGCAGTATTTGTCGGGCGGCACTGGTAGCGGACTCAGTCAAAGTAAGAGGAGCAGTTCTAAAAATTGTACTTTTTGCACTAAGAAACAAACGATCTTGTCCATATTTACTGCTAGTAGTGTAATTTTTAATCACATAGGTTAAACCTTCCTGAAAAGGTGCTTCGGGGGAGTTCCAGGGCACAGTGTAGCTTTTTTCATTAGTCGCGACTACACTTAAATGAACAATTCTTTGAGCACCACGGCAAATTCGTCCATCTGTAATTGTAAAATCTACAGTACTAGCAGTGGTCCTATGCCCGATGCACTGCACGGTAATGGGCTCTGCACGGAAATAGGGGAAACAGGATTTTGAAGACATTCTGTTGGTGAAACAAAAGTACAGAGAAACAGAATTTAGTCAAATGCAGTTGCCATAGCTGCTTGTCAAACTTGTTAACTGAACCAAAAACATGAAAACCTTTCAATAATAATACATTTTCTTGCTAATGAAACCAGCAAACAAAGTGTTTTACTTAAGAAAAAAAAACTTTAAATTACAGCAATTATTTATCTAAATATGCTTTATTATTTATTGTAAGACTGATTTACTTTCGCTTGGCTTTACAGGCACAGCTGAAAGAGTGAGAAAAACACTAAATAATTAATTCTCTGATGTAAACAACTCAGATTAACTTTTCCAAATCCTCAGAGGACAAAATTACATCTAAAGTGGTTGCAAAACATTTGTACACCATTAGAAATGGTTAATTAACTCGTTTGCCGTATTTGAATTTGGGTGTCTAGTTTTAATTCTAGCAATTGTAAATATTAGAGACATTTTTTCTGTTTTTATTAAATTTTCTGTCATTTATTTTTCATTTGCTGTATTTTTTTTTTAATTTTATGTCGACATATTACATATTTTATACATATCTAACATGCTTTGGCAATATTGTACAATATGTCAGCAGCAAATTTTACCTGCCACATGGTGCCTGAATACGATAAAAGTAAAACACTTAGTGATTTAAACTTCAACCCATTGACAAGAAACAGTTTATAACAGTGTCATAATAACTAAAAATATTGTTAAAAATTATATTATGTTTTGTTTGTTGCATATAGTTAACCATTTATGTGATGTGAGTAAAAGGTGTTCAAATCCAGCTGCCACTGCTAGTATATTTCAAACCTAAAAGCACATCAAAGCACTGAAAAATTTATTATTTGCATTTATTTTGATAAATTGTAAATATGGGGATCCATACTCCTAAATATTACACTAATTTAATTAATCTTAATGTCTATAGAAATTTTTACAATGTAGATTATGCCACAGCAGTTTAACATACACTAGTGGTCAAAAGTTTGGGGTCAGTACGATTTTTAAATATTTTGAAAAAGCTTATCCTGCTCATCAAAGCTGCATTTATGTTATCAAACACAGTACAAATTGTAAAAAGTTACTTCAGTATAAAATAACTGTTCAGAAGTGATTTATAATTTAATTAATTTATTCCAATGATTTTAAAGATTCAGCTTCATTACTCTAGTCTTCAGAGTCAACATGATCTCTCAGATATCGCTCTAATATTAATTAATATTATTATTAATGGTAATAGTTTCATTTGAAACTCCATACAATAACAAAGCAGTTTTTAACATTTTTTTTATAAATATTTAACTTTTTTATACATTTAATAAATGTTATTGGTGAACAGAATAACTGACTGTCAGAAAACCTGACCCCAAACTTGACCAGTAATGTAGATGAAGAGAACAAAAAGCCACAAACACTGATCCCACCACTACACACACAAAATGATAATAAAAGGTAAATCATTGGAGGTTTACGTTCTCTGTTTCTTTTAGATGCAACTAATAATTAAGAAAACATGTAACAAATTAACATGACTGTACAAAGAAAACAGAATTCACCTCAAATACAGCAAGTAGCACACGACTCAGGAACAATTCTGGAGAATAAAAGCAAAAAAGGTCATGAAAACATTGATCAAAACCAAACAAAACACACACACACACACACACTCGGACACGCACACGCACACACACACACAAAATACAGATATACTATACGGTAACTTAATATAAGATGTGAAAGTGATTACGGCCAGGAACAGTTCTGAAGATTTATATTATTATTTTTTAAAGGCTCTGACTTCAGCGCTTGACTGGGGGCGTGTCTAAAGATGGGTCTGACGCGTCCATCATAGCAGCGCCAGCCAATGAAATAAGTCCGCAATCGGCTACCGTCTGAGCAGGGGTATTTGCATAAAGTGATCTGATTGGCTGACGCTTCCGTTGAGGTTTGAAAGGTTGAAACTCCTTTAATCCAAAGAGTTTAGAAACTCTGCAGCGAGCAATGCCACTGAAACAGGGCGTCAGCGTTAGGGGTTTGACGGTAACCGCATCACCGCCTTACCGCCATAATGAGATGTCAACCGTGGTGATGTGGTTATTACCGTCATCACCGCCCATTTTAGTTTATTATTTATTTTTGCTTGTGAATCTTTCAGGATTGTATAGAACAACTGAATAAACTAAAAAGGAATAAAAGGCCTGCCCTAAGTATTTTCCACTTAAATTACAAATTTAGATTACAAAACGCAAACACTGAATTCTTTTTAATAACCAGCATTGGTTGTTTTTATTTTAAGCTTATTTTAATAAAGCAGACCTACTAACTCAAATCAATCGCTCCACAGAAAATAAGCATTTTTAACGCACCGCTGTAATTTCTATATCCCAATCCTATTATCAACATTTTTAATACAAGTCATTATTTAAAAGATTATGACTTGAGATTTTACCTCAGCGCTGCACTTTTCTCCTGTTGTGAAGTAGTTAAACTCTCCTCAGTTTAATTTACAGTGTCAAACTGGCACAGGAATATCAGTATATTAATATAGGCTTTGCTAAAAAGCTGATCAAATGTAGGTCTTTTTTTACAGACGCTATACAGAAGCGCGAGCTGCTACCACGGTGATGAGGCATCACTCGCATATATTTTGACTTATTTAAAGTAGGCTATAGGCTATAATAATTTTGTGTAAAGACATTTATAAAAATATGTAGTTAATATATCACAGGGGTTTGTGTAGGAGTAATTACAGTGGAGTATTAATTAAATCCTTTTTTTTCCCGTGGAGCGGAACAAAAACTGCACATTTGTGTAGCGGATGGAGACGCACAAAAATACACAATTCATATATTTTCGTCGGAAGAAAAATATTCTTTGAACGAATTTTGTTTTGTACAATTTGTATCTTAATTTTTGTCGGTCAGTTATTTATAAAATAAACAAGAATAACTAATAAACTTTGAGGTGAAGCGATGTGCCTCAGGGTCCGCTATATGCCGCGGCCAAAACACAAACTGGTCTGTTAAATACAATCGTAATATAAATAAAATAAAAGTGAAATATTCAGTTTGGAATATTGAATCTTTGTTAACTGTATGATCAAAAAAAAAGAGCAGCCTATTTTAACACTCTTTATGACAAACATCCATTGATCAGTCAGTTTCGCTTTAGTTTAATCAAAGCGTTTGAACTTTTTGATATTTTAGGCAAAGTGGTCTGCATAACCAATGATCGAACTTATCCACCTGCGACCCACCCATAATTAAACATCATGTAGGCGAGCTGGCTTTTTGATTACCTGAACCGTGTATTAACGGCTGCACCAGCATAACCGAGATCTGCGTGTTAACAGCACCAGCAGATATAAGAGAGATTATTAAAATGCCTATATTAATATACTGATATTCCTGTGCCAGTTTGATAGTTTAACTACTTCACAACACTCCGTCACCTGAACTGAAAAGTGCAGCGCTGAGGTAAAATTATATTCTCAAGTCATAATCTTTAAAATAATGACTTGCATTCAATATGTTGATAAAGGGATTGGCATATAGAAATTACAGCAGTGCGTTAAAATGCTTTTTTTCTGTTGAGCGATTTTATATTTATATTTATATATACATGGTTTCCGCTACATTCATTATTCCATGGCGGGGCGCCTCGCCAGGATTCATCCCACCATGTCTACATTACAGTTTCTCATTCAAATTTTTTTATTATTTTAATAGCGGGTGATAATCGCACTAAAACGTATTAAAAGGTAAGTGAATTATAACAGCGCGAACTTTTCTGTAACCGTAGTAGTGCTGTGCGTCTTTTGTTTAACCCTTTAAGGTTACGTGCTGACTGACTGACAGGTGCGTGATGCGTGAGGCCAGCAAACACGACGTATAGCCGTTTCACTTTATTTCAGGACGCATTAATACCGGAGGCATTCATACATATTCCTAGAAAATCTAATAAATGCTGGAGACATACTCGTTACATAAACGCACTTCAGCAGCGTTTATTTGAGAGCGCTCAAGAAGATCTGCGCGCTCTTATAGCGGCTTATATTTGAGGGGGAGGCAAGAAGTTTTGTGCACGAGCAGAAAAAATCGGCAAGCAAACAGAGATCCGCATGCTGTAGGCTATTATATAAATGCGATCTCGACTTCTAATACTGTGCTCACGACATTTGTCATTGAAATAACACCACAGGAGTTAGTAGATCTGTGTAAAAAAGGCCTGCCGCCACAACTGGAAAAAATCCTAGAGGAAACACTGTGTATATGTAAATATGTATGTGTATGTATGTATATATGTATGTATGTATGTCAGCGTTAACGGATTCCATTTACTTTAAATAAGTGAAGTCAAGCACTTTCCATAAGAATTGTGGATCTGTCGGCGCCGTCAGCCAATCATACTCCAGCTCAGACAGTAGCCGGTTGCTGACTAATTTCATTGACTGACGCTGCTATTACGACCGCGTCAGCCCTAACTTCAGACACGCCCTCAGTAAAGCGTTGACGCTAAAGCCCTGAGCTCCTTACGTTACGTAACCTGCATCTCACAGCTGCCAGTCAGAGACTAGACAATATGACTCTACATTAATAAAGCTAAACATTATATTTATAAGCATGACAACAATGTCAAGAATTACCATGTTGATGGTCTTCTAAAAAGTTTATAAAGGAAAAAGAAATTACCTCAGAAACAGTGCCACTCAAAGGAGTCTAGCTTTTCGGCCTTTGCTTAACCGAATTTCTCAAACGTTGCTTACGAAAATAAATGATATCTGGTCAAATAGAACCGACCATAACACACATTGAGTCAAACATTCAAAAGCTGTTATAATGTAGAGTAAATTACGTCAATGACAGTATTTCTATTCGCCTTCACGGCCATCTGAAGTAACTTAGTCGACCGTCAAAAATTTTATTCGCTTAAATAACGTACAACCGAAAGGCAAGTGTAATCACAAAGACATCAAAAGCTTGACATATTCAATTAAATAACCGACTAGGCTAAAAATATCCGAAAAAACAGAAATTACCTTAGAAGCAGACCACACTCGACACACCACAGCGAACACCTACGCGGGAATGAAATGGATGATAAGCATAGACTGTAAAATATGATGATAAACTATCAGCAGACGTCGTCAAAGGTGTGACGTCAAAGTAGTAACCATCAGCCAATAGGATTTAAGGCGGCTGGAGTAAATAATAATAATAAAAAAATCTTCATAGCGTTATAAATCAACTAATCTACTTACATAAGATCATATGATAAAAATAGTGTAGTTTACATTTAAATACATTTATATAATGTCATAATAAAACCGTCGTCAAGCCAGTGACATCAGGTAGTAACCATCAGTCAATAGGATTTAAAGCTGCCCCAATAGGATTTAAAGCGGCTATAGTAAATAACAATAATAATAAAAAAAATCTACATAAGATGTTATAAGTCAACTAAGTTACTTACTAAATACTATATGAATAAAATAGTTTAGTTTACATCTATTAAATTTAAATAATGTCATAATACATCCGTCGTCAAGCCAGTGACGTCAAGTTAGTAACCATCAGCCAATATGATTTAAAGCGGCGGGAATTAAAAAAATGTTTTAGTTTACATTTAATTAAATTTAAATAATGTGATAATAAAACTGAACACCATATACAGGAATCAGATAGCAGTAGTCAGATTGAAAGAGTAGTCAGATCATTTCTTAGCATATAAACCCCATCTAGTGGACAACTTTACAAATGTAACTTTTATCTGTCAATAAAGTGGCATAGTGTTATATATCTTTGAGCAAACATTGCGTATAACATTTGCTTGCATGTGTTTATTAAGTGTATATTTACAGTTGCATTACATACACAAACAAATACAGCATTCACTGATCATGTGACAAATGTCTATAAGTATTAATTAATGATTGCCATATTAAACATTTGACAAAATATAGACAAGTAATAAAAATATAATTATTCTTTTATTTTTATATGTAATTATAATTGCGACTGGCCGTCATCATCAGTTGTTTACCACGTGATTAAATCTATCCAATGACATTGATGAAGGCTATGAACCATCTTTCATTTCACTCCGTTGCTCCGGAAGGTAAACTTTCATCCATTTGAAAATATCTCTCTCTCTGTTTTTCTCCCAGAATTCTTAATAAATAAAGGCATGTTATAATTGTCGTCAGTTTAGGAGTGTAACATGTTATGTGTAACAGGTACATAACACTCAGTCAATTTGTCTAAGGCTCGTTACCGTTTTTAAACTCTAAAGGTTAACGGCCGTGAATGAAAATGTCGTTGTTTTTGAAGCAGTTTAACTTGACCGACAGCCCGTAAAGTAAACTCCACTTTAACGATTTTATTTTGAGGGCAGTTATAGTACAACTTAGGGATAATAATGTATGTATATGACAGGTGTGTCACTTTTTATAAACTCAATTCTAAGACTGTAAGCCATTGCCTACTGTAACTGTTCATTAAACACCTTCAAATTCAGCTACTCAGGTGCCCATTGAAAAAAAATAATTCATTTAAAAAATAAATACATTTTAAGCATACTTGGTGCACTTCCATAATGTACTTAAACCTTTTGGGGTGATAAATTTTGCTCTTAATGTACTAAAAGTAAACTTTTTTGTAGTACTAAAAAGAACATCAAGAAATAAGAGTACTCTACTGTGCTATTTTGAAACAACATGAAATTTAACTAAAATCTGCTTTTAATATACTATTTCAGTTTTTGAAAAACAACAATATATACCACATTTAGTACAACTGAAACCGCCTTTTTATGCACTTTAAAACATACTTATTATATAAAAAACTTTAAAAATAATAATAATATGCTTTCTTTTTTTTTTTACTTCATTATAGACACAGTCTAAAAAAAAACAAAACAAAAAAAAAAACATAAAATATATAATTACAGAGCTTACCTTCCTGATGTTCTTCCTCTAAATGTCATTTTTAGACCTCTTTGTCTAAAGTAGAACATAAACAGAATTGATCTCAAACTTCTAAGCTCCTGGCTTGAAAACAAAGATGTTACCCATATGTCCATTTAATGAAAATCTTTGAAAGTCATTAGTAATTCTAGCCCCAGACTTTTACCACAAATTATTGAGTATTTTAATCTATTTATGATCTTTTCACTTACGATCGCAAGGTTGTCCTTTCATTTAGGCTGTTGAGTTGAGTTCAGGTAAACACTGGTGGAACAGAACCTTCTTTCTGTTCCTGATTCCAGTCAGTCAATATTCTCGGAAGACAATACAGTGAGAAAGATTTCCAGCACACACTTCTGTTATTGGATATAAAACTGGAGACATGTAGACTTGTTTTTGTAAATTATCATTTTCCAGCTCATTTTAATTACACATGTAAAAGAAAAAAGAAAAACATGCTGACATTCAGAATAAAAGATGAGCCAACAGACTAATATCCACAATCCTTTAAAAAAATAAAAATAAATTAAGATTTGTTACCTGAAAGTCAGGTTGATTTTAATAATCTTCATTCTCTCTTCCAGGGAAAATTTATGAAAGGATGTATTCTCTTTATTTAAAAATTTGCCCTGCTGCAAAATGGCATCATATGCGCACTGTTCAAAATGGGTTTGCTCCAGTTTATTCAGAAAATAAACTTAAAGTGAATTGTACAATTACAAAAATCAGAAATATATTCATTAACAGTGTATTTTTTAAAAATAATTAAATGCATGTATATTTCCAATTACCATCTTCTGGACTTTTTAACAGTTTTATGAGGCAATAATTACATTTTTATCAGATCCAAGAAATAGCCAACATTGTATAAAGAATTAACAACAACACCATCAACAATAGTGATGCAGTCGATTTTATTTATATTCATGTATTATTTATAACACTCAAACTACTTTAGTGTGATAATTTCATTATATGTCACATTTTTATTTTAGAGTGCATTTTTTTATCTGGGATAACACAGTTGGGTACACTTGGATAATCTTAAGTGTAACTTAAGCCCCTGTCAGAGCACACAATTTTGGCACCATTTCCTTGATGCAGCGTGTCGTGGGGATTCGTAAACATCAAATGGGCATTGTGACACAAGATTCAAATGTTTCTTCTTGTTTGATGTGGCATAGAACACGACAACTGATACCATGCCTGCGACGCCTCTTTTGTTTATATGTTTATACTGTTAACAGTAGACTAATATTACTTCGTTCTTTTCTCTCTTTTCAGCTGAGATCGCCATCTTGATTGTTGTAAGTTATATAGCATTCTATCTAGATTTCTGACATGCTATCAGAAAGTTCACCCTAACAAACTTTAACCATTTATTCACCTTTCAGTTTTTCCAAACTTTTAAATCTTTTTTTAAACACAAATTAACATATTTTGAAGAATGTTGATAACTGATATCATCTACTTCCATAATTCACTCACATTTTGCAATATTAAGTTTGTCCTCTCTTGTTTGTTTTTTTTTTTCAACAGACGCTGAATAATATACAAAGGCACTTTTAAGAGCCATCCAGACCTGAAGTTGCTTAAGTCTCAGCATCTTTTGCCATGTAAGTAAATTTCCTCAGTGATAGTCTTTCACATGACCATGTTTATATTTAGATTAATTAAAGCCTTCTATGAAATTAATATTCTTAATTCTTAGATGATTATGTAATTTTTATATGCAAATTCATCAGATTAATTCAACTAATTATTTTTTTTTTTACTTTTTTTGTGTTTGTTTGTCCTGACTTTCCCTGTCCTTTTTTGTCCTATCCTTTCAATACTTTTATATCATGTTTCTCTCAAAACTTTTATGCTTAATCCTCAACCTCTTGCACATTCCTTCCATCTCTTCAACCAATGACCCAATAACTGGCTTGGCATTCCCAAACGCTGCTGCTCTGCTTGCTGCTTTGGTTGCTTGCAACCCAAATGCACTCAAACTGCTTTCTACCAATGAACATTTACAACCTAAATGCACACAAGCAGCTTGCTAACGCATCTTTTGAAATAAGAGCCAGGCCCCAAAAAAACAGACTCAAAAAATACAAGCCCAAAACAAATACAACCCAAAAACAAATACAACAGAAATACTCAATCCCAAAACAAACAAAAAAGTGAATCTCCATCAAAGGCAAAGAAAAGTGAACTGCAGCTCTAGAAAAGGTGAAGGAGAGACTGCTGACTGCTGCTGTGTACACAGTTGCCTCACCGCCTTCAAGAAGCAACCTCTTCAAGACAGACAATTGTTTACCACTAAAACATCTTCTGCAGCACTCACTTGATACCTTGCTGTTTAGAACTACATAAGTACAGATTTATTTGTTGATTTTTGTCACGTTTAACTGCATAATATATTAATTATTATATATTAAGTTTGGTTGAGATTATACACAAAGTACAGTTAAATAATTTTTCTAGTTTAATAATACATTAATAGCATTTTACTGACATTTTATCTATCAGATAACATTATCTGTATAACATTAGCATATAAAGTATTTTGATTTATATGATCTTGTAATATATTTGAACATTTAAGTTTCTGTCTAATTGACTGCATACTACTAATTAAATTCAGATCCTATATTTTTTTGTTTATGTAATATTTAATCATATTTCATTGTGTAATTACTTTCATAATATATATTACTTTTCAGCATTTTGTCATTTACTTTTCTGTGTGCATTATTTCACAATATTTTAAGTGACATTAAATATTAAGCCTATTTTGTATTAAAACAACTAAAGTACTGTTTGGTTTCTGTAATATTTTGTCATTTATCATATTTATCAGAGGAAAATATATTTAGACAATTTATATAATACAAGTTGTGTAAACATTGTAATTCTCTGCATAATATAATTTAAGTATATTTCTGCATGTTATTGTATTCCCAGTGTTACTGGAGTTGAAGTATAAAAACAGTATTGTAATATTAAATTAATCGATTTTCCTGGTCTGATTGATTAATTTCTAATTTATTAAAACGTTAGCCTTGTTTTATAACAACATTTGCTGTTAAACTACTGTTACCGTCATGCCAAAAAAAGGAAAGAGAAGCGAAGCACAGAAACAGCACAGGAATGCAGATGCCTCGTCAGACAGCAGAAGCAACAGTTCTGTGGTGGGTATGTCTGTCAGGAGCGCTTATGTGCACACAGTCACAGCGTCTCACTGTCAAAGTGATAGAAGGTACGATGAGTACTCCAATGGTCGTCAGTGTACTTGCAATGCGTTAATGTTTCTTGCTGTGCATTATGAGTGTAATGAACTCAAGAGTTTGGGTTTGGATGACGTTTTACAGAGGGGTGATGCTTTGTACACTAGTGCCAAATGCACACTGCAGAACAAGGGACAGTTTGTGGACAATTTTCTCAATTTTGACGAGCTTCCTACTGTTATTGAGACAAGCTTACTGTGCTACAACATCCTTAAACATCCCCAGAAGTTTGGATTTCTTAGAGACACACCGGCTCTTAGTGAATATGAAAACCTTGAGAACACCCTCCAGTGTCTCAGAACTGATGTAAGTGATGCACTGATGCTCTGTGGAGGCTGGTGTATTGCTGTGTTTAGAGATCGGTCAGGAAGGTTTGGTTATTTTGATTCGCACTGCAGAGCTCCAGATGGCATGGTTGCTGATGAGGGTACAGGTCCTGCTGTGATGCTGACATTTTTTTGTTTAGAGGATCTGATTGAGAGACTGTTACTGCTGTTTCAAGGGTGCTTAAGACTGAGCAATTGTGAACAGTTTGAATTGCTTCCTTTATCATTTTCAAACATAACTGCAGAAAGTTGTGTAAGCAGTAAAGCTTCACTGAACAACATTGTAGACCCATGTGTTATTTCTGGATCCTCTGACAACATTCCCTCTGGTAATCAGCAATATAGGTCTTTTGATAACATTTCACTGGATTTATCTGTTTCACCATCACCTTCATATCATCAGGATTCACACTTAACAGACTTAAATGAGAAATCAAAGAAGCTGAATAAGACTCAAAGAGAGAGAGCATACCAAAAACAACTGCACAATGATACAGCTGATAAAACAAAAACGATTAATTACAAAGCAAGTGAAGAATACAGGGAAAAACATAAGCAAGCCATGAAAAATAACTATTGGAATAATGCAAATTACAGAGAAAAAAAAAAGCAAGCCATGAAAAACAATTATGAGAGAAGTGAAAAAATCAGAGAAAGGAAAAAAGTGCAGCATTTGTAAATTACAGAGACAACAAAGACAAAAGGAAGTGTAATGCAAAGAACAAATATAAAAATGATGAACAATACAGAGAGAATAAAAAGTGTAAAGCCATGAACAGTTACAGACATGATGAACAATACAGAGAGAATAAAAAGTGTAAAGCCATGAACAGTTATATATGATGAACAATACAGAGAGAATAAAAAGTGTAAAGCCATGAACAGTTACAGACATGATGAACAATACAGAGAGAATAAAAAGTGTAAAGCCATGAACAGTTATATATGATGAACAATACAGAGAGAATAAAAAGTGTAAAGCCATGAACAGTTACAGACATGATGAACAATACAGAGAGAATAAAAAGTGTAAAGCCATGAACAGTTACAGACATGATGAACAATACAGAGAGAATAAAAAGTGTAAAGCCATGAACAGTTACAGACATGATGAACAATACAGAGAGAATAAAAAGTGTAAAGCCATTAACAGTTACAGACATGATGAACAATACAGAGAAAAGAAGAAGAAGAATGTAATTTATAATTACAAGAATAATAAACAATACAGGGATAGACTAAAGAACTATGTCATTAGAAATTACCAAACAAATGTTAAATATAAGCAGCAGCATATGCAGTACGTTGTTAATAGGTATTTAAATGACCCTGTTTTTAGACAAAAGCAAAAAAAAATATTATTCAAACAGGTGCAAAAATGATTTGAACTTTTATGAAAAAAGAAAAAAAAATGTTTCAACAATTCTATCACTGTGGTTCACAATTTAGGTCCCGCCACAAAGCATACTATTTATTTAAATCACAAAACAAAACAGCTGCACTCAAAGTACTTCACACGATACAGTGTGCAGAACAAATACAGCACAAATACAGATTAATAGATTGTGTTCACCAGGCAACAGAAAATCTTGGGAATAGTAAGCCAGTTAAAATACAGAAAACAGACATATTAAGAGCACTGGATATTTTTAGACATGTAATAAAACAGGGACCAACCTATGTCTGCACATGCTGTGGAAGAGCACTCTTTACAAATCAAGTGCGCCGTTGTAATCGTGAAAACTATCAAAATAACCCAAGAGTAGTTTCCCTATGCCTGACAGGTAACTATGTTCACTTCTGCTACAACTGTCCTGATCCGTGTGCTTTTGAGAACAGAAATACAGAATGGATCTGTCAGTGCTGCCATACAACACTGAAACTAGGTATAATGCCAGACATTGCTCTAGCCAATAATCTTCAGTTCACTGTCATTCCTCCAGAACTCCCTGATTTAAATATTCTTGAAAGACATGTAATTGCAAAATACATTCCCTTTGCTAAAATTTTAGCACTTCCTAAAGGGCAACAGCGAGCCATAAAAGGAGCCGTGATTTCTGTTGCATCTGATGTTGAATTAACTGTAAATAGTCTACCAAGACCAATAAGTGAATCACAACTGCTTACAGTGAAACTCAAAAGACGTCTGTGCTATCAAGGTCACTATCAGTTTCAGACTATGAATATGCTCAAGGTCTTGTCTGCTTTGCAAAAACTTAAAGAAATCCATTCAGAATATAAAAATATTGTAATTAACAAGGAACTATCAGCAGAAGATATACTTAATGATCATGGGCAATCTACAAACGAACCTAATGTATATGATGAACCAATGGACACTGACTGCAGTGGCCCATGGGAAAACATTGGACATCAGAGCAGTGAAAATCAAAATGATGGCAGTGGTGAACCTAATACACCTACAGAACAACAACCTGGTCTCGTTTTGGATACATGTCTTCAGCCCCCAGATCTAGGCCAGCAGTTATTGTCATATAATGATGGAGTACTTTGTATTGCTCCAGCAGAGGGTAACAGTCCTGTTAGCATTTTTAAAACTCCAAAACTTGAATCAATGGCATTTCCTGTGCAATTTCCTGATGGCAAGAACACACTTGATGAGTCTGACAGAGCAAAGCATGTTTCCCCCAGCAGATACTTTAATACAAGGCTCTTCTCTATTGACAATCGCTGTGCAAAGGATACCAGCTATATCTTTTTTGCACAATTTGTGACTGAAATGCATATGGCCAAATCAAGTATGTCTATCCAGCTGAGGAAAGCAAAACCCATGACTCGGGATGGACGGAGAATAAACTGCTCACTGCTTCAGGACAAACAAGAGTTAGAAAAGCTTGTGAATAATAAGGAGGCAACACGTTTCATGCAACCATTAAGAGGGACTCCAGCATACTGGGAGAAAACTCTTCGTGATTTGTTTGCTATGCTGAGACAATTAGGGACTCCTACATTTTTCTGTACATTTAGTGCTGCTGAGATGAGATGGCCTGAAGTAATAACAGCTATTAAAGCACAACAATGTGAAACTGTAAACTTCTCTGAGTTAGCCTGGTCAGAAAAATGTGAAATACTGAGAAGCAATCCAGTAACAGCAATGAGAATGTTTGAAAAACGAGTTGAAGCATTAATGAGAGATTTAATCATGTCACCTGCTCAACCAATCGGTGAGGTAATTGATTTTTTCTACAGAGTAGAGTTCCAACAACGTGGCTCTCCACACATTCACTGCTTATTTTGGGTTAAAGATGCTCCAGAGTTTGAAACAGATCAAGATCAGGATGTTTGTGATTTCATTGATAAATACATCTCATGTAAATTACCTGACCCAGACAGAGACTCTGAACTGCACAAAATTGTAACTGAAGTACAGGCACACAGTCGTTATCACTCCAAATCCTGTAAAAAATACAACAAGCACTGCAGATTTGGATTTCCTAAACCACCCAGTAACAGAACTATGATAACTCGTCTTAGACTTGCTCCTGCTGGTCAGTCAGATGAAGAGAATGAAGCAGAGGAAAGAAAGAGGGAAAGCATCGCAAAAGAAATGCTACAGAAAGTGTGGGATCTACTTAATGACTCAACTAAAAGCTTTGAATCAATCACACAGCTGCTTCGAGAAACAAATATGTCTTATGAAGAATATGAGACTTATATTGAATGCATGTCAAAATCAAATACAATTGTCATGGAGAGACGACCACAGGACTGTTGGGTGAATGGCTATAATCCACTATTGTTAAAAGCCTGGAATGCAAACATGGACATACAGTTTATTCTCAATCCATACAGTTGTATCATGTACATTCTGTCATATATTTCAAAAGCAGAACATGAGATGAGTGATTACCTCAAGAGATTGATGAAAGACTCAAGCCATGACAATCTTTCTGAAAGTGAGTGCATGAAGCAGGTCATGAATGCCTATTCGAAGAACAGAGAGGTCAGTGCTCAAGAGGCAGTTGCTCGCACATGCAGCCTGAAATTGAAATCATCATCACGAGTTGTCATATTCATACCTACAGATGACAATGCTGTAAAGATGAGTTTACCGATGAAGTACTTACAGGCCATGGATGATGATGTAGAGAATGTGTGGATGACAGGATTGCCAGACAAATACAAGGCAAGACCAGGCAGACCTGAATTCGAGAATCTATGCATGGCTGAATTTGCAAGCGAATACCGCATTGTTTATGGAAGACAGACAAAAGGTAAAAATGTTTTGCGACTTGAAAATAATATGGGACACATACAGAAAAGAACAAAGGGAAAACCTGCTGTCATCAGATTTGCACGTTTCTCACAGCAAAAAAATCCTGAAAAATTCTATGGAACTTTGCTGAAACTCTATTTGCCACATCGCACAGATGAGCAGCTGAGGTCCACAAGATTCCCCACATATGTGTCATTTTACACACTTGCTTCAGTAAAACTAACAGGCATTGATGGGCTTCAGCGTGTGTGCAAGATTGTTAATCAAAACCGTGAGAAATTTGAGAAGCATAATGAGGATTTAGAAAAGGCAATTGAAGATTTTGAAAACAATGGTCCAATTGAAGATGCATGGACTACACTGGCACCAGCAAATGAACTGATCCGATTGGAAAGCATAATGGAACATGAACCCACTGATCCAAATGAAGTAAATGAGCAAGATGACATCCCTGATTACATAGTATCAAGATCTGTCAGTAACACAGCCATGCCACTCATAGAAGCTGCCCAGCTCAATCCTGCACAGATCCGTAAAATGTATCACAGCTTGAATCAAACACAGGCTTCCATATTTTATGCTGTACGAGATTGGTGCAAAAGATGTGTTTCTGGTCAAAGCCCACAACAATTTTTGTATTTCTTAAATGGAGGAGCAGGCGTTGGTAAATCTCATTTAATTAAATGTATTTTTGCTGAAGCAACCAAGATACTACGTAGGCTTCCATGCATGCAAGAACATACAGACATTTCAAAGCCAACCACACTTTTAACTGCATACACAGGCACTGCAGCTTTTAATATCTCAGGCAAAACACTGCACTGTCTTCTGAAGCTTCCAAGAAGCTTAAAGCCTCCATACCAGGGGCTGGGAAACAAGTTGGATGAAATCAGGGCAGATTTTTCTAATGCACACATTTTAATAATTGATGAAATATCCATGGTGTCAAAACAGTTGTTTGCCTATGTAAATTGGAGGTTGCAACAGATTAAAGGTATTCAGAAACCCTTTGGTGGAATGTCTGTTTTAGTGGTGGGAGACTTCCAACAGCTTCCACCTCTAGGAAGGGCAAAACCACTTTGTGTGTATGAGGGCCACATTCCAGACTTTTGGAAAAATAATTTTCAGATGATAACACTAACACAGATAATGAGACAGAGAGACGATTTTGCATATGCTGAGCTGCTCAACAGGCTGAGAGTGAAACAGAAGCATGAGAGGCAGACTGATGCAGACAAGCACATGCTGGAGTCTGTAATAAGATCCTCCCTTGAAGAGTGCCCATCCGATGCATTACACATTTATGCAACCAATAAAGAGGTAGATAGTCACAATACAGCCGCCATTCAATCTCGTTTTTCACATATAATAATCATTAATGCAAATGATTACAAAAAAGATCCCAGAACAGGGGAAATGAAAAGACAAGCAGCACCATTTAAAGGAGACAGAGGTGACCTCATTGACACACTACAAATAGCTGTTGGTGCAAGAGTAATGCTTACCAGAAATATCGATGTGGAAGATGGACTGGTTAACGGCACTTTTGGCAAGGTGGCAACAGTAAAAACTCACAATAGAGATGGTGTTACATTTGTAAAATTAATCGGTCTGCATTTGGATAACGTAAATGCTGGGCAGAAGCATCGAAACAAAGTACCTGATGGAGATGACAGCATTGTTTATATTGAGAGGTCAGAGGAACCACTGAAAAGAAAAGGAACTGTTCGAAGACAGTTTCCCATGAAGCTTGCTTTTGCATGCACTATCCACAAAGTTCAAGGAATGACGACTGATTGTGCTGTTGTATCTCTAAAGAACATATTTGAACCAGGCATGGCATACGTTGCACTCAGTAGAACAACATCACTTACTGGATTGCATGTCATTGACTTTGATGAAAAGAAAATTTTCTGCAATCCAGAAATAAGTGCCTCCTTAGAGACTATGCCAACAGTGGACTTTCACAATGTTCAGCCTCTTCTACACATTTTACAAGATCCAAACCTGATTTCAGCTCTTAAAATTGTTCATCATAACACAGAGGGACTGCAGTGTCATATGGAGGATTTAAAATGCCACCATGAGCTTCTCTTGGCTGATGTTTTGTGTCTCACTGAAACACACCTGTCTGGCTCAGTTGTCCCTGAGCATCTCAATTTAGATGGATACATCATGTACAAACGCAACAGACAGGCTTCCTACACAAACTATGCACATCTGGCTAACAGGAGTGGTGGTGGAGTGGCATTATATGTAAAGAATAGGTTACAAGCTCGACCTCTGATGTATGTGCAAAATGTTACAGATCTGGAGTATTTGGTTTTAAAGATAGAAGCACCCAGCAAAGCACTTCTTACAGTGATCTACAGACCACCCAACTACAATCTAACAGACTTTTTGACAAATCTGAATGGCCTTTTGACATCAATAGAGATCTTGGATTTTACACCCGTTATAGTGTGTGGAGATTTTAATGAAGATCAACTGTCCCATACTAACAAACCAATTCTGAAATTGTTCCAAGATAAAGGATACACACAATTAATTTGCTCTGGAACTACAGAAAACAATACTCTTTTGGATCCTGTTTTTATCAGCAGCTCCCACTCACAGGTCAGAGCCGGTGTTATGCAGACATACTACAGTTATCATGATCCCGTGTACTGTGTGATAGAGCAGGCACATTTATGCTAGCCTGATAATGTATAATTGATACATAGCATGTCCGATTAATGTTTTTATTGATACATGGAAGAAAATTGATTTGTATATCTTTACAGTACTAAGAAAATAATGTTCGTGATTTCAGTTTAATTAATGTAATTCCCACATCTAGCTGCTTGTTATTGTCAAAAATGCCTCAATCTACATGATTTATTCTATTTTTTCTCATATGGTCAAAAGAAGTCCCCAAGAGGTAAGAGATTACTGGTATTTCCATACATGTGGGGACATGTAGTCCCCATAATGTAGGGAATGCCAGGTGCACACACACACACACACACACACACTCAAAGAATCTAAAACAATGAATAACATAATGTGAATGATAAAATAAAAAGAAAAAAGAAATAAAAAATGCCTAGGGGGATAAAGCTGTAATCAGAGGCATGAGGTGATGATTCAATGACGGGTAAGACTCCCTTTTGGCCAGCGGGGGGCAACCTAAGGCAGGACATCACGCCGCCCTGAGCACCTGCCCAAGAAGGGAGGTGTTTGCAATATGGGTCAAGGATGGTGAAGTGGAGGTGCTTTGAGGCCAGAAGCACCAGTAGAGGGGCTGTAAAACTTTACAAGCTGCCTTGGAAAGAATTCCCACTGAACCCGATCCATGCAATAAACTGCATTATCCCTCATGGCAATTTGTTTGACATTTGTCACTCCTTGCTGCCTCACTATTTGAGCTTATATATTTGTTATAGATTTGCATAAGCATAAGAATCAATAATAAAAAAACTAAATAATTAAAAGCTACATTACATTTTTAAAATAAGAAAATAGTAGTTCCATAAGTAACACACACTGACTCACTCTGTGTGTGTGTGTGTGTGTGTGTGTGTGTGTGTGTGTGTCCTTTCCAAGGATCGCCACCTTGACGTGGTGGAAAGGCTTGTGTGTTCCAATGATCCCAAGAGCAAATCAATCTCGAGTTTAAATCCTCTTTAGATTGGCCTGCTTTGGAGTGAGGTTCCAACTAAGTGCGATCCAATTTCCCATTAAATTACAGTAGACTGTGCATGAATTAGCATGTTTCTTTCGTTCATGTTGTTAGCATGATTATAGCTTGAATTAGCATGTTACTAGCATGATTCTAGCTTGAATTAGTATGTTACTAGCATGTTATTAGCATGAATTAACAGCATGAATTAGCATGTTACTAGCATGATTCTAGCATGAATTAGCATGTTGTTAACATAATTCTAGCATGAATTAGCATGTTACTACCATGATTATAGCATGAATTAGCATCTTAATAGCATGTTCCTAACATGGATTAGCATATTACTAGTATGATTCTAGCATGAATTAGCATGTCACTAGCATGATTATAGTATGAATTAGCATGTTACTACCATGATTATAGCACGAATTAACATGTTACTATCATGATTGTAGTATGAATTAGCATGTTGTTAGCATGATTAAAGCATGAATTAGCATGTTATTAGCATGTTTTTTAACATGGATAGCATGTTACTACCATGAATTAGCATGTTATTAGCATGTTTCTAACAAGGTTAGCATGTTACTAGCATGATTCTAGTATGAATTAGCATGTTGTTAGCATTATTATAGCATGAATTAGCATGTTACTATAATGAATTAGCATGTTACTAGCATATTTCTAGCACGAATTAGCATGTTACTAGCATGATTCTAGCATGAATTAGCATGTTGTTAGCATGTTTCTAGTATGAATTAGCATGTTACTAGCATATTTCTAGCATGATTAGCATGTTATTAGCATGATTCTAGCATGAATTAGCATGTTACTAGCATGTTTCTAGCATGAATTAGCATGTTACTAGCATGTTTCTAGCATGAATTAGCATGTTACTAGCATGATTCTAGCATGAATTAACATGTTATTAGCATGATTCTAGCATGAATTAGCATGTTACTGCTATGATTATAGCATGAATTAGCATGTTACTAGCATGATTCTAGCATGAATTAGCATGTTACTAGCATGTTATTAGCATGATGTTAGCATGATACTAGCATGAATTAGCATGTTACTAGCATTATTCTAGCATGAAGTAGCATGTTACTAGCATGTTTCTAGCATGAATTAGCATGTTATTAGCATGATTCTAGCATGAATTAGCATGTTGTTAGCATGATTCTAGCATGAATAAGCATGTTACTAGCATGATTCTAGCATGAATTAGCATGTTACTAGCATGTTTCTAGCATGAATTAGCATGTTGTTAGCATGAATTAGCATGTTTCTAGCATGATTCTAGCATGTTACTAGCATGTTACTAGCATGTTTCTAGCATGAATTAGCATGTTACTAGCATGATTCTAGCATGAATTAGCATGTAACTAGCATAATTCTAGCATGAATTAGCATGTTACCGGCATGTTTCTAGCATGAATTAGCATGATTCTAGCATGAATTAGCAAGATACTAGCATGTTTCTAGCATGAATTAGCATGTTACTAGCATGTTTCTAGCATGAATTAGCATGTTACTAGCATGATTCTAGCATGGATTAGCATGTTACTAGCATGATTCTAGCATGAATTAGCATGTTATTAGCATGATTCTAGCAGGAATTAGCATGTAACTAGCATGATTCTAGCATGAATTAGCATGTTACTACCATGTTTCTAGCATGAATTAGCATGTTGTTAGCATGATTCTAGCATGAATTAGCATGTTACTAGCATGATTCTAGCATGAATTAGCATGTTACTAGCATGTTGTTAGCATGAATTAGCATGTTTCTAGCATGATTCTAGCATGTTACTAGCATATTACTAGCATGTTTCTAGCATGAATTAGCATGTTACTAGCATGATTCTAGCATGAATTAGCATGTAACTAGCATAATTCTAGCATGAATTAGCATGTTACCAACATGTTTCTAGCATGAATTAGCATGATTCTAGCATGAATTAGCAAGTTACTAGCATGTTTCTAGCATGAATTAGCATGTTACTAGCATGTTTCTAGCATGAATTAGCATGTTACTAGCATGATTCTAGCATGAATTAGCATGTTACTAGCAAGTTTCTAGCATGAATTAGCATGTTACTAGCATGTTTCTAGCATGGTTTAGCATGTTATTAGCATGATTCTAGCATGAATTAGCATGTTTCTAGCATGAATTAGCATGTTATTAGCATGATTCCAGCATGAATTAGCATTTTACTAGCATGATTCTAGCATGAATTAGCATGTTACTAGCATGTTTCTAGCATGAATTAGCATGTTACTAGCATGATTCTAGCATGATTTAGCATGTTACTAGCATGATTCTAGCATTAATTAGCATGTTACTAGCATGTTTCTAGCATGAATTAGCATGTTACTAACATGATTCTAGCATGAATTAGCATGTTACTAGCATGATTCTAGCATGAATTAACATGTTACTGGCATGATTATAGCATGAATTAGCATGTTACTAGCATGATTCTAGCATGAATTAACATGTTTCTAGCATGATTCTAGCAGGAATTAGCATGTAACTAGCAAGATTCTAGCATGAATTATCATGTTACTACCATGTTTCTAGCATGAATTACCTTGTTACTAGCATGATTCTAGCATGAATTAGCATGTTACTAGCATATTTCTAGCATGAATTAGCATGTTACTAGCATGATTCTAGCATGAATTAGCATGTTGTTAGCATGTTTCTAGTATGAATTAGCATGTTACTAGCATATTTCTAGCATGATTAGCATGTTATTAGCATGATTCTAGCATGAATTAGCATGTTACTAGCATGTTTCTAGCATGAATTAGCATGTTACTAGCATGTTTCTAGCATGAATTAGCATGTTACTAGCATGATTCTAGCATGAATTAACATGTTAATAGCATGATTCTAGCATGAATTAGCATGTTACTGCTATGATTATAGCATGAATTAGCATGTTACTAGCATGATTCTAGCATGAATTAGCATGTTACTAGCATGTTATTAGCATGATGTTAGCATGATACTAGCATGAATTAGCATGTTACTAGCATTATTCTAGCATGAAGTAGCATGTTACTAGCATGTTTCTAGCATGAATTAGCATGTTATTAGCATGATTCTAGCATGAATTAGCATGTTGTTAGCATGATTCTAGCATGAATAAGCATGTTACTAGCATGATTCTAGCATGAATTAGCATGTTACTAGCATGTTTCTAGCATGAATTAGCATGTTGTTAGCATGAATTAGCATGTTACTAGCATGATTCTAGCATGAATTAGCATGTAACTAGCATAATTCTAGCATGAATTAGCATGTTACCGGCATGTTTCTAGCATGAATTAGCATGATTCTAGCATGAATTAGCAAGATACTAGCATGTTTCTAGCATGAATTAGCATGTTACTAGCATGTTTCTAGCATGAATTAGCATGTTACTAGCATGATTCTAGCATGGATTAGCATGTTACTAGCATGATTCTAGCATGAATTAGCATGTTATTAGCATGATTCTAGCAGGAATTAGCATGTAACTACCATGATTCTAGCATGAATTAGCATGTTACTACCATGTTTCTAGCATGAATTAGCATGTTGTTAGCATGATTCTAGCATGAATTAGCATGTTACTAGCATGATTCTAGCATGAATTAGCATGTTACTAGCATGTTGTTAGCATGAATTAGCATGTTTCTAGCATGATTCTAGCATGTTACTAGCATATTACTAGCATGTTTCTAGCATGAATTAGCATGTTACTAGCATGATTCTAGCATGAATTAGCATGTAACTAGCATAATTCTAGCATGAATTAGCATGTTACCAACATGTTTCTAGCATGAATTAGCATGATTCTAGCATGAATTAGCAAGTTACTAGCATGTTTCTAGCATGAATTAGCATGTTACTAGCATGTTTCTAGCATGAATTAGCATGTTACTAGCATGATTCTAGCATGAATTAGCATGTTACTAGCAAGTTTCTAGCATGAATTAGCATGTTACTAGCATGTTTCTAGCATGGTTTAGCATGTTATTAGCATGATTCTAGCATGAATTAGCATGTTACTAGCATGTTTCTAGCATGAATTAGCATGTTACTAGCATGATTCTAGCATGATTTAGCATGTTACTAGCATGATTCTAGCATTAATTAGCATGTTACTAGCATGTTTCTAGCATGAATTAGCATGTTACTAACATGATTCTAGCATGAATTAGCATGTTACTAGCATGATTCTAGCATGAATTAACATGTTACTGGCATGATTATAGCATGAATTAGCATGTTACTAGCATGATTCTAGCATGAATTAACATGTTTCTAGCATGATTCTAGCAGGAATTAGCATGTAACTAGCAAGATTCTAGCATGAATTAGCATGTTACTACCATGTTTCTAGCATGAATTAGCATGTTGTTAGCATGATTCTAGCATGAATTAGCATGTTACTAGCATGATTCCAGCATTAATTAGCATGTTACTAGCATGTTTCTAGCATGAATTAGCATGTTACTAGCATGATTCTAGCATGACTTATCATGTTACTAGCATGTTTCTAGCATGAATTAGCATGTTACTAGCATGTTTCTAGCATGAATTAGTATGTTACTAGCATGATTCTAGCATGAATTAGCATGTTTCTAGCATGAATTAGCATGTTACTAGCATGATTCTAGCATGAATTAGCATGTTACTAGCATGATTCTAGCATGAATTAGCATGTTACTAGCATGCTTCTAGCATGAATTAGCATGTTACTAGCATGATTCTAGCATGGATTAGCATGTTACTAGCATGATTCTAGCATGAATTAGCATGTTACTAGCATGATTCTAGCATGTTACTAGCATGTTTCTAGCATGAATTAGCATGTTACTAGCATGTTTCTAGCATGAATTAGCATGTTGTTAGCATGATTCTAGCATGAATTAGCATGTTTCTAGCATGAATTAGCATGTAACTAGCATGATTCTAGCATTAATTAGCATGTAACTAGCATGTTACTAGCATGATTCTAGCATGAATCAGCTTGTTTCTAGCAGGAATTAGCATGTTGTTAGCATGATTCTAGCATGAATTAGCATGTTACTAGCATGACTAGCATGTCACTATCGTGTTGCTAGCACCTTTCTAGCAAGATTAGCATGTCAGTAGGATGTTAAAACTGTTAGCGTGTGTTAGAATAGCTAGTCACAGTCTCTGGGACAGTTGCTAGGGTGCTGAAATTGGTTGCTAGGGAGTGGCTAGTAAGTTTAAAGGTAATCAGTGATTGGCTGCTGGCTAGACTGAGTTGAATGAGGCCAGACTCTAGTCTGTAGGACAGTCTGATGCAGTTCTGAGCTCACAAAGGTTGATCCAATGTTAAGTAAATGGGAGTCTTTTACAATGGAAGTCTATGGGACAGTTGCTAGGGTGCTGTAAGTGGTTGCTAGGGAGTGGCTAGTAAGTTAAAAAGTCATCAGTTATTGGCTGAGTTAAATGAGTCCTGACTGAGTTAAATGAGTCCAGTTAGAAGTCTGTAGGACAGTCTGATGCAGAGTTATGAGCTCACAAAGTTTGACCCAATGTTAAGTCAATGGGACTTTTGGGATTTTTCTGGGTCGTTTTTCGGAAAACCCAAGGTCGGATCAGTTAGAAAAGATATAGCAACCCGAGTCAGACCAGTTCGAAGGTTTGACGAAAGTTTGAAGTATGTAGCTTGAAAGGCCTAGGAGGAGATACACTTAGAAATTAGTCTCAGAAGAAGAAGAAGAAGAAGAATAACTAGATTATTAAAGTTTGAGGACAAACTTTGAGGCTGGCTTGACAAAGCCTTGGTAATAGTTTATTTAGTTTAAACAGTTTTAAAATGTATATAGATAGATAGATAGATAGATAGATAGATAGATAGATAGATAGATAGATAGATAGATAGATAGATAGATAGATAGATAGATAGATAAAATAGTTTGAAAAAGGTTATATAGATGAATTAGCATGGTATTAGCATGATTCTATCATGAATTAGCATGTTACTAGCATAAATTAGCATGTTACTAGCATGATTCTAGTATGAATTAGCATGTTACTAGCATGAATTAGCATGATTCTAGCATGATTCTAGCATGAATTAGCATGTTACTAGCATGATTCTAGCATGAATTAGCATCGTTCTAGCATGATTCTAGCATGAACTAGCATGTTACTAGCATGATTCTAACATGAATTAGCATCGTTCTAGCATGAATTAGCATGTAACTAGCATGATTCTAGCATGAATTAGCATGTTACTAGCATGATTCTAGCATGAATTAGCATGTTACTAGCATGATTCTAGCATGAATTAGCATGTTACTAGCATGATTCTAGCATAAATTAGCATCGTTTTAGCATGAATTAGCATGTTACTAGCATGATTCTAGCATGAATTAGCATGTTACTAGCATGATTCTAACATGAATTAGCATCGTTCTAGCACGAATTAGCATGTAACTAGCATGATTCTAGCATGAATTAGCATGTTACTAGCATGATTCTAGCATGAATTAGCATGTTACTAGCATGATTCTAGCATGAATTAGCATGTTACTAGCATGATTCTAGCATGAATTAGCATGTTACTAGCATGATTTTAGCATGAATTAGCATGTTCTTAGATAGATAGATAGATAGATAGATAGATAGATAGATAGATAGATAGATAGATAGATAGATAGATAGATAGATAGATAGATAGATAGATAGATAGATAGATAAAAACAGTTCGAAAAAGGATAGATAGATAGATAGATAGATAGATAGATAGATAGATAGATAGATAGATAGATAGATAGATAGATAGATAGATAGATAGATAGATAAAAACAGTTTGAAAAAGGATAGATAGATAGATAGATAGATAGATAGATAGATAGATAGATAGATAGATAGATAGATAGATAGATAGATAGATAGATAGATAGATAGATAGATAGATAGGTAGATAAAACCAGTTGATAGATAGATAGATAGATAGATAGATAGATAGATAGATAGATAGATAGATAGATAGATAGATAGATAGATAGATAGATAGATAGATAGATAGATAGATAGATAGATAGATAGATAGATAGATAAAAACAGTTTGAAAAGGGATAGATAGATAGATAGATAGATAGATAGATAGATAGATAGATATATAGATAGATAGATAGATAGATAGATAGATAGATAGATAGATAGATAGATAGATAGATAGATAGATAGATAAAACCAGTTAATAGATAGATAGATAGATAGATAGATAGATAGATAGATAGATAGATAGATAAATAGATAGATAGATAGATAGATAGATAGATAGATAGATAGATAGATAGATAGATAGATAGATAAAAACAGTTTGAAAAGGGATAGATAGATAGATAGATAGATAGATAGATAGATAGATAGATAGATAGATAGATAGATAGATAGATAGATAGATAGATAGATAGATAGATAGATAGATAGATAAAAACAGTTTGAAAAGGGATAGATAGATAGAT